>NC_061787.1:18336628-18649485 GCF_022458985.1 Mugil cephalus
TTTTATCAGGAGCTTGTGATCAGTGTGAGCAGTCTGTGCAGCAGCTTTTACAAATGAAGCGACGGCATGAAAACAGAGACTTGCAGATACGGGGTGGAAGTGGGCCCTGGTCCAACGGTGTTGCCCACAGGTCTCAGCTGTAGGGCGCCACCAAAGAGCCGAAGTGGAAGTTTATATGCTGCTGAACCTAAATGGTGGTTTGCTGACACAGGGTGTAATGTAAGGTTCATTAGTGTGGAGGCGATAATTGCCTGGGTAGTCTGAGAGGCGTGCGACGCGTTAACGGCGAATGTGCACCATACGGAATTTGGAAGAATTAGAGTTTTGGAGTTTTTTAACCTTTTAAATCCGTTATTTTCAAAATATAAACCCTCCAGAAGCTACTTCGGGACTCTGCGTCATCTGGTTTTAAAGAGTCTGACAGATGCGCGTCAGATGCACTTGATTTCATCTCCCATCTCATCCAGCTGCAGCCTTTATGCATGAACATGAATCTCAACAAATCAAATTATGTAATGACTGGATAATACCCACTATTTAGATAAATCAGAGAACTTTTTCCACATTTACTCATTACAGGCTCGCTCTTTGCCATCTGCAGATTTTAACATAGCGCAAGAGGGAACATGCATAGAACATAAATTTAGCATACAGCTAAATCTATAGCTTAGCTCCATCCTGGCTGAAGTTTTGGATTTAGACGGAGAACATGTCATGTCGTCATTCTCTGCTGCCAGTCACTACTTTGTTTGAAGAGGTCTAAATCCAGCTTCAGACACTAAATCTAATATATGTGTTTTTCCTCTTTTTTTTTATGTGAGCTGCTCAGTTTTGGAGAAATCAGACTAACCGATGTCCTACCTTCTCTTAAAAACAACAGAATTAGATTAGACGGTGCTCAGCATGTTGTGCTCAAAGCTGCAAAACAAAACACACTTGAAAGCTCAACAGCAACTCTTTCCATCCTAATTTCTGACGTTTTTTTTATAGTTATTTTAAGGCAGTCAAACACACATCAGCATGTGTGCTACAGAGGAGCTTTATGGTCAGCGGACAGAGACACTTAGTCCTGTCTGCTGACCCTGCGGCGTCCTACTGTACTCTGGCCTAGCTGCACGTGAATATGATTCAAATACACGCACGCACCTGCTCCGCTGCTTCCAACTTCGCTTCCGTGAGAAGCGGAGTCTCATTTTCGGGACAGGGACGTTTAACCACATGGTGAGAACGACTCGCAAACAACTGCCGAGTCACATGCACGCAAACACACACACACACACTGCAGTAAATAAACGCCGGTCTGCGCAGGCACACATGCACAGAAATGTTTTCTTTTTTCGCGAAGACTTAAAGCACTGAGTTCCCTTGTAGCTTGTACAGTAGCACAGCTGATCCCAATTTTGCCATAGCTTTGACGTGTCTTAAAACGCTGGCCCGGCTTGCTCAACTCATCGCAAACGACGATTACGTGCTGGGAGCTCGTCTGCTTCGACCACAGCTTGTTCTCTGTTCACGGGAATTCAGTAAAAAAAGTAAATAAATAAAACGAAGAGGACATTTTTGTGCAGCTGATTTGCAATTCAAAGTTTAGTCTTTGATGTTATGGTAAATTACAGAGCTATGGGCCTCATGGAGACAAATTTGATTAAAGGAATGCTTTCTCACGAGTCACAGATTTAAAGATTAATGGCTCGAAAATTGTGAGACGTCCTTTTTTTAAAGCTGTCCTTCAAACCTCCGGGCTCTACGTTTCACGTAACGCAGCTAATAGCATCTTTTAGTTATCCTTCAATAAATCAAATCTACACCTCCGGTTTATACAGCAGGCTTTGTGTCATAAATTTGTCATTTCCTCCTCATGACTTCACAAGGATCCCTCTGAGCCACCGAAAACCTTATACATCTGCTTCCACGGGCCTTTCTCACTTGCTCATCTTTCATTTTCCTCGTGCCGCACACACACACATCCATCTAGTCAAACTTCCCTCCACGCAGCGTATTCCCTCCCGAGGGAGCATGTGCTACAGTTGTCAGCTTTTGCGTGCGCACCGAGAAAAATAGTCTTCCCGTTTAGAGCGACAGCCTGTTTGGAGAGCAACAGACAAGTCGGTGTTTGTTTACACCCTGAAAAGCCCCTCAGTTGGTCGGGAATTAAACGCAACATATGCACACACACACACAGATCTATCTATCTATACAGATATATAGACAGATATACACTTGTAGCATCACCAGATGCCAGGAGGGGAAGTGGCGGCCGAGTGGCATCTGCAGCAAAGTCCCACCATGCGTGACTCTCTCCTTCTTTTAGCAAGATTGCGTGATCCCACCATCATTCCCATCAGTCTCATACACATATAGACGAACGCACATAGCGCCTGCTGGGCGACAGCACGAGCGGGGGCGGGGGGGGGCGTATGTCTTCACTCCCTGTGCCAAATGAAGTGATCGGAGCCAGCACTGTTGGTAAAAACAGGCTTGGATTATGACATAGTTGTGGCACGCAAACAGCACAGACGGGAGAATCAGAAGTGGACAGTCACGTTATGTCCAGACCTGACAGGGGCTGTCTGGCTGCGGCTCGGTTATTTTCACTTGTCCTCTCAGGGGCTCACAGTTGGACATTCGTTAGGCCGAACATCAGCAGTGGCGTTGAGCAACGTCATTCAACACTTTCATTTCATCCCTTATCTAAAATGCTCAAATCATAAAGTTGTTTAAAGTAGGGCAGCGGGTATCAAGGTCTGATTTTCCACTGAAGTTGTATAATATCAGCTGGATGACGCTGATAAAAGTTTTTCCATCATTGGGACAAAGCATTTAACTCTTGCGAAGATTTATGTCGTTACTTTACATGAGTGTAAATGCTCAAGCTTTATTGAATTTGACCATTTCATGGGATATTCTGTATTTGTGGGGGGGGGATTGATTTTAATGCAGCTGAGATGCCTCCAGGACACATAGACGAGGTTAAATGAGATTACGGTTGGCTTTGCTTCGATGAGTTAGCTCCTTCAGAGGATAAAGTTTTGTGAGATATTGGTGAGAAAGGAGAGAGATGAGTCACCCGTGTTGAAGTGGAGCGGACAGGTGACGCTAAGTCAAATCAAATCAGGCTGAAACGGACTGAAAAGTCTACTTTTAAACTGGCACTGAGTCACAAGTCCAAAATCCAATTTTCAAAGTTGTGTTTTTAGCCCTGGATGTTCAAAAATAAGGCTGAACTGTGCCTGTGTGACACCAATAAATACAGCATTCTGCTATTGCTCTAAATTGGCTGCCTCACAGATTGGTCCGGATCACATACGCACACACACGCAGGCACAGCAGATATGTAACACCTCTGGTAGTGTCTATTGATTGACAAGTTAATGGCTGTCATGCATAAAACATGATCAGCATCGTGGCTATCACTTGATCCCCCTCAACCCTGGACACATTAACCACCTCACACCCATTTAATTACACATTGGTGGGCCTTCGTTATGTGTGTGTGTGCGTGCTGGGGATTCTGCAAGCAAAAACACCTTATATACATACTGTATATAGAACGTTCCTGCTTTTTTTCCCTCTTCTCTGTTAACTTTTTAAAGTAGTTTAATGTTCTGAAGACTGAAGGCTGAAATGTTCTTCATGGCTGTACTTCTTCTCAGCTTAATGAACCATTTAGATGGGCAAAAACGTGCAGCCACAAAACTGAAAACAACTGTGTTTTGCTTCACTCAAACCAAAGTCTTGGAGCTATCCCCTGGACGGGGTGCACACGTGCATTCGCTCTTCTCTTTTAACCCATGTTTCCTAGCACTGCATGTCGCGACAGCTTCACCTTTCCCGCAATTTAAACCTTTAATCATCAGCAAACTAAATGATCCGCGATTTTTTTACCTGACACCCACTCTCTCCTCGAGTGAAACCTCAAATCAACACGTCTTGCCGTGAAGCACTCTTTCCACCCAGCGTCGGTGGTTAGCATTGGTTTAGCATCGCGTGCTACGGCAGCATTAGTGTAGTTTCCCTCCCATATGGATTCAGCCTGAGGGACCATCTGCCCATTATTACTTGCCTCAATGGGCCGAAACGGCACCATAATCTTTTTAACAGATTACCTTCTTGTTATGGAGAGACTGCAAGGGTGAAAAAAAAACAACTTCAAATGGCATCACAGATGAAATCAGAAGGTGTGGTTCTCTTCCAGAAAACCTGTTGAACCTACTGTTCGCCACAAAACGAAGTGAGGGCTGCTTTTGAGTGGCCAAAAAGAAGGGGGGAGGGTGGGGGGGATACAAGGGGAGATAATCTGAGGCTTGTTGTACTTCTGTTTCCCTGTCATTTTGAATAATGTGAGTGAAACTTGCTGGCACGCAATGCAAGGAGCCGCTATTTTGCAAAAGTAGACGTGCATGTGATGCTGCAAACAGCAGCTCTCTCCTCCCCCCTCCAATGCAAGAATTCGGTGCGAAGAAAAATACAGGGGTAGAAAACTAATAATTATTTCCTGAGCCGTTTCACTGGTCTCAAAGGTGCTGGAGCTCTTTGTTGTGCAAAAGGCTCTCACAGCCTTAAAAAGTTTAAGACCAAATGAGCGAGCAGTATAACAAACATGCATCGCGGTTTATTCCATCCACCGTGAGCCTCTTTAGTACATGTGTTTGAGATAATGGTAGAGTGAATTTAGCCCTCTGTCAGTCTCTCTGCATTTCTAATCATATGTCATTGATTTAAAACTTCACTTCTTATGGCACATCTGTTTCCAAGCATCTTGTTTGTTCACGAAGCACGAGAGGATTTGATTACAAATTTATCCCTAATTAAACCCTAAATCAGCGATTTAAAACAAACAGCAACGACGCTCACATGAGCTTTCCCATTGATCTGCGCTGTATGGCGACGTCAGGCCCCTCCCACCTCAGAGAGCCGCCTGTGAAAACCGAGACTGTGCGAGCGCAGAAATAGAAGGCCCGCGCTTTATTGTGGCCAGGTGGGGTTCCGTGAATGCAACTTTTATTAACCACCAGCTCCTTGAGAGAGCAACAAGCCACAGTCGTTCTCATCAAAACAGGAATCCAAGGAAAAGTGCTATTTATAGAGCAGCCACGCATGCATGCATGCATTCAAGGGCTGGTTCTTCTTATAGCATTGCAGTGGATCTCAGATGTGGATGCTTAGGTGCGCTTTCTAGTGATTGCGTCGCTTTAGAAATGTATCGGTTCTTAGTTTTGCTTTTTATAGGTGAATAACTGGAAACAACACTTACTGTAATCTTTGTAATGTGTTCAGAGTTTGTCTCAAGCCAAAATAAGTCAGGCTCCAGAAGGAAAATGTCCCTGTTTGAATGTTCCTTTCAGAGGAAGTTGGAAATAAATCTTTAAGCAAAAGCGACAGGTTAAATAAGCAGACAATAAGACTCAACAATAGATTTTCACTTCAGCTCCCCTCCCATTAAAACACACTTTCATTGTTTGTGTTTGGTTCCGTAAGTACAGTGTGTACATGATGTGTTGACTGTCTGCCTCCAGGCTTGGTTTTGCTTTAATATACAGTTGGTGACTCATGAAAGAGTTTGTATCCTGAGTTCAACTCTCTCGAGCGTCAGAGCCAATGTTTGGACGGTGGAACGTATCCCATCCTCATCATCGGCAGGAAAACGAGAGAGCGTTGTTTTCTTCAATTAGATGATAACACAGTCGCATTCATTTGGTTATAGTCAAAATAAAAGGCTTTTCTTCATAACTGGCTCATCTCACGCAACACATGCCTGAATGCAGCCTACGTGTGTGTGTGTGTGTGTGTGTGTGTGTGTGTGTGTGTGTGTGTGTGTGTGTGTGTGTGTGTGTGGACTGCAGAGCATATTCATTCATTCTCCTTGGGCCTCCATCCATTTGCATTCTGTTAGTCTTTCTAATTGTCTGTATAAATATTGCACCACATTGGGCTTGTGTTGTGGTTAATTTTTTTTTCCCAAGGCTTGACAAGCCAAATTTAGGAGTGTTTAGACAGCCTGTTAGCTGGCTCTGCTAGCTCCATACTCATCAGAAGAGCCCTTTCCCCAGTAGACAAACATCATGCTCACATAAAACATGTGTGCCACAATCAGCAACGTTCTCTATTTATAGGAGCAATTAGATAACTTCCAAATTATGATTGATATAATGGGCCTCCAGCATCTGTGTGTGTGTGTGTGTGCGCATATGCAAAGAGTACGTGGCGCCAGCTTTACAACGCACGGCGCAGTGAAGCCACATACGGTAGTGGTGTACACTCTGTAGAGATGTTGCCATACAAGCTTGTTTTGCCCAAGGGCTCATGTGCGAAGACATATTACTCCTGTAAAACACGGTGACTGGCACGTCTGCTTGCCAAACACAACAGAGGAGGGAAAACAATCGAGTTTACATCGCGACTTTCATTCTGTGTGATCTCATTTGATTTGTCTCGATATCGCTTCCTTTCTGCGTCTCGACGCACAACCAGTGCCTTTGTTTACGGCCTGTTCAGGAATCAGTTCTTTTTTTTTCTTTTTTTCCAGAGACAGGCTTCCCCCATCAGCTCCCCCACCAAAAATCACTCACTCAACATTATAATCTCCTCGGAAAGATGGATGTTTGTAATTCCTGACCTGCCGCCAACAAAGTGCTTTTTTTGCGGTTGTTGTTTTCCCCTTAAATCGCTCCATCCGTTTCGACGCAATATGTCACAGAGGAGACAAAACATTCTCATCCAAAGCAGCATCAGGAAGATTATGAACTTCCATTTAAGGTTAATATACGGCACGTAAAGGGACTTAGGAGTGTACTGCACATACTCAGAATTGAATTAGCGGGAGAGGTCTGCTAATGTTTGTCTTTTGTTAAAATTATGAAAATGCCAAATGAAAATAAAAAAAAAAAATCTTTTTTTTTTCCATTGGAAAAACATAAAAAAAAAGTTGAACGGAGTTGGATTTGGACACGGGAAAGATGTGGATATTTGATCTGTGGCATAATGAAGTATTAGCTTCCATTACAGTGCAGGCTTAACCTTTTTGCGGAGCACCATTGAGCGCTTGCCAGCAGTCATCAATATTTAACAGCTGTTGCTATTATGAAATTCTTTATGGGCTAATGTGGCTTGCCGGCTTGCACGCAAGGCCTTGGCGGTCCGCCAGCAGCCTGTCAGGAGGAAGGGGGGGGGAGATTGACAGACGGTTCGCTCGCGTGACAACCAGCCCTTGATCAGCCAACTTCTCTCTCTCTCTCTCTCTCTCTCTCTCTCTCTCTCTCTCTTTCTCTGTGTGTGTGTGTGTGTTGGTATTGCTCTCTCTCCGCTGTGGATTTCCTCTGCCTGCGGAGAGAGGGAGAGAGAGAGAGAGAGAGAGAGAGAGAGAGAGAGAGAGAAGGGTGCTGAGCGAAAGGGGGCGGGCATAGGCAAAGGAGGTGGCAGAAAGCCAGCTCAACCACAACACACACACACATATACACACACACACACAGTTTTCTCTACTCACGCAAGCCTTGTGGGAGGGGAGGGACTGCTGTGCTGTGCTGTGCTGCGCTGTGCTGTGCTGCACAGCGCTTGCATGGTCAGGTCTGGAGCTCTACTTTACAAGCCAGAAACACACAGCTGATAATCAGCTGCCAAAAGATGGCACCAACGCTGCTCCTATCAGAAGTGAACTTGAACGGAGCATAGAAGATGCCTGGGTGATCGTTGATGCATGAAGACATAATACTGAAAAAAAAAAAGAAGAAGAACACCAAAAGTAAAAGTACACATGATTCACAAAACCTCTTATGTGCACTAAATGTGTTGCTATTCCACATGATGCTTTTAGAAAGTAGTTCTATGTTCCGATCAAGGCCATATTTCATTTCAACAGTGTATGCGGAAAAAAAAAAAAATTCCAATCTGTAATTTCTGTGAAACATGAACAATAAACAGCTGCAATAACCACCTGTTTGATCCAGTTTGGAGCTGCATGCATGCAGGTTAAAACGGCAGCTGATATCTATTAGCGGCTGTATATGATGGCGTACCCGCTCCTCCCTGCGCGTCGCTCTGTTCAGGAACAACATCTGAAAGTTTGGAGTGTCGATGAACCACTGGGCTCAAAACGCACGCATGTTTATATGTCGCTTTTAAATCATGCAACACTACTGTCATTGCCGTCTTTGTTTCGTCTCTAATGTACAGGCTTGAAGTATTGAACATTTTAGGAGACATTTCCCCGTCTTCTGTCCCCAAAGCCCAAATAATAAAAGCACGTCAGGAGACGTTCCTCCCCCGTCCCTTCTCCTCGCTGCGTCTTCTTATATCTCTTTATTTCAGCTGTTGATCGCTTTACAAGAGGAAGTGGCATCAGCAGGGTGTTGAAAACAGAGTGTGCTGTACACATCCGTCTGCTCCGTGGCCAAACTCACCTCACCCCCTGGAGGCCGCAGAGGTTAACACCTGAGTGATGAGAGCTGGTGACTGGCAGCAAGAACGAGCTGTTGTTGTTGTATCTTAAAGGAAGCAATGCAAGCACCGCTACCCTTTTTCTAATTCAAGCTCTGTGGTGTGGACAGTTTGAGCCAGTTTCAGTTAAGACAATCGTGATTATTGTGGAAGTCTAATATTTGGCGGGTGGTCTCATTATTTAGTCTACTCAGTGGAAGTGGAAAGACAGGCCTGTCCGACTAAAGGAGCTCGGCACTTTCAGCCTCACCCTTTGGCACCGTCCACATCCCGCTACTTGTCACTTTTTCTTTTTTCTTTTTTTTTTTCTCAGCACCCTGTCCTCACACTGAGCACATAAACGCCTCGCCATTACCTACTCTGTTTTCCCTCTCGGGCCAGAGAGGGAGAAAGTAGAGGCGAAGAAAAGCAAACCCTCCGAAGACATGAGTGGCGGGGAATAAACCCTGAATTGTTGGCAGAGGAAGTGCCGGTGCCGATAATTAATCATCCCGTGTGTTTGTCTTTCCTGACGCCGCATCCTCTCCAAAAGCTGCCGTAAGAGAGAAAACAAAAACACACGAGGCACTGGAGGAGGAAAATGAAGACGGTTATTAGATTCATTTCCCCCTGCAATGGTTTCCACTGGTCGGGTGATATTGCGGTGATTGAGCTGAATGCTTTTGCGTGTGTGTTCGCGGCCGTCTGGGTCTGTTTGTTTGAATGTGTTTGCGCCTAGCGGAGGTGATGACCAAACGCTTAACATTATTCCTGGCTTTTATGAGTTCATGAAGCCGCCTGTCAGTGCTCTCGGCATCTCGGGCACAGACTCCGACCTTTACTTGACACGAAAAGCTTGAATAAAAGTTATTATTAGTGGGGCAACAAAAGAATATATGTGGAAAAAAATAATCCAGCCTAACTCTTTGGATGAAAGTATTTATATGTAAAAAAAAAAAAAAAGAAAATGCCTCGCGTGCTTGCGAGTGGATTTAAGAGAATGGGAATTTTTCCCAACATCACGAAATCGGTTACCCTAACAAAGGGAGGCTGGTGACGAGGGGGAGGAGGGTGGAAGGAGCTCAATGGGGGAGGGATGGGTTAGAAGATGGTGGAAGGTTAAAGGGGGGAGGAATGGACGCCCCAACGGGGTTAGCCGGTGGGGGTGGAGAGGCAGCAGCGGAGCGTCAGGAGACACGTTTGTAGATGCTTCTTTCATAAACGAAGCTATCCTGTGCGTTGCGTGACTAATCTGTGTCGGCTACAATGAGTGACAGAGCAAAAGCTGATCTCTTATCCGCCCCCCCGCCACCCCCTCCCGTCCACTGACAGCACAACCCACAAGAGAAACACGCAAACATGCCTCCAACACGCAACACGCATACGTCACCGGTTCACATGTGAGGGTCCGGCACGCCACGATCACACGGGCTAACTGCACGCTGTAGCGTGGATGGAAGAAGGCCCTACTTGGAGCAGGAAGCACAGCGGTTGATGGAGCGTGACTTAGCTGTGATGTTCAGGGGCAGGCTGACATTGCGCTAAATTAGAATGAAGTGTGTGGAGAGATTTCAGTAAACACATGCCATTCTTAACGTTGCACACCTTGTTATATATAGCAGGGCCGCGCTTTGTGATCAATTGTCCTCCGTCCACACACAGGCCAGAGGCTCGGCTATTTAGCAGCGCCGCTGGAACTGCAAAACTTTCAGTGATCCTTCAGGAAGCATGAAAAAGTGTTTGAATCCTTCGTGTTCAATGCAACGTGCTTCTATTAGACCTAAAGTAGGAACCTGTTTAAACTCTGCCTCTTTTCTGTGTCACCACTGAGCTTCGCATGTGTCTAAATCGTGTGCGAGGAATCCGGTAAAGTCGTGAAATCCTTGTCAGACTCGCCCACCGCACGGACTAATGCCTGGCTTTAGTGCGGGGGGCAGAAAGCAGATTGAAATGTTTAACGTGTCCGCCACATGTCAGAGTGCTGGTTCCAGCCCTTTCGCCGTCACGTTGGAAAAAACGGAATCGTTCGAAGCGCTCCCCATGTCCACACGGGTCTCTGTGCACGTTCTGCATTTGGAGGGAGCAGAGAAAACATTAAAGTTAAGACATCTGACGTGGGATATCACACTCCTGACCTTGAATCCTGCACGTATATCCTGTATATGAGCACATGTCAATAAGGTTCACTTAAATAAGAAGTGCACTGAGGATGTGGGAGTTTCTTGTTTTGTTTGTGGATGCTCTTTTCACTACCGTGCGCTTCAGCTAGCTTTGTTGTAACAGTTTATTCAAACACGCTGGTGGCTCTTAGTTAATCTTCCAGCCAATTTACCGAATCTTCTGTTTCCTTCTTACAGCGAATCAAGACAAGACCTCCAGGAAGCACATCATCAGCGCCGCACCCTCGAACGCTGAATCCAGGAAAGAGAGCCTGTCTCTGAGCACCAATGTCAACGAAAGCAGCCTCCTCCTGGAAGTAAGAAACCACCTGGCTGTCATCTGTATTTATATCTTGTAGAAGATTTGTGTGTGTGTGTGTGTGTGTGAGAGAGACACCTGTTCAGGTTCACTCAAACAGCAGAGGGTGTTATGTGAATGCAAATACTGCCCTACAGCTGTTTTGCTAATATACATTTTTAGTCCACTAAATGTCAGTTTGGTTGGCATCGTCTCTTTTTGCTTCCTGCACGTCACCGCCAGTGAAATGCCCTCAAGTTTGTATTCACTTCAGTCATCATGACCGTGTGTGTGTGTGGGGGGGGTTTCTGAGTTTTTCTGTGTGTGTGTGTGTGTGCATGCGTGTATGCCCTTCGCCCTCTGCCCTGACCTCATTTGCGGAGCGGCGGTGTTGCGTGACACGCGGGCGAGGGCCGAGTGTCAGAGCTGATGATAGCGGTGGGGGGGACTCACACACTCTGGCGGCTTGAGCAGCCAGTGGAGTGTGTTTTGCATCTGTGTCTGAACACATGTGGTCCCGGGTGAAAGTGAGCAGAAGAGAGTGAGAAGAACGCACAGGGCTGTCGACACTAATCAGAGCAAAACGGAAGACGTGTTTTTCAGGCACTTGACCTAAGACCTTCAATCAGATTTTGACAACGGACTCATTACTGAGGCATTTGTTTCGGTTTCTTTTGGAGAACAAATAGCAGCTGACGCGACGCGGACTGCCAGTTGTATTTGGGCTCCGTCCGTCAATGTGTGTTTTTGGATTCATTTCACGTAAGTGAGTGTTTCTGTCGAGGCCGCTGGAGCAGACAGGTTGTCAGACAGATATTGCAGCACGCTACATGTGAATTGCTGGAGCATCAGATCATCATCGTGCACTCAATATCCTAATGGCTCATGGTCAAGCAGCGAGTTATGACACTGATCACCGGCCAACAACTATGTACACAGAAACACACACACAGAGCAGCATTGAGCCACTGATGCTTCCGTTAACGCGTTGGGTTTCTCAGTGGGGCGAATAAACAAAAGGCTAGATTGACCGTAGTGATGTGCTGCCTCCCGTTGCGTGACTCGTCCTGCGCCGGGGGCCTCACTGCAAACTGTGCAATAGTTGTTATGGTGATGGGATCCCGAAAGAGGGAAGAGACGGATATGCGCGCGCGTGTCTGGTGGGATTGCGTGCCTTTGTAGCGCGTTGCATGCTTAGGTGCCGTCTGTCTGTGTTTGACAGGTACAATATGGATGCTTGTATTTGCATATGTGTGTGTGTATGTGTGTGTGTGTAGGTACGGCTTTTAGGAAGATGATTCGAGGGGTACGTGTAATACAATAATGTAAATGTTTTGCAGGCCACGTATTTTGCATGCTCCCACCCAACCAAATGCAAACAAGTGGAAGAAAAATGTAGGTGCGAATGAGATGAAAAGTGAAAATGCGACGTGGATATTTGTAGCTAAGATCATCGCGTTCCTCAGCTTTGTAGAAATGCTAGAGGGAAAGTCCAGAGACTTTAATATTCACCAGTTACCACACTTCATCCCATAGGTTTTGAAATGATTCAGTCAGTCAGTCATATCTAAAACAAAAGTGAAAATACACTCTTGTTCTGTCTGTTCTGTGTGCCAGTGCTTCCACTGTGCTGCTGATAAACAGCACTTAGCACTATCGCTAATATAACCCGTATTATTGTAACCCGAGCATGTGTGCGAGCGATGCGGGTGTTGTTACCGGCGGCAGAAGGTGTCCGTGTTTGTCATGACCTCATCATCACGGCTCTCATCTCGCTGTGACAGCTAGACAGCAGGAAAACCGAAGAAACTCTGCTGAAACACCGAGACAAGGCTAAACCCCCACCGTCAACCTCCTCCACCTCCCTCTCTCTCTCTCTCTCACACCCACTCCTCCTCTTCCCCCCTTCCTCTCACATGCCTGCAGATCCAGAGAACATATATTTTATTTTTGGGCTCTGCGTGCAAAGCGCCTCTTAAGATTTGTAAGTCAAAGCTTTTAGTCTCCCAGGGGCGGTTATGGGAGCTGGGGGCGTCGTAGTTGCAGATATGTGGTGGAGCGGGCCAGCAGCAGGTGCCTGTTTCCATTACCTAAAGGCTTTAGTATGCAAGGAACTGAGGGAAATGTGAATGGGGAAAACATACCAAAACAACATGCAGCATAGTGTAGCCAATATCAGTCCAATATGTCTTTGTTTCTGTTTAGATGGTTGACTTCTTCTTCTTCTTCTTTTTTTTTTAATGAAAATAGAGTAATAGAAGGTTGCATAATATATTTTTCAGCTGGTATTTCGTTCTTTGTGTCTGTGAAATAAAATAAACAAGTGGCTGCTCTGTTACATAAATGATGGGAGTTCCTTCAATGGTCGTGGACATGAGAAAAACAAGTATTCATCTGCAGTGTATTTGCAAGACATTTCATTTACAAAAACCCAATTAGCTCAAAATCGACCTGGAGAGCACTCTCTCTTCTCTTTTTTTCCCCCGCGCACACTCTTTCAGGTCACAAGTCCGAGGCTTGTTTTTTTCCCAGAAGAATAAAAATGTCAAAGAAAATGGGTTGCAGAAATTTATCGTGGAATTTCAGTGGCTTGGAAGGGGAGCAGAGGAAAGGTGAACCGGCTAAATAAACCTAAATGAACCCAACATGTAAATTCTGGCCCTTTTTTTTATGGCCTCGTAGGATCTCGTAAAAAGCGCCAGAACACTCCTATATATTCACGACGTTTTCACGTCCACTTTTTTGGATAGTTTCTCCAAATGACAGATCAGTTGGTCGTTTGAGGGTTCTACGGGTTCCTCGCGCTTGTTGAACACAAGCTCCGTAACCGGACGATACATATTCAGCATAGTAAATCAAATTTTAATTAGACAAGCGTTATCGCAGCTTTGGACAGCATTACACAGCTGCGAGCTGTACTACCTGAAACACCCTATCCCCCCTTGGACAGATGGTTTTGATGCTGTAAAAATCCCAGAATGTCAAATTCCTGGTCTAAAAAACAGACATTTTCATATTTTCATTACACACGTGTTGGATTTGGTTTTCATAAATATACTGGATTTGGCTCTGAGGTGCGGTTACCAGATGCCTGTGCTGCCCCTGGATGTGCCCTCTGTATTAAGTATATTGAAAACTATGTTAACTTTCGTTGATCCATCAATGCCTTGTCTCTATTTCAAAAGCTTTTAAATTAACTGCGTGCCTTTCTGTGAAACGCGTAGGTAAAGATAATGTTTAATAAGAGCTGAATCAAGATCATAATCAGTCATTCCTCGGTGAATCATCATTTATTTTTTGTGCATTAGCACGAGCAGACTGTGCGTGTTGTGCCTCTCTGCTGGGCCCCGGTCCTTTAAATGCACCAGTTAAATGTCATCCTGCTTCCATATTGCTGTCTATATTCCAGATATCATATCATATTCTGTACACTTGCCTAAGACGAGGTTGCTCTGTCACAGTGTGACTTCAGCACCCTTGGGTTTTTAGGCGTGCACGTTGGGTGGTGCGAGCGGAGCTGTGCGCTGCTTGTGATGGTAATCAGATCACTGTTAGGAGAAGGGAGGGAAAGGAGGCATACACGGAGGAGAAGTGGGTACGAGTGCGACTTCAGAGGCCATAGGGATGTATACCATGTAAAATACACACACATACGCCAGGACAGCCCTGCGTAGTCTCGCTGTAAAATAGAGGTGACAGACTCTGGCAGCAGCAGTCACGCAAGTCAAGTAGCCTTGCAGTTGTCACGCTATCACAGCTGTGCGCACACACAAATACACTGGAAGACCTCTTCCCCTCTTCCACATCTCCTTCCTGTTCTTTTCTCCCTCCTGCTTTTTTTTCTCTCCCTCTCTCCCTCTCTCTGTCTCTCCATCCGTCCACCTCGCTCCCCCTCCCTCCCTCCCCATCCGACTGAAGCCAGTTATGTATTTACTTAAAATTTCATCTTTTCTCAATCAACACTTGTCTCCGTGAGCTCCGCTGGCCAAACATATTATTCCCCCTTGTGTGCAGGAGCATATGCGCAGTGAGGGTTAAAGTGCAGGAACGAGACTGTTTGTGTCTAGAGTTTCTCTGCGTTTAATCAGCGTGTTTGGTATCGCAAATCAAAGCACGTTAGCAGTCAAACAGACTTAATCATCAAAGTTTCTAGCTCATGAAATGCATAAATCCGAGAAGAGGCGTGTGTGTCGTCCACAAGTTAACTGCTTTAAAAAACACCACGAATCCATATTTCACTGGAAAATCCTTTAAAAATGAAGTGAATCAAAAGCAATAGTTTGTATTACAAATTAGGAATAAAAAAAAAGTTTTATGCGTTTATTTGGTGGACTCTGTGACATAACCATCTGTCTTTCATTCCTTTTCTCGAGTCGTATTATTCTTTCTTTTGTCCCCTTTTTTTATCGTTCTGTTTGCCGTTCTGAGAGTTATGGAGAGCATTATATAAATTGAACATTGCGCTGTAAAAATGTTGCCAGAACAAATCCTGGCATCATTTAGTCTCTAGCTTTTAAAAAATAATTATACAGTAATGACTGTAACCAGAGTTGGACCACATACGAAACCATTGGACATGTATCTTTGCTGGGTGCATGCTAAGTGTAAATTATACATCTAAAGTTAGCTTTGCACGGATAGAATAGATGTAGTTATACGTGTTTGTTCCTTTTAGGTTTATTCTTATGTCTTGAGTCATTTCTTATTTCTGTCTCTCTGTGTGTGTCTGTGTGTGTGTAGTCTTTGACAGGCTTTGCCTTGGTGGTGAGCAGTGATGGGATGGTTTTCTACGCTTCCTCAACCATTGTGGACTATCTAGGATTTCATCAGGTGAGTTGAACATCTAATTTATTTTTACCTTATTTGTACACAACTGCAGCATAAATGGTATAAATGTATAAATGGGAACAAACATGAATGCTAAACGCACGGGGCCAATCAGAGTTTCATACCAGTATACCAGAAATGCATAATCTTTTGTCACATTACGCAATGCTCCAAATATTACTCTGACCTTCTTGCTCTCACAGAGTTTCTGATAAACCCGTAAAAATAAACAAAATACACACACGCACACAAAAAAAGATGAGAAAACAGATAGCGCTTTTCTGTCTGTGGGTTTATGGGTAGTTGGAATGAGTGTCCTTTTTAATTTGGCAAAGCTGAAAGACTGTGAACATGACTGGACAGCTGACCTGGCTTTGTCCAACAGTAACGAAATCCAGCCTTTGTTCTAAGCTATGCTATGACGATCCAGCTCCACTGACACGTGGCACACACAAACATATCGCAAAATCAATTGTGCCATTTGCTTCAACGGTTTAAAGTATTCTCGCATACACAGTAAGAAAACATGTTTCCCTGTACGATGAAATTCATCCTTTGCCATCCACAATGAGTGCCTAACTATATAAAGTCTAAGCATAAAATACACAAATAATAGTTCAAATTAAAGGCAGTTTTCAGCAACAAATAACATGTTTTTATTTTGCAAAATATTAAACTATATTTAATAGATTTGCACAATTCCAGGTGATCATTTTCATTATCTATGCAGTTAATGTCACTATTCATGTCAGTTTGTCCACAGATGTTATTAAACAGCCTTTCTATCACATATGCACATTCAAGAATTCAGACCTAATCAGTCATTATTTAACATCCTTATTCCTATTTTTAGTGCGATCCACACTGTATGTTTTCCCTATCCGTCCTTTTCTGCTTCCTTTTCCTTCTCATCCTGCGGCTAATTGTCCCGAGTCAACACTCTCTCTTTCAATCTGCCTCCCTGCTGCCTGATAACTGTCTCTAGAGGCAACAGTGAACCCACTAAGTTACAGTCAAGAGACCACGAGAGGTGAAGACCTCCGTTTCACCCCAAGATACACTTTGTGGGTGTCTGCACACTTGTGTGTGTCTGTGGGCACTGATAAGTAACTTCCTTCCTCTCCAGCGGCCGTACCCAGCCAGTCATTAAATATAAATGATATCAACACTGGCTCGCCTGTCCTGTGATGCTGAAACCATTGCTCCCCTTCAAAACCATGAATAAAGTGCTTTTCACTGTTAAACTCTCGTCTACTCGCACACACACAACTTACTGACTCATCGGGGCAGAAATTCTGCCGCTACTACGCTCCCACTTGGCTTACAAGCAGACGGGGGCAGTAGCCCAGTGCCATGAAAAATCGACATGAAAACCAAAGTGGTCTGAGAGACCCTGCCACAGTATGTGCGAATGTGTTTGCGTGTCCGTGTTCCCATTTTATTGGGAAATGGAAAAGAAAATATGAAGTGAATTTGTACGTTCTATAAGTTTGTATTTTTTTGTCTTATTTTTCTTTCAAATGAAAACTATTTAATTAACAAAAAAATGGCATATTTCATGCTCTTTGATGTAATGTTTCAAATAAAATAAATGCCCTTTTCAGGATACAGAAAAGTTAGGACAAGGAAAAGTTCTGCAAGGATGTTAGCATTAGTTAAATGTCAATATTTTGATATACGCTGGGGGTCTTTATAATTTTTTAGGCCAGGAACCCCCAAACTGAGAGATTAAATAGGGACCAACTACCTACTATATGTGCATTACATAAACCTCAGCCTAGTGCTTTTAATAAATATACATTGTAATTATAATTTTGTATTCGGTATTTAGCTATTCAAATAATACAAATTTAAAGAAATTTAAATTTGTGGGAGAAAATTAAATAAAAAAATTTATAAAAAACGTTCAACCAATCAACCAAAGATTTTGCGGCCCCGCTGCAGTACCTCTGCAGACCCCCTAGGGGTCACGGACCCCCTGTTGAAGACCTATGATGTACGCCATTTGACTTTATTCTGCTTTTTAAATAGCTCAGGGTGAGCGATATTTTATGTTTGCTATAAAAACAGAGCTATGGAGAGTGGTCCGATCTGCTTTGACTGGTCAGCTCTCATCGCCTGAACTTGTGATGTTTATATTTGTCCAGAGAGTTAAGGCAGCATTGCTGCATTGTGAAGGGACACAATGGGAGGGAGGGGCATGAAAATTGCTACAAGCCCCCAGGTGCAGCATGAGTCATCAACATGAACTGAACATTTTGTGCAACGACTGAATCATGGTTTGATATAGTTTTGTGCATCCCAACAACTAGTTGTGGTTGTATTGACCTGAGTATTCGGCAACTCAGGTCAATACAACCACAACTAGTTGTTGGGATGCACAAAACTTGGCAGACGCAGACTGTAAGGCCTTGGCCCATTCATGACGCCAGCAATCCCACATGGCTATTTATAATTTGATTAATTCAAAAGTCTTTGCTTTACACGCTCAAGAGAAACAGAGGTGGTATTGACAGGAAACATGTTTGGCGTTGAACCAAAGCGTCCCAGCACGCAAAGCATTTTGTATGATAAGGTGATTTATAGCACACAGAGGAACAAAAATCACAGAAAAAATACTCACAGATTGACACGTTATATTTTAAAATGTTTTCTTAGCCATTCCCACATGTTCATTTCTCCCTAATGAGCCACTGGTTGTTTTTAAGTGACATACTTTGCCTGCAAGGCCCTGACAACATGTTGCATAATTTCACCCGCGATTGTAGTCAGAAAGACACTTATCCCTAATATACCACAAAAAAAAAAGAAAAGAAAAGAGAAGGCTTGACTAAGAGACACCACAAGAAAGCCCTGGAGAAGAGAAGAAAACCTCCACTGGCCTTTGATCCAATTTGTTACTGGGGCCGTTAGCCTTTGAAGGTCAGAGAAAATATCACTTATTCTCCATTTTTTCCTCCTCTTTTCCTCTCTGTGTTTTTTACGAGAAACATAAACAATAGTCACTCGATCCGTCTGTCTGCCTGACTGCCGGTAGGGAACCAAACCACAGGACGAATCGCTCGCCGAGAACGGTGGGAACAGATTGTGTTTTCGGAGGCAGGCGATCAAAAACCCTCGCGTGCCACCAGTGTGGAAATTATGGAGAGAGGGCAGGGAGGAGGGAGAGAGGGGAAGAGGAGAACGTTGAACATTTTAGCAAGGAATCTGTCATAGAATGACAGAAAGCAAAGCTATTGCTGGAAAAGAGAGAGGGAGCGAGAGAGAGAGACAGAGAGAGAGAGAGAGAGAGAGAGGCATGACGAGAGCGGGCTGGAACCCGACTCATTCTGTGCATGTGCGCGTGGGGAGGGTGAGCTGGGCTGGACTGCTGTTCGGGAGCCGGTGTCACGCGATGTTTGACAAACACAGCTGCCCTCGCTGGCCCTGCAGCTGCCCTTAAACTGTTACTGTACCGGGTAAACTCTGCTGCCTGTGTGTATGCACTGCAATACACAGTGTATATGTAAACGTACTGTATGTATCTATGACTTCCACTTACTTTGTGTTAGCACATCTCCGCAAACTCTCCTGAGGCAGAGTGAATCTATCTGAGTAGCAATGACAGGAAGTCCCTCTCCAACTCCCCCATCCCTCAAAAAAAAGAGAAAAAAAACAGCAGCTACCAGCTATAATGGATGGTGATATAAATACATAATCTCTTGGATGATGTGATAATAAAGCAAATATAAAAAAAAACATGAAGTATTCCTGACTGACAATGCACACATGTCTTCAGTAGATGTACTTGAACTAACCAGAGTCCACCCCCAACAGACTGACGTGATGCACCAGAATGTGTTTGACTACATCCACATAGACGACCGTCAGGAGTTCAGACGCCAGCTCCACTGGTCCATGTGTCCTCCACAGCACCAGGGGACTTCGGCACACCAGGATAACCCAGGAGGAACTGGTGGGTACCTCACTGGGGAGAGATCAGTGCGCCCGCAGTATGGCACACTGCTAGAAATCTGCAGACAAATGTGAAACATTTCATCACAACATCAACATTTTCCAATCACCATCGCTGTCAGTGTTTAATGGTTTGCTTTTAGTGCTCTTCTCCCTTCCTGACTGAGAATCCTTTTTTTTATTTTTTTTTATTTTTTTTTTAGACCTGACACACAAATTGCAGCTCAAAAATAAATGTTTCTTGTCCTCCTCCATCTGTCTCCGCTACATTGCAGGTGAGGACTTTGTAGTGAGCAGTCTGTTCCATTCTCCAGACGCGGGGGAAATCCCTCCTGAGCTCTCCTGCTTTCTCAACAGATGTTTCATAGCCAGAGTTCGATGCCTCTTGGACAGCACCTCTGGATTCTTGGTGAGCGGTCAGCTAAAATAAACACTCATTTAGTTTTCGATGCATTAAAGTTTACGCAAGACATAAAAACTGAGAATGGACAAACTGTAGCCCACTCACTGGGAGAAGACCCAGGCCAATAAAAAGTGTTCTGACCCCTTTGGGACTGCTAAACTTCATTTGTAATTGTAGTGTATATCACGGTTATTTCGAGTTGTATTGCAAGGAATTATAAAGTAATTGGGTGCATGGACACAAACAGCAGAATATGGCTGTTACTAGAGTGGTTTGGAAACCAGCAATGGAAAAGCTTGACAGAGCAACAAGAATATAGGTTTGGACCAGTTTTAGTTCATTTCATCAGGGTCAGTCAAGTTCACTGTCACCAAGTCCACTCTGGTTGCACTGATGTTGGCTGCAAACAGAAATTCTAGATGGTAATTTTCTGTCATATAATGGAAATACTGGTCGCCAAGCAGTGAGCAAATATCAGAAAGATGTTTTTCTCATCAGTGGATGTACTAACAGCGAGGACACAAGCATTCATGTATGTGTGTAATGCATAGCACCCATTCTGCTAGCAAATAAAAATGTCACACATATTCTTCTTGCTTAAAGAATAAAATCACTTGATGCATTAAACAGAATATACAGAATAAATGGATGCTACGCATGGTATTTCCATAGAGGTGTTTGAAACACTCCACCTAACTTCCAGCAAAGCCAAATATAGCTACACCCCCAATTATGCATAATGTAAAATGTGATATGGTTGAAACTGGTGAGTTATATAAAAATGTACCTACAGAACAGTTCTCGTGAACAGGGGACAGACAGGCTAAAAGTATGTTTTTATGCTCCAGGAGTTGATTCACTAAGCTGGTCAAAGTAACAAACATCTTGAAAGGTAAAACAAAAATATATCAAACAACTATGTTCAGTGCTAATTAGCAAATATTAGCATGCTAACATGCTAAACCAAGATGGTGACTTTCATAAACTACCTCAAGTTACCTACTAAATTAGATGTTCACAACTGCGACCGTGTCACTGATGTAAGCACTTGGCAGCAAGTAGTCTCATAAAAGTTTACGGCCTTGAAGAGTGATCAGTCTTACTGTATATAAACACTGATCCCTTCACTATAGAACAAGGGGTATGTTTCAAGGACCAAAGAATGACACTTTGAAGATGATGTTAGCTGCAAACGTAAAGCTGTGTATATAGACGCCAATTAAAACCATCGGATGTGTTCAAACCAGTAAGTCATTCTTCTCTTCTGCTCCAGACCATGCAGTTCCAGGGTCGGCTGAAGTTCCTCAACGGGCAAAAGAAGAAGTCGGCCTCTGGGGCGCTACTGCCTCCCCAGCTGGCTCTGTTTTGTGTAGCTGTGCCCCTCTTACTGCCCTCCATCACTGAGATGAAAATGAAGAACATGCTAATGCGGGGAAAGAGCAAGGGAGGAGCAGGAGGCATGATTTCTGCACTGGAACACGGGTAAGGATGGCTAAAACCTAGATGATGTAAATTCACACTGTTTTAATGAGGGGGATATGGAAAAAAAAGGTCAGGCTTTGTAACACAAACTTGAAGTTGAGGTTTGATGCATTTTGGCACCTTGTTATTGCCTCTAGGAAACAGATTTGCCATACCTCAAAGGTCAGAACAGGCCTCACCGACGATAACTAATGTATCAGCTCGTTATTGAGAAGGGGTGACCTGTTTTGTTTTGTTTTTTTGTTGCTGTTGTTGTAAAGTCCACATATACTGGAAAATGTACCTGCAAAAAAAAGGTAAAGAAAACATTCGAATTAGTGTAAGAGAGCTGTAAAAATATATGTGCATCAGTCCTCATGCCCGATTTTTTAGATTTATAAAATACCAACTTATTACCCAAGAACAGCTTCATAGACTCACAATAATTTATCCTGAGGCCGGGTTACCAACACAAACACAAGCCCTTTCCTCACCCAGTAAGCTGTGATACCAAACCAAACAAGTGGCTGGACGCCTTTACCTGTAGCCAATTAGGAGCAAATATATGTCACAGCTTGGATAAGCCCTCTGTGATTCATGCATCATTAATACGTTTGGGAGGCCAAGAGTTGAGCTGTAGTCAGCAGGCAAGTTCTTTCTAAATTATCCCAGGCAACATGTTGCGTAATATAACAAAATTCCAATTAGTTTTAACAGGACAGCAGGTTTTGGATCGGAGAGTCGCTCGTAGGGTTGAGGTTCACATACAGGGTACGCTGCACATGGCATCTGGGCCCAGTTCCACAAAGACAAGGCTTATATAAAACTAATAATTGGTTATAAATTAACTGGTCGTACAAAGCTGTCCAGTTCTTGGCTAAAGCCAAACTAGACTGCTTGGAATGGGATAAAGTAACCCTAAAAAACCCAACTGACAGGGAAACTGCACCACAGTATAAACACACAACATGAAAACCAACATTGTTTGTCACTTTGCGCCACTCCTCACCAGGAGTCATTAATTGTTAATTGTTACATGGGTCTTAGTTCAGAGGTAACCTGAGGTGCAGTGTTTGTTTTTGTTTTCTTCCTATCTCTGATTGTCATGTCTGATTGTAGATCTCTGAAGCTTTCAGCTGATATCGAGGTAGTTATCAGGTTGAGGGAGGAGAACGAATTGACAGAAAGGCAAAGTGGAAGAAATTTACTCTAGAAACAGGCATTTGCAGTCCAAACCCACACAGGGCCAGAACAGTGCCTTATACTACATTTATAGGCATGTACTTGGATTTCCTTGAGGGAAATTCTGTTAAAGGCTGAATTAAATTAAAAATATTTATGGGTGATAAATGTTTCTGAGGTGTTTGTCAAGTCAATTTTAACCAGTTGCTAATAACTGACAACATTAATTTTATTTCAACATGTAAAATATAGGGTTTTAAAGGATTTTAAAACATTTAAATCCTTCCTGGTGTTAGTCTCCGTCTACCTGTTAATTAAATATATGATATGACTAAAAACCTCATTAGGGGTCTGCTAACCCTCACCCTCACCCTAACCCTAGCCCTACGAAACACAAGATTCTCAGAAAGCCAAAACATGTTTTCCTCCAGTTTGTGAAAATGAAGAGGTGCTGCCTTTAAACTTGCGGTCATTGATCTTTGGGCTCTGGATGTTGACTCTGTTCTCAATTTTAAGATGAGACTCGTCCCGGAAAAGATGAGTCACTTTTGGAAAGAGTCTTTCATGGACTGAAGTGAACCAAACTTAGATATTTACTCTTTGAGTCACTCCTTTGAAAGAAAGAAAGAAAGAAAGAAAGAAAGAAAGAAAGAAAGAAAAAACAAAAAAACATTCAGTATGTGGACATTCCCAGATGAGTTCATGGGCGTTCACACAAAGTATTTTAGGAGAATACCTCTTCTGGAACGTTGTTTTGATTCCCCGTTTCATGAATAATGATCTCAATTTTCTTTTTGTTATCCCTCTCTTCTCCCCACCCCTCTTGTCATGCTATCCCTCTCGCCGACAGTGAGCGTGGGGAACACCTCCGGAGGCACTCCTTCAGTGGAGGAATGGGTGACGTCGCAGACCCTCTCCTCCTCTCCTGTTCCACTCCTGGCGCTGGCCAGCGAGGTCACCACACCCCCTGGACACCGCTCTCCAAAGACAACCTCAAGTATCGTCCTGACGGTTACTATAACCAAGAGGAACCTCTCAACTACTGCAAAACCTCAGCGGGTCCTCTTAAAGGTCTCAGCCCGGGCATGGGTGGTGGCTGGCCTCTGCGGCAGAACTCAGGTGCCCACAGATTGGGTCAGGGTGTGGGCTACATCCCCTCTAACCGCATGAACAAAAGTGGTCAGTACGGGAAGCCATACCGCCTTTCCCCAAATTGTCACAACGGCAGAGGCGGCGAGGTGTTCGTCCCCAAGCTCTACGGGAACGGCCAAATCCCCACAGACCCGGACGCCTACTGTATAGATCTGGTGAAGAGCGAGAACGGCTACAGAGAATGCTTCGACGGCCACCTGATGCCCGAGATGCCGCCCATCAAGGTAGAGCATGACTCGGACTCGGAAAATGGCTGCGACGCGTACGGGCGACCCTGGGCCATCGACCGCCGCTACGGCAACGGGGTATACGACCACAGCACCGGCCTGCAGCTCAAATCAGAGTCCGATTATTATGACCCACAATATTCACCCTGTCAGAGAGGGAAGGCAGGGATCAGCCCACCATACAACAACGGCAACTATCACAACTATCAGAACAGCGGCAACACGGCGCGGCTGTTGAAGTGCGACAAAGACTTGGGCAACAACACTGACTCCAACCAGTTCAGTCCTCACAGACTCTCTCACTCGGACTCTCTATGCAGCAACCAAACAATCAACCTCGTGGACTCTCACATCTACTCACAGGACCCTCACAAGGCCTACATGCACCAGGACTACAGCAAGCACGGCACTTACGAGTTCAAAGGGCACGGCCTGGTCCACTCGATCAAGCGGGAGCCCATGGACTCTCCGCCGTGGTCTGAGAGCGGCCATGACATGAACCAGTCCATGATGGTTGGTCCAAGGAACGTTATGCCGTGTGTGATGAGCACAGGCCACCAAAAGTCCAGCCCCTACATTTATATGCCATAAAAGTGACTGATGCTACACATAAGCACAATGCAGATTTGTACCAGCACCCCAGCGCTCCCTCACACCTCACATACAATCAGTTTGCATTAAAGTACTTATCATTTTCAGATAAATGCACCAGCATTACAAAAAAAAATCAAAAATAAATAAAAAAAATTAAAGTTTTATGATTACGAGGATTCCCAGGGTGTCGGGTGCTTCTTCCATTTGCCGAAGAGGTCGCAGACAAGGCTCAGGTTCTAGTGACAATCAGAAATAATATTTTCAGTCCAGTTTATGGTTTAGATGAGTTTGTTTTTAACGAGTATATTTTGTAGTTGGTTCCGAGCACTTTTGGATTTAGTGACAATGAGACAAATGATGTCTAGACACACGGTTTTATTTTGTTTGTATATGTTGTGCACACCTGGCTTTTGTGGGAGAAACAAAGATTTTGCTGTAAAAAAAAAAAAAAAAAAAAGGAAGAAAAAGAAAAAAAAGAAAAGAAAAGAAAAAAAGATGTTTGTTTGTGTACACAGGAGATGACTTATAGCTGGACCTATTCATGTGAGCTGGCCGACGTTGAGAATATGCAATGTAGTGACAGTCAAAACAACTGAAAGAATAGCCAGTGGTTTTGCATGTTTTAGTGCTTTAACTAAACATAGCTTTGTCATGACTGCCTCTAGTGATATATGAATGGAAACTGCTGATTTCTACACATTATAGAATTGTGTTATATCATTTGCTGAGACTTGAAATGTACTTTTATCCACTGCAGGCAAAAAAAAAAAAAAAAAAAAAAAAAAAAAAATCAACATATTTGATTCAAGTCACATCTTTGTCGCAAGATAATATATTAGTGCTTCAAACAAGACACTCATTGTTCATGCGTACAAGGACACATTCACAACATGGTCCCAACTTGCTGCAGAATAGTTTTTCGAAAACTTCATAGCAGAATAAAGTATATTTGCAGTTAATGGACCAAAACATGTAAAACTACTGGTTGGGCCAAAGCTTTTTATGTACATTTCTTTTTCATACTACAGACAGCCTATTTACATAGATGTGGGCAGGACATGGAGGGGGCACAGTGAGTAGGGTAACCTGCAACCACAAAGCTGTGGCATGTGTCACTCAGCACCTCCATGTGATGAAAGGAAGTCTAAAGGTAGGTCAGTTCAAATGAGGTGAAAAGTGACAATAGTCCTTAAAATTGCAGTGACTATATTGATTATCAGTTGAAGGATTTGTTCAAACAAGTTGGAAGTTGTTAGTTTGAAGTAAAAAAAAAATAATAATAATAATTTTTCTAAAAACTTGATTCTTCTGTTGATGTCCACGATAAATTCCTAATGTTGAGTCAAAGCTAACATTGTACAGTTTAGATTACTCTTCATGACAAGACCAGCATTTCAGCTCAGTACTACGGCATCACGTCTAGCTGTAGATATGACAGTGAGCTCTTTTCAAATGGATATACACTTTTCATGTCGTCTTTTCAGTCAAAAACAATGGATATCATCCTCACATCAGTATTTTCTTTCTTTTGCACAAACGAATTTAAAAGCACCAAAATTGATTCAATGTCAGTCTCAGTTCTGTGAAGCTACCGAAGTAGTTTCTAAGTTGCACTACTGGGAGTAGTTCAGTTGAAGTTCAGCCTACCCAGACAGGTTTTTAGAGTCGACACGCACAACTGTTCTTGGTGTCACTGTTTTGGATTTGTCTTTTTCCCTTTGTGTGTGTTCATTTCAATAAGTGTTTGATGATTTGTATTTATTGTAAAAGGCAAAAGTGTATAATTTAAAGACTACAGTTTTGAAGGCTTTTCTGTTTTACTAACGTAAATATGGCTTTTGTTTCTTGCTATCTTTTGGATAAGTGTTAAAAAAGACTGTCATACTTGTCTCGGACAAGGTAGCTGCAAGGTAGCGAACACAGTGTGTGCATATATATATCTATGTATATACACATATATACATATATATATGCATATGTCTTCCAATGTTTCTACTTGTTTTTGCAAATGGGACTTATCTATTAAAAGATCATTCTTTATATGGAAAAAATCTGGGTGAAGTGTTTTTCTTTTGCTTTTAGTGAGATAATAAATGAGGCAGCAAATTACTACCAGATTTGCGGGCAAGTAAAATAACACGGCTGTCCGGACTATATGATCTTCTGCAAAAGCTTCTACTGCACAACGTCGACTATCACATGCATCCAACCACTGACTGTGAAATCCTGTACAACATGATCATTCTATTAAACGAATGGTTTCCTACTCTCATATCTAGAATGAAGAATGGCCTAATTCTATTGTTCGGTTAACATCCTTGCCTCTTTAGTATCTTTTGAATTTTTCACATATACCAAATGTGGTCTCATCCTTCAGATTTGTGTCTCTATTAATAATAAATATTCAGCAGAACAGGATACAGAGTATCTCTAGCCACATTCCCAGTATGATTAATGTGCTGCAAAGTTGGCATGACAGCTCCTTCACACGATCTGGGAAACCGAACACCCACCCCTCACCACTGTCTGGGACAAGGACCAGGGCAACTGGAAGGTAGAGGACAGAAAACGAGGCAGGGGATGAGACGAGAAAGAGATGTAACTTAAAAGCTGTGGTTAGAGCCTGATACTCGGGGGACTCCCGGGAGAGCTGGACTTTTGTCCTTCTACTCGCCAGTTAATTTGCTCATCTTGTGCAGTGAACGTTCACCATCATTAAATAGAATTAAAGAGGGGTTTTTATTGACCCAGTGAGGAGTGTTTGCTAATGCTCATATTACGCCCTTCTGCACCTCAATTGGCCTTGCAGTGACTGTACTGTGTACAGTGTCTCAGGCGTGTGCTTAATCACCTTAACCAGTAAAGGGCCTTGTTGAAGAGGCTTGATATGACCACTTTTAAGCTGCAGGGGCTAGCCATGTGGCACCCGTTGCCGTTTGCTTTTCAATGAAATGAGTTCTGTCAAGCGTCTCCCCTTTTTTGTTGCAGCACGTGAGCATGAATGGATGAGAATGGGGATTAGCCAAAGCTTAGCTCACAGCATATGATTTCTGTTTTGTTTTTCCAGAAGCTAGTCGGGTCAAGCTAATGCTGTTTGCGTGTTTTAGAACTGGCCTGGTGTAGGACATTTCCAGGTCGAGGCCTAGTTATTTATAATTTTGGTCTCTTAAGTGTTAACCAGGTGTGTTCTCCAACGAGAATCTCTAATCTTGTAATGGCATGTGGTAGAATTCGTTGGCCTTTGTGTTTCTGTAGTGCTCTTTAAAGTCGAGGACATTTTGGGGCGAGCTGGCGAGCGGTATTATGTGTGTACATCAGCAATTACAGGTGCTCTGTGTGTGTGGCCTCTAGTGTGGGGACGTTGGCCCAGTTTTGGTGACTTTTGGTGGTTGGTTTTGATGTTACTACGTTGATGAAACTCTGTGTGGTGCGGTTCTTTCCATTTACACTCGTCTGTCTGCTTCGGTGTTGAGCTGCATGTGTGACCATTAGAGGCTGTGGGAATATTTGGTGCCAACATTTAAGGCAGTTGATGTAAGTAATACATTTGGTTTGTGGTTGTTGTGCTCTACATCGTGTGGGTCCTGCTACATGTTCAGTATTTGGTATTGAAATGTCGTGTAGAGGCTACCGTTCTCTCAGCTATTGGAAGATCAGGTATGACCGCTGAGGGACCTCAACACTTCTTTGTCATCTTCATTGACAAATGTCAGCTTGAAGGTAAAATGGTATTTTAGAGTTTGTCATTTCCTTTAAAATTGTACAAGATAGTTGGGAACTCATCCTCCACTGATAGTGTGTACTAATTTTGCATGCGCTTAAGCGCTTTCATGAACTCTTATGTCCCTCCTCGTATCGCTCTGTCGCTAGTGGCACTTACAGACTTTAGATGTCATCTCGCCTGGCCGGGATGTTGGAGCAGGCCGATCAGAGCACACTGGTCTTTTCAGGATGGCTCTGCTAAGAACAAAGGAACAGAATTAAAATGAGGAAAATGTCTGAGCTTATAACCACACCGGAAACAGTACTTAGCTATTTGGCACACTGGCTAATATGTGAAATGTCTTTGCCTTGCCATCTCGCTGTGTGATGATGAGATACTTGCTTGGATACCTTGAAAAGGAGACAAATCAGTTTTTGTCTGATGAACCCGTCAGGATGGGCGTGACTGAGGGTATAAAGGAACTAGTCTCACTCCCTGATTACCAGCTATAGTATCGTCATTCCCCCCTCTAATCCTGTCCAGAAGCTTCTGTTTGTTTCTCTGCGGTTAGAGTAAAGCTTATAGGGAATTATGGGATGCACAGGGATCACTTAGTGCAGGGATTTTACCTATTAGGATGATTGTCAGTGACCACAAGCAGTATGTGTACGTTGTCGGTGCTTGTAGGTCAAGTACACACCCAGGTGGCGACGTCTTATTTGTCGGTTTTACGTCACACAGTCACGCTTCTGTTGACAGAAAAAGCTGAATGAACTAAATGAAATTTATGACTCGGCATCAAAGCACCAACAACTCGGCGTGCGCTTCTCCATGCTGGCTTAGTGTACGTGTAACTGCGTGGAAGTTTATCTCTAATAAACTTTTATAATAACCGCACAAGTGCTGGCAACCTCCAAGTACTTCATTTTAAAATAAACTTCCCATAAAACCCAGTAATTCCTCTTGACTTAAACCTTGCATGATCAAATCAAAGATCCTTCTTCCTCCTTCTGTTGCAATCCAAAAAAGGAAACACTATGTTCTTTCATGCATATGCGGTATTTCACTCATTTTGCTCCATTCATATGCAGCGGTCCTAAACAGACCTGCAATAAAACATGTGCTGCTAAATTAATGAGGTGTATTACTTTGTAGCTGGCAAGGAGCACGCGGGGAATGGCAAAAGCCGAATGACGTTCATAACTCATCCTGTGTCGTACAATAACAGTATCTTAATTGTGCTGGAAGTGAAAAACCTGTTTACAGGAACTTAGGTTTTCTATAAAGGAACCTTATTGGTGGCTGACGTACAGAGGGAAGTGCATCAGTAGTTTCTGTTTTGCCAACAAAAGTTGCACTCAAACTGTGCGCACTAAATTATAAATGGAATAGACTGAGCGTAGTGTTATAAATACTCACAACAAAGGAGAAGCTATTTTCCAGTGTCTGTACATGAATAACAAATGTAACTGTGTCTCAGTTACACACCACACACGCACGCACAGGGCTCCCTTTATAATTAGTAGCAACTAACTAATGCAAAGCCGTGTGTAATATCGCTCTCTCGCATTTCCCTGAAGGAGCACTTTTGCTTTTGTCTCACTGTAGTTTCATGACTGATGCTGTGACAATGAGAGGTGGGGTGGGGGTGGGGGGAGGGTTGGACTGGAGGCCGACTTTAAATGTTTAATACTCGTTAGCATGCACGCAACCCTCCATCACGCCATCTGCATGACACTTGCAGGAAGGGGAAAGGGTGAGACTGACGGAGAGGAAAGAGACGGAGACGTGGAGGGAGAGACGAAACCTAGAGGTGCTGCTCAAGAAAAAGGGGGGGGGGGGGCAAAGCCAGTGAAGAAAGAGCACATCCAATCAAGGGAAAGGAGTGGCCGCTCAGGGCAACTGTAGTGTAAGCAGAGTGTTTGATGCTTGTTGACAGCTGTATCTGTGAGGCACGATGCGTGCTGTGTGTGTGTGTGTGTGTTTGTGTGTTTGTGTGCGGCACAAGACCTATAATCCTATACCATGCAAGGTTGCGTGACCGTTCATACCCCACTCTTTGCTGCTCCGCACACCATTTGCCCTAATTGGTCACACCCACTCTTTTTCTGTGTGCCCTTTTTTTTTCCCACACACGCGAGTACGCGCACTCGTTCCCTGGCAGATGCACCAAACGCACACACGCAGACACAACAATCATCCTCCTCTCTGCCCACAACCCCCGGTGACAGCGAGGGGGGAATCCTTGAGGGTATGTCGCAAAACACGCATGTGCATATGCGTGCACATTAACATGCACTTATAGACATACCCTATTAAGCATATGGAAGACGGTCACGCAAGCCTCCCCCCGCCCCTCCCACGGACTCGCACACGTACACAACCTTCCTGAGCACAATTAGCGAGGGCGCACTAAACAAAGCACCTTGTCTCGCTTTGCTTTTCATCTAGAAATGTGGTTTGCTGAGCTTTTAAAGACACTCGCATCCCTGCAATTGTGTCATGTACTTCTTCACCGAGATGTGTCACAGTTTAAATCTGTGTTTTATTTAACACTATTAACGGTTTCAGTGCTTTTGTGGGTTTTTAGTTAATTTCTTTTAGATAATTATCTGAGTCATATTTGATCACGATGGCTAAAGTAAAATTAGAGGGTTTTTCCATGTCTTTCCAAGTTGTCGGTAACAACTCTAATGTAATCTCAGTTTAGAACAACCGCTCTCGAGCATTAAAATGAGGAAACGACGTGCAACGCTGCTTTCCAGTCCTGAGAGTTGAAAACCGAACGGGCGAGTGTGTTGGCATTCGGTGGGATGCAGTGTTCAGATGTAATGCTTTATGTATGTGCCCAGGGGCAACTAGCCAGTTGAAAGGTTACAGAGTGCATCGTGGTGATTCATGAAGTAGATATGCAGGCTGCAGCTGACCGTGAGTCATGCACACATGCATGCACACAAGCTTTTTCAGCTCGCACACAGAAAAGCATTTGGACAAATGTTTTTAGCAAAGCCACTAATTCAAACCTAATGACCGTGTATGTGTTTACTATGTACGTGTAATTATTACGCACCGTCCATCCCATGGGGACAAGACCATCAAACGTTCTCAGAATTAAAGCAAAGGCCCTAATACTTTCCATGTGAGATTAGGAAGGGGGGGGGGGGGGGGGGGGGGGTACAGTGAGATTAGCGAGCCTCTGCCAGCGCTGTTTGTTTTGGGTTGTGTTCATACTACAGATGATTGTTTAATCTGGAAGGGTTATGCAAGGATAGATGCTCCAGCTGTCTCTTTTGCTGGCAAATGCTTCAGCCTACTGGCCACAGCTGCACATTGCGGCTGAAGGAGATTATTTTATTCATTACCGAAGCTGATGAGTGATGAGTTGCCGACATATAAAAACTCCAACATGTCCTTCATTTTTTTTAAGTTCTAAAACTTGGACCACGTCTTCAGCAGAGGAGGATACATTTGTTGAATTTCTGACAAACTCTACTGGGGAAAAACAAAGTCTGATTTCCATTTCCATTCAATTTATTCAAGAGTTGTGTACACATATTTGACAGATTTTTCCATGTTCCTACAAACCAAGAAAGCATCTCCAGTTTTAACTTTGTAATGTCCCATCTTCGCGGTGTATACAAATCCCTGCCACAGGTGCTGGAACTGAGGGCCAACATTAATGTCAACATGAAAGTGAGACAGTGTGTGGCTGCGTGATTCTTAGCTTCACACAACAACACCACAATTATTTCTCCCTCAGTCTTTGTTCTAGAGATATTCAGACTGTATTAGCTGGTATTTGCAAGTGATCAGATATATACAGATATTTGTGTACAGATATCTGCGTGATAATGATAGGTGGTAATGACGTGGGTGTTGTAACTACATGGCAACACAGCCTGCCCCGAAAAGCTGCCAAATGGATGACCACTGACTCCTCAATGTTTTCCCCTACTTTGATAGTTGCAGTACTGGTTCTTCTCAGCTCACCCCCATCACTTGGTTTTTTCGTCCCCATAGTGCCATACTGCCAAGCGTCCAGACTGAATCAGATCTATAGAAAATCAATTAGAATCACATTTCCCACCACATCTGAACCAATTTGCAAAAAAACCCATTACTTGTGTGTGTGTGTTTTTTTTTTTTTTCTCCCGTCCAGACGTTCTTAAACAAAATCTGGACACAATCTGGATATGCCAAACAAGGCCAAAGTGCTTCCCATGAACATGAGGAGAAAATGAAAAACGAAAACAACCTGAAGGGTGTGTTAAATACTTGGGCACGGAGTTGTTTGTTCAGACTGTGGGGGAACTTCGTGTGATCTCTGATCTACAGCAGGTATTTTGAACTTGACAGTTAATTGGAAACATCTGCTTGGTCGTGTGACTTGGTTAAATTTTTCACTCTAAGGGAAGCAGCGCTCTGTGGGCTTCCTGCCCAGTGTCAGTCAGCGCGGATTTAAGGGTTTTGCAATGGCACGCCACGATTTACCATGGCACCGTATGACCATTCTTTGGTCAAATAATTTAGGTTACACATGAAAGGAAGGCTCGGGACTGAAATGTAACAGTATGCACATCCACACCCGTGGTATCCACAGTGCAGAGTTTGCAGGAACATCCTTCAGTTCCAGGCTGCACCTTTTTCTGCATGTTTTCCCATTGCTTCCTGTCTCTCTCCACTAATAACTATCAAAGGCAAAAAAAAGGCCAACTACTTGACTTTAGAGTTATTCAGCCTTTGGTCTCTGCGATGGTTTGTAATGAGCTATAATCTGAATCAAGATGAAGCAGTTGATGACCAAGAAAAGCAATCCAGCGAGCCAGATCAACAAGAAGGTGTCGTAGCCTTCAAACTCCAGGAAGTAGGCTGGACCCAACCAGACGCCCTGTTAGAGGAGAGAAAACATAACACTTTTTTATAAAATGGTGAAATTTAGTTTATCCAAAACACTGCAAACCAACGTCAGTCTCTGATGTAACTTCAAGGGGTTATTTTACGCGATTAATAATAATAGTTTTGCTGAAGTCGAAATTAATTGCAGCTGAAAGCATACAAAACTGAATTACCTGTCCAGCAAACCAGAGGAGCAGCAACCCCAACCCCTGTTTCACTGACAGACTCAGGTGAGGGATGACCAGAGGAAGGAGGCACAGGTACCACAAGAAGTACTTAAAAGGGACGACAAGCAACATTGTTCATTTTCGGTGTGAGCCGTGTCAGCAAATTCACAATCTACAATTCATCTGATGTCTGTTGGTGGTGACTTGAGTACCTGTGAAGTGCAGACTTTGTTGAAGGAGACAAATATGGCTGTTTGGAGGAAACAGGCGAAGGCCAGGTCACGGTGAAAGGCCCACGACGCCACCATCAACAGGATGAGCTGAGGCAGGAATGCTGCCAGCCCGAGCCCAGGGCTCCACCTGCTGTCTGCAAGAAAAAAAAAGACAGGAGAACAGAGTCAGGTCGAGAAAGCTGCATCACCCTTCTCTTGATTAGCGGAAAAAGGGAGATAAAAATACCCAAAGCTGACCTGCAGTAAGGTAGAGCATGTAGAAATATGGAGAGAAGTTGTGTCTGATGTCCCTTCTGGTCAGATGGTACAAGTAGGTTTCATGAAGAAACTGCCAGTCGTACCTGAATTTAGAGGAAAGGGGTCACATGGTGATGAATGATGATGTAGGCTAACAACTGTTCAAACTAAGAAACTTAAAGCATTTTGCTTAATTGTGATAAATTAGAAATTAAGTATTATTTGTGACATCTGATTATTAGCCAGTCATACCACCTGCAGTAAACTCTAACTCCTGGTACCTGTCCAAGGGCTTCAAAAAATGGTGGTAAGCACAGGGTGCTGGACGTATAATTTTTTTTTGGTGTAAGTGTACATGCTCCGCTTTACTGACAGGGAACTGATGGTATTATATTCACATATACTCTCTTCAAAGTCACCAGACTACACTGACAAACAGTAATTTTGCAGGTCTACAGCAACATCAATAGGTTAATTTAATTGTGTTATTATTTGATTTTGGTTAGTGTTAGTTTGGATTTGCATTAATGCATCATAGATAGGTCACAAATTGGTAGACTAGTAGCATCCTCTGTGAGGTTGGTTTGTTTGTTTGCTCTGAATAGAACAAAAAGCGAGTTCAGTTCTTCATTGAAAAAGTGTGTCTGGCAGTATTGTAAAGTCATGATAATAAACACAACGCAGCACGTACTTGATCTGATATCTTCTTTTTTTTGAAGGTGACTTTTGTTTATGTGGCTAAAATACTAATTAATTACTACTACTAAAATAATCTTGCTGTCGACCCCACAGCCCCAGCAGTTCATTGTTTGTTCAATGCCACCATCTTCTGTCAGGAACTAAAAATGAGTAGCTCATATAACCCCTCGTTCAAGAAACAGATAGTGGAAGCTGACATCTCTGTGTTTTTCAGTTCAGTTTGTCATTTTTTTGTGCTCATCTCACATGTGATAGAAGAGTCCTGTGAGCGTACAGAAAACTCCTCCAGCCACAGTCGCAAAGAGGAGCAGCTCTCGGTTGATGAAACTTCCAATAAAAACGATGAACTTCTTCCACATCCGACTCTCCTTGTCTTTCTCCGCCCTAGTCGGTATCGTGCGCAGACTCAGAGCAATGGGTAGAGCGTATGTAATAGGGTAGATCTTCATATGAACCGACAAGCCATAGAGTGCTGCTGCACACATCAGACGCCGGCCTAGAAGTCAAAAAATAAAAAATGCATTAACACATAACATATTATTTACAATATAATCATCATTTAACCAAACCATTACCTTCCATGCAGAGTAATGTTCCCAGCACCAGGGCTGAAAGGATTGACTCTGCATTCCCTCGGCTGGATACTCCCATCGGCAGAGGGTTGAGAAGCCACAGAGAGAGACGCGGCGTGCAGTCTGAACATACGTAAACACAACTTTATTCTGAATCACTACCGTCATGTAACCCCCCCACTTGAAACCTTATAACAAATAAAGAAAAAATGTGGTGGAAGACGGACAAACCTCGGAGCCGAGACCTCGCAGGCAGAGGATTCTGTAGATGAGCAGCCCCGACAGCACATCACACACAATGAAGAGGATCTTGCCAAACGCCGGGCTGAGGTGGATGTTGGGTGTCAAGAGCCAGGCCAGAAGAGGAGTGTAGCGGTATGTGGACCTGTTGTATGGAGACTCACCCTGTGCAAAAGGTTCCCACAAGACATCACATGAGCTCAGATGTATCATACAACCAAGAGCACAAGAGAAACAATCAGATTTACTTATGTAAACATAATTAATTGCAACAGTCCTGCAAATGTCACTCGTTAAAACTACAAAAAAATAATTATTACTCACCATGGGAAAAGATCCCTGTCATTGTTATCATATTACTTTATTACACTCTTTAGCTTTAGCACACTTTAGCACACTCTTCTTACCTGAGTAATGAACCTTGCTGCATCTGTGAACACATGGTAGTCAATATCCGTGTACTTCACAACCATGGTTTTATCCTGGTAGTCCCCATAAGCGACCAAAGCCAGCCGTATGAGGAAGGAGGCCGCGAATAGGACATGCTTTTCTGAGAGCTTGGTTATTAGCCTCTCCATCTCTAACCATGTTGGTAAACCGGATCAGCAGGTAGCAATAAGAGCCAGGTGAGCTAGTCTGAGTTGGAATACGTTAGCCAAGCTATTCGTGTCTCCTCGTCATCTCTCCTTAAATAAACGGAAGCTTGCGGTAATATTGCCAAGATGTGTTGCTAACTTATTTTTTTACAGAAGCCGTTTCAAAATATAGAAGTTTCAAATGCGATAACACGGAAGTTATCCGGAAGTGCTTCTCCAACACTATTTCCTTCTTTTTTCTTTTTAAATGTCCACCCAGCGCTGTTCGCTCAGAAGCGCATTAGCACCACCTACTGTTTTGGAGGGAGACGTTCAGTTCGAGGGAAATGATTTATAACATTCCGTTTTATTTAGTTTTATTCTAAGTAATAACATTAAATAAATAAATAAATGAAAGCTTGTTTAAATATTGCTCTTGACCTTTATTTTTATTTATTTTATTTCTTTAAGTCTATGCTATACAGTTTTATTGTTTTTTTACACATTTATTTTTATGCTTATTTAAATTCTGTGTTTTTGTACCAGTGAGCAAAGTGACGGGAGTCAAATTCCTTGTATGTGCTGTGAACACATACTTGGCCAATAAAGCTGTTTCTGATATGCTGCTTTCCTGTAACCTAAACCCTGTTCTTGTAGGATCCAGACAAATTATGTCTCTCTTGAATAAAAACCAAGTAGATGAATGCACCTTGATATAACACTTGATGGTGACAAGCTACAGTTAGCGTTTTGTCTTTCATTCTTGTGTCTATTGTGTTAGTTGTAAATATGTTGTGTATACAGTATATATAGTGATGTGTCAGTGTAGCCTTTTCTGCACTCTTGCAGAGAAGGCTGATCACAGGCTGATCACAGTGGGTTGGTGTTAGGCCCCAGACCCGCTGATATTGGACTGTAATACGTTTTGTACAGTTTCTTAATATTTCTGCCTAATGCGTGTATCTAAGCCACTCCCTCTGAGTTGGGTGTGTGGGTGGGTACGTGTAAGTATGGTATGTAAACACAACGCAGCACGTACTTGATCTGATATCTTCTTTTTTTTGAAGGTGACTTTTGTTTATGTGGCTAAAATACTAATTAATTACTACTACTAAAATAATCTTGCTGTCGACCCCACAGCCCCAGCAGTTCATTGTTTGTTCAATGCCACCATCTTCTGTCAGGAACTAAAAATGAGTAGCTCATATAACCCCTCGTTCAAGAAACAGATAGTGGAAGCTGACATCTCTGTGTTTTTCAGTTCAGTTTGTCATTTTTTTGTGCTCATCTCACATGTGATAGAAGAGTCCTGTGAGCGTACAGAAAACTCCTCCAGCCACAGTCGCAAAGAGGAGCAGCTCTCGGTTGATGAAACTTCCAATAAAAACGATGAACTTCTTCCACATCCGACTCTCCTTGTCTTTCTCCGCCCTAGTCGGTATCGTGCGCAGACTCAGAGCAATGGGTAGAGCGTATGTAATAGGGTAGATCTTCATATGAACCGACAAGCCATAGAGTGCTGCTGCACACATCAGACGCCGGCCTAGAAGTCAAAAAATAAAAAATGCATTAACACATAACATATTATTTACAATATAATCATCATTTAACCAAACCATTACCTTCCATGCAGAGTAATGTTCCCAGCACCAGGGCTGAAAGGATTGACTCTGCATTCCCTCGGCTGGATACTCCCATCGGCAGAGGGTTGAGAAGCCACAGAGAAGAGACGCGGCGTGCAGTCTGAACATACGTAAACACAACTTTATTCTGAATCACTACCGTCATGTAACCCCCCCACTTGAAACCTTATAACAAATAAAGAAAAAATGTGGTGGAAGACGGACAAACCTCGGAGCCGAGACCTCGCAGGCAGAGGATTCTGTAGATGAGCAGCCCCGACAGCACATCACACACAATGAAGAGGATCTTGCCAAACGCCGGGCTGAGGTGGATGTTGGGTGTCAAGAGCCAGGCCAGAAGAGGAGTGTAGCGGTATGTGGACCTGTTGTATGGAGACTCACCCTGTGCAAAAGGTTCCCACAAGACATCACATGAGCTCAGATGTATCATACAACCAAGAGCACAAGAGAAACAATCAGATTTACTTATGTAAACATAATTAATTGCAACAGTCCTGCAAATGTCACTCGTTAAAACTACAAAAAAATAATTATTACTCACCATGGGAAAAGATCCCTGTCATTGTTATCATATTACTTTATTACACTCTTTAGCTTTAGCACACTTTAGCACACTCTTCTTACCTGAGTAATGAACCTTGCAGCATCTGTGAACACATGGTAGTCAATATCCGTGTACTTCACAACCATGGTTTTATCCTGGTAGTCCCCATAAGCGACCAAAGCCAGCCGTATGAGGAAGGAGGCCGCGAATAGGACATGCTTTTCTGAGAGCTTGGTTATTAGCCTCTCCATCTCTAACCATGTTGGTAAACCGGATCAGCAGGTAGCAATAAGAGCCAGGTGAGCTAGTCTGAGTTGGAATACGTAAGCCAAGCTATTCGTGTCTCCTCGTCATCTCTCCTTAAATAAACGGAAGCTTGCGGTAATATTGCCAAGATGTGTTGCTAACTTATTTTTTTACAGAAGCCGTTTCAAAATATAGAAGTTTCAAATGCGATAACACGGAAGTTATCCGGAAGTGCTTCTCCAACACTATTTCCTTCTTTTTTCTTTTTAAATGTCCACCCAGCGCTGTTCGCTCAGAAGCGCATTAGCACCACCTACTGTTTTGGAGGGAGACATTCAGTTCGAGGGAAATGATTTATAACATTCCGTTTTATTTAGTTTTATTCTAAGTAATAACATTAAATAAATAAATAAATGAAAGCTTGTTTAAATATTGCTCTTGACCTTTATTTTTATTTATTTTATTTCTTTAAGTCTATGCTATACAGTTTTATTGTTTTTTTACACATTTATTTTTATGCTTATTTAAATTCTGTGTTTTTGTACCAGTGAGCAAAGTGACGGGAGTCAAATTCCTTGTATGTGCTGTGAACACATACTTGGCCAATAAAGCTGTTTCTGATATGCTGCTTTCCTGTAACCTAAACCCTGTTCTTGTAGGATCCAGACAAATTATGTCTCTCTTGAATAAAAACCAAGTAGATGAATGCACCTTGATATAACACTTGATGGTGACAAGCTACAGTTAGCGTTTTGTCTTTCATTCTTGTGTCTATTGTGTTAGTTGTAAATATGTTGTGTATACAGTATATATAGTGATGTGTCAGTGTAGCCTTTTCTGCACTCTTGCAGAGAAGGCTGATCACAGGCTGATCACAGTGGGTTGGTGTTAGGCCCCAGACCCGCTGATATTGGACTGTAATACGTTTTGTACAGTTTCTTAATATTTCTGCCTAATGCGTGTATCTAAGCCACTCCCTCTGAGTTGGGTGTGTGGGTGGGTACGTGTAAGTATGGTATGTACGAGTGGAAAGGTATGTGTATACTACAACTTATTGTACATACAACATATTTCTTCTTTGCTGCTGTATGTTTTGTGCTGTTGGACTGTATAAAGAAAAGTAAAAAAAAAATAGATTACTTATTGACAGGTAGTGTGTTGCATCATAAATCCTTCTCATTTTTTATTGATAAATACACCGACAGAAATGAGGAAAAGATCCTCTCATATAAAAGCTGATACTCATCAGGAATGCATAAAGAAAACGTGACAGACATTTGCAAACCACACACTTTTATTCCATGTGTAAAAACATGAGGATACATACAACTTCACTTCACAGAAAGAACACATGTAAGTGTTGCTGTGATTTTATCACATGCATCTTTTTGGTTAAATGCAAAGACACAAAGCCAGGGAACTGCATGTTCTGTAGATAAAGTGCAGACCACATTGAAACAAAATGCACTTACGGTTAAAAGTCATAAATTCTTTTACAGGGCGTAAGATGCAAGATAAGGCTGACTAGACTTTCCAAGTGTAGGTAGATTAATGTAGGATGACAGGCTGCAGCAAATAGGGTGGTACATGTTTTACAGACATAAAGATAACAGATTCTCGGTTAAACAGTGCATGAACTCAGTCTCCAGAAAGGCACTTCAAATTTACTGAGCCACAGTTTAAAAAAAAAAATCCAACAGTTTTTACTCATGATTCTGATGCGGAGAGTGTATGATGGTAACTCAGAGTGTGATTAGCAATGGCAAGCTTAGTTATTCTCAACATTCCTCCAGTGATTTTATTTGATTGCATTTGAGATGTTCAGTAACCTCCCTCCAGTTGAGAAAACAACAACCGATGTAGCGCTTACTCCGGGGAGCAGTAGCGGCCAGCAAACAGAACGCTCATGCTGGGGTTGTGTCGGATGAAGAAGAGGAAGGGGTGGTCGGCGATGAAACTGGACGGACGCATGGGTGCGCAGCGCAGCATCATGATGGCGCCAGTGGCGGCAGCGGCCTCGGTTCCCTCCTCGTTGACCTCCACGAAAGCCTTGTGGACGACTTCTGAGAGCACCAGGTCGTTGCCGGGAGACATGCCTGTCAGGGAAGAGAGCGAAACAGAACGTGAGAACTTCCACAGTACGTCCGTGACCATGAATGTAGTTTGATCTAGGAGGAAATCCCACCAGAGAAGTCGCTCCTCGCCATGTCGAATGCGTCCTCCATGCCCATGCTGACCAGGACACTCTTCATGTCGTACTTCTCCTCCAACTTGAACCGGGGCAGGCCCACTTGGACCTCGCCTGTATCCATCATGTCAGGGCGGGTCCACTCCACAAAGTTCTCGTAGGTCAGCGCCTTTTCCAGCTTGAGGTGGACACAAAATCCATCAGTTTCTCGGTACGTGTCTGTGGCGGCTCCATTGGGTTCATGTGCAAGTGTGTGCATGTCGTACCTTCTCCAGACCTGTAGTGCTGTCCTCTATGTCCATGGGTAGAAAGATGAGCATGCTGAGCTCCTTCTCCTTGTAAGGCAACTCCAGAACCTGTCAAACACAGGGTCGCAGACATTATAGAAACTACAGTACAGTGTTCTGGTCTTGTAACTGTTTGGTTGTTTTTGTGTATTGACGAGATTATGGTTTCACAGCGATGATATCAAATTACGGAAATCAAATTATTTACAACATCCTGCTTAATTTGATGAACAAAATGTAATGAAGGATGTAAATGACAAACTGCCTCTGCCTGTAACTGTGAAGAGTTAATTAACGGAAGTACCTGACAGGAAACGTCAGCGATGTAGGTCAAAGGGAACTTGGCTTTCTGGTGCATCATCTTCACTTGCTTGGTGGAATTCTGGGGAAAGAAGAAAAAATACAACAGAAACAGGAACATAAATAACCGGAAAATGAGTCATATGTGCATATCACCTTGATGCAGTGATGAAGGGGTGTAGGATGAGGTGAAGTCTGTACTCATAACCACTGGGTGCGGTCAGGGAGCCAACACACTTGAAACTTTAATCCGCTGAGAGCTTCAAAATACTGATTTGCTTACGCTAATTACAGAGTCGCATGTTAAATGAGGCCAAAGTTTCAAATGTTGACGTAAACATATGGTTTTCATATTTTATTTAGTCATCTGCTTCAGGCACAGCGGGTGGGTGGGTGAATGGTGGGATAGGATAAATAAGAATTTCTTCATGATTTTATTTCACGCTACCTAATCGACAAGAACTCTCGTCCAGAGTTTATTGAACATTTGGTACAATCATTTACTCCTAGCTGCTCCCTTCTTGTGCTACTATGTGCAGCTTTTGCCGGTTTGTAAAACATATCTCTACTGCTGCGACAGTGAAAACAATGTGAGATGTATTTGTCACTGGCGGGCGTATTTACTATTGAGTGAACATCACAGCTACACTGACATTCTAAAGCTGTTTATTGACTGTATTATCTGCTCAGTGAGAAACGACACAGCTCTGAAATGAATGTGGGTAGAAAAATCATGATGAATGGTTTACTATTCAGATGTTGTCAACAACTTCTTTAATGCTGCTTCCTCTCGTGTGCCAACAGCCAGAGTATCGAGGCTTGCTCACATGGTGATGACAAAATCGAGTTCAAGCCTAAATGACTTTCTATTACTCTGAGTAAAGTCCAGTGTCTGATCAGATCGGTGGTATCGCTGAAAGAGGTGTGTCGACAGACTGCTCTACCTGCAACATCATCGCTTCTCCTTTGACTCTGACGTTTAACTGTTTAGTAACCTAGACTGAAAAAGCCATGGTGAAACACTTCTTCTCGTATTGCCTAAAGTGACTTTTGACAGTGTCGTGGACTGACTTTCAGACTCTGAAATCTTTTCATTCACACATTTTCAATAAGTTTTAAAGAAAGTAGCATCAAGTGGTAGCATGTAGCATTAGGTGATTGGTTGTCACCCACCGTAAGCTTCGCTCACAATGTATTTTTCTTGTCTTACACTTCTTCTTCTGTCTTCTTCAGCTCAGAACATATACAAGGTTGTTTCTGGTTGCCTCCACAGTATTTCATGCTGTTATAGTTTCGTGTGGACGCTATTTTATGCACCAGCATTGACTAGGGTTCTTGTCTCACCTTGCTGAGTCTGAATGGAGCATCCTGTGTTTCGCTCTCCTGAAACTGCCTGTCCCAGTTTCCTTTGAAGTATATGGCGTTGACCAGCACCATCCTGGTCATGCTGTTGACCACGCCTGAGGCCAGCAAGTTCTTAATTTTATCTGGTGGGACAGGATCAACACAAAAGTGAAGCAATGCAACGTGTGACAAATCCGTGTGATTACTGAATGTCTACTGCAATGAGAATTTCCCCATTGTGGGAGTAAAGGCTTATCTTATCTTAGCCTTAATTAGAAATTACCAACGTCAAACAGGCACATTTAAAAAGATGTTTTTTACAGAAACTCATGTAATTGTTCTGTCTTCGTGACATGTTAACACACTGATAAGCGTGCGTTATTCACCTCGTGTCTGTTTCTCCACCCAGCTGTTGATGTTGAGCCTGGCTGCTTCTGCGTTTCCAGCGAAGTCCACTTTCTCCAGCTCTGCATTGTAATGCTTCCTGGTTTTCCCGAGGAACTCCTGGAACCAACCGACGACACGGTTACAGATTTCGGCCACATTAGGAAACTATTTCTTTCACTTCTGCAGCCAGAATGCTACTTTTACTTGACTTGCTCGCGCGTTGGCCTGCCGCCAACTTCCCCATTCATTATTCATTTTTACAAACTGTGGCTTCAACATTTCTTTCAGCTCCTTTCTTTCTCTCGCACAATAAGTCAGCAACGCCACACCTGCACAAGAGGATCCCTGAACAAAAGCAGGGGAAAACACGCACCTCAACAAACTGGTAGGACTGCTCCCCATACAGCCTGTTGGCCACACTGAGGGCATACGGAGCATCTGACTTGTTGAGCTCGGCGATCAGCTGGGCAAAGCTAGCGTGGACGCCGTCTCCGCTATCCTTGTTTTTCAGGCACTGAGGGCAAAGCAGATGGTAACTTTTACAAAAAGCGCACAGAGAAAACTGCAGACCAGGCCATGGGCTTATGATCCATGCTGTATAATGCAGCACAGTGTATTGATTGGTCCATAAGGATCTAGAGGGGAAGAAATTGATGACTTGGGCACATATTCATAAGAGCCCGACTGATACATTGGTTGATACTGTGTGTGTTAGGGGTAGCTTAGAAACCAACAGTATACCATATTCTCAGATCTGTCTATAGTACATGTAGCAGAGTGCTCTGTTTCTAACTAGTCTCTGCTGGAAAATGACTTGTGAAAGTTACTTTTCATTATAACTTATAACTTATAACTATCATAGCTGCCTCAGCAAGGCTAATTACTTGAATTCCCTGTGTTGGGGAGGAAGCTAGTCAGCTATAGATTGAGGGTACATACAGTACCTGAGTATCAGTCGAACTCTTTTCTTTAACCGCTTCACATCAGTAGAATTAGACAGTTACACCCCCACATGAACCATATACATTCCAGCATAAATGTACAAAATGTCAGCACTGAAAGCAAAAAAACAAAAAGAGGCCTTTAACCCTGGCTTTAAAGAACCCACGGCCCAAGCTTTAATAAACCTTTCCACACACATTGACAGTGCCCCCCCAGACACACCATCCCTCCACCACATTGTTATTCATGTGTTTGTCTTCAACTCCAACTTTATCACGAGAATCCACGATGCAACCAAGTCAGCAGGATATTATTCACTATCTCATGGAGAAAGTCATAACTGTTGTTTGCTATATTTGGTGTCACATACACAAGTGCGCTATCAGTGTACTGAAGGAAACAGTCTAATTTTTTTGTTTTTAATTATGCGTTCTTTATGTATCACAGGTTTGAGTAATTTCCTGCAAAGCTGCTAAGAGAAGATAAAGAAAAGAAAATTACAAAAAAAAAAAAAACACCATGAAGAAGCCATAAAAGGAAGAAAGTCCACATTCTTGTGTCTTATGCAATACTTTAGGCGTTGGAGCTGTTGGACACACACACACTAAACCTTCAGCAAACAGCACGCAATGAAGAATGACAATAACTTAAACCCCTGCTAAGAAGGCATTCAGGAGACTGGCAGAGAAAAAAGAGAGGAGAAGAAATATCTGGAACCGTTGCTCCACAGTGTGGGAAGTGATCCCTTCACCACATGACACCACCCATATACCTGTTAGTAATATGCCTCCCAGTTTTAAAACTGTTGGCTTTGTTACCACCTTCAGAATTTGCGGCAGTTGAGAAGAAGACTGCTGTTGCATCTGCATCTGCTGTGCTCCTCCTTCCTTCGGCTTCTCTACCCCAGTGAAGCGAAGAACCTAGAGGGGTTAGTTGTATACATTGAGTGATAATGTCATCCTCGCAGTGAAGAGTGGGTTGAGTCTTCATCCATGATGGAATAAATTAATCTTGGATTGGGACATGGTCAGAACGAATCCTTCTCCAGCACAAAATGTACAGCGGGTAAAATAAGTATTGAACATATCACAATTTTTCATACTAAACATGTTTCTAAAGCTGCTATTGACATGAAATTTTCACCAGACGTTGGTAACAAACCAAGAAATCCATACGTAGAAAGATGTATGTCAAACAAATAAGTTCAGAAATGAAGTTATGTGTAATATATGTAGTATATGGGGAAAAAGTATTGAACACATGTAGAATGGAAAGTGAAAAAAGGCACGGAAAACCAGCTGAAATCTATTAGTGATCAGAAAGCCATCATGCCCGTTGCAAATTAATATCAGGTGGTTCAGTCCAAACTGATGCCTATAAAAAGATGTGACATTACCAAGGTGTTACACAAGGAACATCTCATGATCGGTAAACGCAAAGAACTCTCACACGACTTTTGCAACCTTATTGTTGCAAAACATTCTGATGGCTTTGGTTACAGAAGGATTTCTAAACTTCTGAACGTTCCAGTGGGCACGTTTTCAACCATAAACCAGCCACGACATGGTGCTCCTCCCAAGATTTCTGACAGAAGAGTGAAAAGAATTATCAGAAGAGTTGCCCAAGAGCCAAGGATCATTTGTGGAGAGCTTCCAAATGACCTGGAATTAGCAGGTACAACGGTTTCAAAGAAAAGAATGAGCAATGACTACGCAAGAGACGCAAGACTCCATTTGTGAAGAAAAAGCATGTTGAAGCTCGTTTAAAGTTTGCTACACAATATTTGGACAAGCCTTTAAAATACTGGGAAAACAATGTCTGGTCAGATTACAGCAAAATTGAACTCTTTGGTGCCATAACACACACCATGTTTGGAGGACAAAATGCACTGCACGTCACCCCAAAAACACCACACCGACAGTGAAGTTTGGAGGTGGAACATCATGGTGTGGGGCTGTTTTTCTGCATATGGCACTGGCAAACTTCATATAATTGAAGGGAGGATGAATAGGAAAAAATGTACCAGAATGACGAAGATGAAACGAGGGTGGACATTTCAGCAAGACAATGATCCCAAACACGGAGCCAAGGAAACTCTCAACTGGCTTCAGAGAAAGACAATAAAGCTGCTAGAACGGCCCAGCCAGTCACCTGACTTGAATCCAATTGAAAAGAGTTCATAGAAGAGGCCCATGTAACACTTCAAGATTTAAAGAATGTTTGTGTGGAAGAATGGGCCAAAGTTTCTTAGTTGTTCCAGATATTTCTTAGTTTCTCCATACAGGAGGCGTCTTGAAGCCGTCATTACCAACGAAGGCTTTTGTACAAAGTATTACATATCAGTAAGCGTGTTCAATTTTATGTATGGATTACTTGGGTTGTCACCACCACCTGGTGAAAATTTCATGTCAATAGCACCTTTAGAAATATGTTTACTATGAACAGTTGTGATGTGTTCAATACTTATGTTACCCAGTGTGTGTGTTTATATATGTACATTAATCAAATTGCCCTCAGTGTGTGTACTTAATGTCTCTACATAAACTGCCAGATACCTCTCAGTCTTTGTCACAGCGTCTTGCGGCTGAACAGACGAGTTAAAACGTCACTACACTGCAACAAGATTGTACTCACCACACCCACAGCACACGGCCGCACTCTTCATACACTTTTACAGCAACAGTGTATGAACTTCGGCCTCTGGTCAGGTGGGAAAATGTGATTTTCAGCTGCTAGTGTGTTGCTCTTCAATCGCTTAATTGCACCAGCTACCATAGAGCCGAAGGTGAACAGTGTCATATCAGTCAGCGATGTTTAATATTGGATTCATTTAAGACAAATATTTTATTTCAGGACCCAGTGTGAATTAAGTAATTGCACAATAAACAAAAGCATCATCTAATATTAGAAGCATGCTTTATGATAACCTTGTTTAAAGAGCCCATGCAATAAAATTTGATTTAATATAATATAATATGTCCTTTATGAAGTCCAACAATGACATAAAAGGACAATTTGTGGGTTCATTTTAATTTCCTGGAAAACAATTTAAAAATGTTGATGACTCACCCTGCACTCAGGGGAGTATGTTAATTTTGCATCCAATAAAATGCCTTTAAGAATTTTTGAAGTCTCTCCCTCCCCTGTGTTTCTACTTTCCAGCAGCACATCCAGTTCAAACCACTGGAGGTGACCAGTGGGGAAGAATTTGTTCCCTTTTTTTTTCTTTTTTTCTTTTTTAAGAAACACATGAAATATATGAGAAAACAGCACCTGCAGTTTTATGAAGAGATTAAAGTCGTATTTTGCCTAACATTTAACTGAGTCTATGACTGAGAGTTCACATAATATCAGTCTTAACATATATTTTCATAAGTTTAAATGTCTAAAACAGATATTTTCATGTCAAGAATTATGAAACACTGACTGAGAGATTGTTTGTTTTTGCAGTGGCGAGTGAACCAAATAGTACTGCATCATGCTATTGCAGTCTGATGAGATAAGTTACAAACTCTTGGCAAAATGAGCTGGTAACACTGTGCAGATCCGCATATTTTTTTTTTCTTTCTTCCCACCACAAACTGTTTGTATGTTGGGAAAATGTTGACCAGCTGGCTAATCGACAAGTTAAGCCTACTGCTGCTATAAAAAAAAAAAAAAAAAACTGTCACAACAGGCCTGTGTTACTTTCACCTCTGCTCTCTTTCATTCAGTGTCTCTTACTCTCACTTACTTGTGAAGTCGTGAAAGTGCACGCGGTTTCAACATCACAATTCCTGTCACACATTGAATCACTCTGAATAACTGAAGCTGGAGTTCTGCCTTGTGGGAGTGTTGAAAGGTCATTTATGGGACATTAATCTTGATAATCCACCCCGTTGTGTCCTACTCATGTCCCCTGATTAAGTTCTCGGTGCAGCTTAGCAGCAGTGATCACATGCTGTGTGTGGGAAAGGTTTATTTACATCCTGTTTGCTAACAATTACTTTCCCACAAAACAGGTTGTGTCACCATCCTCTGCCTTTTTTCACTGACCTCATTAACGTTGTCGATTATCCTGTCGAACAGCCAGGTAATCAGGATTGTACAATGATTGCATCAGATGGTATGAAGGCACAAAGGGAATAAAAACATATCATATGTCTACTGCTGTTCTAATGCACTGAAGTTGTTTCTGTAACTCAGAAGCACGGTAGATTTAAGGTGAGGCCGCATCCCCACCCACACACACACACAACACACACACACACACACACACACACACACACACACACACACACACCCGAACTCTTGATTTTGATTTATTGGGGTGTGACTTTGATTTGTGGAATCGATTTGTCAGGATGTCAGTCAATGTTTTTTTAACACGGTGCTCATTTGCATCTACATTCCTACACGCCAGTAACCAAGGACCTCGCTGCTGTTTGTTCAGGTACACAAACCAGGACAGTGATTTCACAGAGGAGTCCCTAGAATGTCATAAAGTGTAACCACTAGGTTAAAGCATTAATTTGTCACATATACCAATGATAGTATGTTAGCGTAAGTCTACGTTGTGTCTACGTTGTACATGGGAGCACAGTAGGAGTGATAGATGTGCTTTAAATAATTAGCGATATATTTAAATTAATTGTTTTGGGCTAAAAAGGACTAAAAACATCCATCCATTCGGTTCTTAGAGAGTGGCTCATTCATAAAATCCCTCGCAAGCGGAGACGAGCATGTAATGCCAACTGATAACATTAATTATACGGCACATAAATCTTTATTGCCCTTTACACTTCCATGTTGTGTTCCCATGGTAACACAATACAGGGCTAGCCCCCGCCTCCCCTCCCCCACCCCAGTCAAAGTTTGCCAGGGTCAGAACAGAGCAGATCTTTGTCACAGTTGATGCTGACACAGTTTCACAAGACCGGTGATTCATGCTGGATCACACCCACGGTGATCCACTCGGGGCGTCCACTGATATCAGCTTCAAAGCGGCGTTTTCACGGAGCGTTAACGTTCAGCGTTGCTTGAATTAATAAATCACGGGTGCAATTTCACTTTTTCTCCGTGTTTATTTAGACGCTAATATGCATAATTTTATGGACGCACCCAGCGAGGCGGGTGCGGCAGCCTGCTGTGCGACCGCTGTTAATGTGTTACTTGTGGAGGGACAGGACAGGTGGTGTGCGTGTGAGGTTGTACTGCACCTCTGACATCTGCGCGGCCGTGTTGCCTCTGGCCCCCAGCATCACCATAGCCAGGGCCGAGGAGATGCTGAACGGGGAGTAGAAGACATTAGCAGCCTTGTCGTTGTCGCCCAGCTGTTTGAGCAGAGCCAAGCAGAAGGAGGTGTTCGCCTTGGTCAGAGGAGATGGAGATGCCATTGTGTCTGTTACAGAGACAGATAGCAGAGTTGTTAATCGTTGCATTGCAAACTTGGTAACAATTTTATTCAAGTAAGTATTTGTTTTTTCTACGGCAACGTTAAATCACAATTATTATTTGACAGTACACGCCCACTTGTTGCAAGTTTATTAGGTACAGTAGATAGAACAATCCGCCTTAATGTTCAGTTTATGGTGAAACAGAGTCAGAAAGGTGCCAATTCAACTGGAAGATCATTCTGGAGGATGTAGTCAGAGATGCTGTTAAACTGGATTAAACACTAAAATATTCCTGTTATTTAGCCTCGCCCATTTGCTACAATGAAGTTGTCAAAATAATACAAACGTGTCAGTGCAACGCAATACAGTGCAGCAGTACTGCAAAATGACCCGGATTTAATGCAAGACTATTCTGTTAAAATGCAATCATTCTCACTAGTGTGCCTAGTGAACTGGCAAATGTGTGTACATACCTGACATATATTCTAAAGTATGTGTGCGTGCAAGTCACAGTAATCACAGGAATACATTAAAAAAAACTACTCATTATGTAGTTGTACATATCACATTATTTTAGATAAACGTATAGACACATGTTCAGACGCTGTTAAACTATAACTTCTCAACTGTAACATAAAGTCTGTTCACCTGTCAAAATAACTGACTAGTGTCTACAGCCCCAATGAAGTAACACCAACCATGTACGAACCAAATAATCACACATCCCGCAGAAAAACTGAATGAAACGCATGGTTTACTTACTGTCGAGCTTTACCCGAGGCTGCAAGTGTCAGGAGTCTTTCCGTCACAGGAAAATTTTACCTTGACGCCTCCCTTTTATTATTTACAAACCAGACACACCCCGAAAAGAACTTCCGGAGTCGCAGTACGGAAGCCGAATGGATAAAAACTCGAACTCGCTTCCTATTGGCTAGACATCACGATTACGTTCATCACTATTCGCATGAATTCTTTCTAGAACGTGCCAAACTGGTTACTTACTTTATTTTCTGTTCTTTCCTTCTTTCTTTCTTTGCGCTGTTTTTAAGAATAAAATGTTACCTAAAACAGGATGTGAATGATGGCAGTCCTTAGTACAAGCAACCCTTTAGATTGCAGATGGGAAAACAAATGAATGAGTTTGGTGTGTGTAAATTTTCCCCTGAGTGACACTTAAAATTTATAGTGTCCCTCGGTGAAGTGGGAATTTGGGATGTTTGAAGTAATGAAACATCTTCATTTCTCCTCTTATATTGGTGTGTTTTTATTCTATTACAACTGTGGAAGGCCACAAAAAAAAAAAAACTCTTAACAATTCTTAATTTACTACAGTAATTGTACACATATGCTGTAGATCCAATAATAAAGAGAGAGAAATGTCTCAAAAGCTAAGAGAACAAGAAGAAACCATGAATCTTTCCTGGATTATACCTCTGAGATATCATGGGACACAAAAAGATGATCCTAAGACGACCATCCACCACCGACTGCTCATTTATAAATATACTACGAAATCACTGACAACACTGACAAATGTCATGATTCTGAATTTTAACTTTTTTAAGCTTGGACTTTTTTTGTTACAATGTCTTGTTAACCTATCAGACCATGTGTATTTCTATATAGACATGTCTTATCTTTTGTTCTTAATTATTGTCAGTCTTCATTTAATTGACCTTTTCTGATTGTGTCTTGCATCTGTATTGTTGCTACACTTGTGGCAACAAATTGACACCAAGGAAAGACACACAAGTACATCTGCATATTTGCCTTTACAAATGCTTTCTGAGAGAAAGAGAAACTTTATTTCAAACACTGATGCACTTCGTACTGGATGAAATAATCAAACACTGATTTTGTTATATCCAAATGTGTGGGCACCATGCAAGATTTATTTTATTTTTTAATCTGAAAGAGCAAATGGATTAACAGTGACTTATTTGTTTAGAAGCAACAACTGTTTCCAAAAAAAAAAAAAAAAAAAAAACAGGTTTTAGGCACTACAAGTGAAAATATGAATAGTTCAAAGTGATCAATTTGTAATAAATGGAAATAAACTGTGGACTGAGGTCGCCACACAAAATAATGTCACATTCGTAAACACATGGAAGCTTTGTGAAAGTGAAAAACGATGAACTTTGTGAAGCTGAACGATCAGATTTGTAAATGAATAAAAATAAAAATCTGGGAAATTACTTTGCGCATGTTCGGATGGCTCGGATTTATACATTTATTATTCTGTTTATTCATACATTTACTTCTGCATTTCCACACTTTTTCCTTTCTACGCTATAATCAATACAAATAATTTGGGTCCAGACACAGAATGTAAGCTCATGGGAGCAGACTGTTACAGACTCTTCTCCATTAAATTATCATCCATCCTTGCTTTTGATGCACAGAAGTCTTTACTCAGGGGAGCAGTAGCGGCCGGCAAACAGGACGGTCATGCTGGGGTTGTGTCGGATGAAGAAGAGGAAGGGGTGGTCTGCGTTGAAAACGGAAGGAATCATTGCAGAGCGTTCCACGACGATTACACCAGTGGCTGCGGCAGCCTCGGTTCCCTCCTCATTGACGTCCACGAAAGACTTGTGGACGACTTGGGACACGACCAGGTTGGTCGCTGTAGACATTCCTGTCAGAACAAGAGGACACTTTGTGTCACTTTGCACTCTTAGAATAGAAAAACAGATCGTGCATTTATTCCATATATCCATATGTCTCACCTGTGAAGTTGGCCTTTCCAAACTCAAAAGCGTCCACCATTCCCATACTGGTCAGGACCTCCTTCAAGTCGTACGACTCCTCCAACTTGAAGCGAGGCAGCTGCACTTCGACTTCAGTGTGGCTCATCATGTCTGGACGGGTCCACTCCGTGAATTTCTCGTAGGTTAACTCCTTCTCCAGCTAGTGTGGGTACATATGCATTGTCTGCTTAAAACTGGAACTATTTTTGTTTTTACTGCACAGCATGTGTATGCAGCATATATGTCCTACCTTCTCTAAGCCGGTTGTATCATCCTCGATGTCATTGGGGAGGAAGATGAGCATGCTCAGGTCCTTTCCTTCGTAGGACATCTCTAGGATCTGTCCAAGAACATTTGTTTTTTTAATATCATTTCAGTTTTCACTTGTTTTGTCTTGAACTCTCTTAGTTTAATATTTACAGCCACGGACAGGGTCTGTGAAAGCATACAATACGTCCAAAGCTTCCAACAGAACTGGTTCTCGGATGAAGCCAAACATTATTACAACATTTCGCTGAAATTTATTCACAAATGACTGAAATCATAAAATGCAAAACTGAAAAACAGACGTGGACAAAACATTGCAGTGGAAAATAATAATGGTGGACGTTACCTGGAGGTTGGCCTCAGCAATGATGGATAAAAGGAGTTTATTTGTCTGCCGCATCATCTTCACCGACTTAGTGTCATTCTAAAGACAAAAGTAAAAATACGTTTTATTGTTAAAACTTACGTATTGTCTCACAGACAGTTTTCACTTTAGTCATACCATTATGACCACCTCCCTAATATTGTGCAGGGTTCTCTTGTGCCTGCAAAAAAATAAATGATAGACCTTGTGTTTTGTTTGATTGCACCCTGAAGCAGAGCATTGAATAGCTAATGTCATACAGAGATCACTCCTTGCTGCTTGTGTGTTACTATCGCCATCCTGTGGTGATGAGAGGATGAGGCACTGAAGGATTCCATCAGTGTTGCTAATGAGATTTTTTTTTTATCTCATATTATACAACAAGTAGTTCCGACCAAGCGATCTGATTGGTCAATAAGACATTTAGAACGCGCTTAAATCAGCATTATTTTGTTGGTAATTGTTGTATAATCTCAATATTGTCCTCGAGGGTGTGATTAAACGCCTCGGCCCTGACCGCATCACCGTCGTGCTCAAATGACGTTAAAGCACACCCTCAAAGGTAATATTGCTTAAATCTCATAATGCACAGGTGACAGGCAGCCACATAATGTCAGTACAAATAAAGGTTTAGATTAATGCATCAATGCAACAGTTAGCCTGCAGGTCACATTGTTACTTGATTGTGCCTTGTCATGATGTAGTTGCAAGCCTGTTTGTCAACTTCACTATAATTAATAAAAGTCTGTCTGAATCTCTGTATGCTATGATTTTCATTCTAATAACTACTGTGGCAGCAACCTCAAGCCCACATTTGGACTGAATGGAAGGACATTGTCCTTCAGGTTTAATCTGGGAGCTTCCAGCAAATCAAACTATAAACACGTTAACGGCAAATATCACAGGCTCCCTTTAATTCTCAAAGCCATGCGGCATAATCAACAGAGCTCTGTCAGGATCTTCTCTCAGAGTGACTGAATGCGACTTTACATTAAATTGTGCTGGTCAAACACTGTCTTTGTTACCTTGTTTATTCTAAACAAGCCATCGGTCGTGAGCTTCTCATCAAACTGTTGGCTCCAGCTGCCTTTGAAGTAGATGGCGTTGACCAGCACCAGAACGGTTGTATCGTCCACCGCACCCGGCTTCAGCAAGTCCTTGATTTTATCTGGTGAATAGTTATGAGTAGAGCAAAAACGATCAGCATTATTACTGCATTAAAATGTTGTAAAATGTTAATGTTGCAAAATTAGGAAATGAGCCAATAGGTATTTTTTTTAAAATTAAGTAACAGATTTTCCAAAAACATAATACCCAAAGCTCGTATGGCCGTGGGTCGCTAAGTTGTGCACCACCTACCTTTTGAACTGATTAAAGTCGTTTATAAATTTTGAAAAATCTTGCTAAAGTTAGCCAAAAAAGTACACCCACGGGATTTTGTTACTTGATACCTGAAAGGAATTCAACAGTGACAGAAAACTGGAAAAGCTGGAAATAAAAAATGACAACATTATAATAAAGATTAAGGAATAATGGAATAAAGATTAAGGACAAATTCCTGAGGGATTCACAGACGCTGAAGACAATTACTGGTTAGACAGGCTACGAAAAAAAGGTTTATATCAGAGGACAGATACATGAGTCAAGTACGTGGGAAAGTAAGTCCAGAACAACACCAGGTCTTCAGGTTTCATGACGGACTGTAGACGTTGCCTGGGCTCGTGGTGCTTTACAGTCTGGCTTTTCACATTGATCTATAGGAGCCTACCTTGCGTCTGCTTCTCCACCCAGCTGTTGATGTTGACCCTGGCCTCCTCTGCGCCCTTCTTGAAGTCCACAGTCTCCAGCTCAGCATTGTAGTACTGTTTGGAGTCTGCTAAAAATTTCTTGAATCATAAAGAACACATATAAGTATTCGCAAATCAATGAAACGTCATTTAGACAAAGCCCAGTTGTATTGTGCTTCCGGTTCTTTACATACAGGACGAATTTGTCCATCCTGGTTAATAGCATAATTGCTTCATTTTATGACTATGAAAAGAGGAATGTGCCCGTGCAGCGGAACTGACTAAGATACGATAGTAGAAAAGTAAAAGCAGTAAAGCAGTTTTCACTTCTTCAGATTCACTTCTCTGATTTTGTGACAGGGGTTTCCATGTGTTCACGCGCACATGTACCTACAAAGAAGACTAACCACAAATATGATTTTAAAGTTTGAATATACTTAAATATGATCCAGTCAATGTGACTTTTTAATATATAATTTGGCACCACACAACCTCACGTGGACGCCTCGTGACCTTATTCAGGCTTAGACGGCAGCTTGGTGAGCAGCAGTTTAAGAGGTGGACGAGGAATCAAAGTCAGGACATTGTTGCTTCTGCGGTTTCAGTCGTGAATATTCTTTAAATGCTAACTCCCTTCGAGAAGCCACATTTGATATTTGATTTTTCCTGCATCTTCGAGTTTAAGAAAACTTCGCAAGGCATTCGTCTCTAAATTACAGGGCGGCGAGGATTCGGTCTCCGTCACCGACTAAATGAGGCTGATCACAATAGGCTTACACAAACACACGCTTACTTCAATGAACCGGTAGGTCTGCTCTCCGTACAGCCTGTTGGCGAGGCTGAGGGCGTACGGAGCATTGTCCTTGATGAGCGAGCTCAGCAGTTGCTTGAAGCTGGAGTGGATTTCATCCTGGGGGTTCTGGGGTTTCAGGCACTGCGAACAGCCAGAGAAGACCTGTGTGTTATAGAGAGACACTGAGACGGAGGAAAACCAACCGTACATGGCAGTAATGCTGAGGACCGGCCTTGGGGTTGGCTTACCTCTTAGATGATGACAATAGACACCAAAATCATCAGTAGTTTTGCTGCTTCGTGCGAATTGTTCTACGAATCCACTTTTGTATCAATTTGCATTTGTGTTAATTAGCGTCAGTTCGTGTAAATCTGATCATTTTGGTGATAATATCTCGATCATCTCATTAACAAGGGTAATTATTTTGAAAATTCCCCAGGATACTGAAGCCTTCAGCAGTTAAATATTGTTTATGAGACCGCCTTCACCTTTTGAAAAGAACCCAGAGACAGTAGAAAACAGACAGTTAAGTCCTCGCACCATTAACATTTAACCCAGGGAAAATGTTATAAAAACTTTGACGCAGACCAACTGGTTCGACAGTCGTCTGAAACTCAAACCACAAAAATGTAGGGAGGGGTCCTTTCAGAGGTGGTTCTGCAAATCTGCTGCACATTACGTGTCGTGCTTGTATTGCTACAATTTTCTGTGGTTTTCTGAGTCACATTCCAATGAATTTGGGAAACTGAATGATGAGCATTTCCGAATGTCAGGTTTCTTCACCAGGTGACACACCTCCCTCCATGATCGTTAATCGTCCGTGTACTGTGTGGCTGTGTTACTACCTTGAGCAGATACTGCGGCAGTCTGGTTGACTGCTGTATCTGAGTGTGCAGCTGCTCTGCCTCACTGAAGCCGAGGACCTGGGGAGAAACACGGCAACGCGGGTCACACATATTGAAATGTACGTGATAGTGGACACTAGTGGGAAACATGTGTGCATTTAATACATTTTAAGCCTCACGCTAGAAAACATAACACAGGCAGGATCACACTCTTACACTTAAAATTCCATTGTAGATTCATATACTATATTTTCTGCTGTATACTGTCTTTTTTTCACATGGAATATTTCTATTAAAACTATAATTATACCATATTATAATATAATATAAGCATGTTCCATTAAATTGACATGACAGTTTTATACACAATGATTATTCCTAACCAGATGGCAAGATTAGCAATAAACTGGAAAACATAAAAGCATTACGCATTTTATATTCTTATTTTATTATTTGCACTTTTTTCTTAGTGACTTTAACATTAGCATTAAACATTAGCATTAAACTGTCTTGCATTTATATTCTCTACCCATTGGTACATAATCTCTCACCGGTGCCAAGAACTCAACTCATTAAAGGGCACTTTGGCATGCGTGATTGAACTGCACTTTACCGACTCCACAATACAGTATAAAATGCCACATTGTACCTGGACCTGCTGGAACAGGTTGCAGTTTGAGGCTTCAAGTTCAAGTTGAGCCTAAGGTGAGATGCAAACATGCAACCTGCAGTTTCTCTCATCACCACCACTCCACAGCTGTATCTCTGTCCGTATATATAGTGTAGTAATATATAAGTATGCAAATATGCAGCAGGCTGAGGTGGGACAGATATTATCTAATCTCACTGCTGAGATAATTATTCAATAAAAAAAACATATTTAATATTTGTTAGGGTGCAGATATAAGACCCTCAGGCACAGAAGGGCTTGTTTGGAAAAAGCCTCCAGCAACAGCAGCACTTGACAAGACTGAACTGCAAAGGAAACATGTGTTTTTTTTATTGCTAAGTTGTACCTCATGTTTTACATCACAACATGTAGGAGTCATGTCTGTAATTATGGTGTGCCGCTGCGCTGTATCTGTGCATCTCTGCTCATTACTGAGAGTTTGGGAAAAATCACTTCCACTTGGGGACAATACAGTCTGTAAAGTATGTTTCTGACTAGTAAACAGGTACCATAGCTATGACTTAATAAACTACAATACTGAAGTCTAAAAGTAAAGAGATAAATAGATGGAAATTTAGAAACAATAAAGCACTTTGAGTGTCTTAAGCATTATAGCACAAATATTGCATCCAAAAGATAAAGACTAGCAGCCCTCAATCACAACCTGATGGCTTCATCTCATATCTGCTGTCGTCATGTAGCGTGGTCTAATTATGAAAATGTGCTTTCTAGTGCAGATCATTAATGGATAATAGAGGGATTTCACAAGTCTTTTTCTCCAAAAGTGACTAATGCCACTTTTTCCTGGCAGTGAGAGGCTGAATGAATAATAAATATCTACACAGATACTTTCTCCTGTCACACCCCACTCTGTCCGTGAGGTAAAAACTTTCCAGTGGAAGTTCTTGCGAAATCCCGCCTATCGCCTTAAATGCCATGCTGCGTTGCGTTCTTTATCGTACCTCTGATATCTGAGTGAATGTGTTCCCTTTGGCGCCCAGCATCACCATGGCCAGGGCTGCTGAGATGCTGAAAGGAGAGAAGAAGACGTTTGCTGCCTTGTCTTCCTCACTCAGCTTTTTGAGCAAAGCCAGAGAGAAGGTGTTGTTGGCCTTTGATGGAGGAGTTGATGATGCCATTGTGCCTTATACAAAGAAAAGCAAAAAATTGCATAATTAAAAAGGCGCCACTGCAAAATTTTTACAATAAAAATTAAGTACACTCTTATGTACCTGTGTAAACTATTAATAGCTTAGAAAAAAAATGTGTGGGATTTATTTCCTTTGCCAGTCACAGTAAAGAGCAGAATATTTCCTGTGGCTCATTCTTGATAAATGCGACAGCTGCTAAACTCATATTATCTTTTAAAATCAACTTGTATCGAGTTTAGTTGACTATTGCTGATATATTTTACGTAAAATCTTGTAAGAAAAAAAAAGAAGCAAAAAACAAGTTCTCAAGCAATTCCATCCATCCAGATATGTGAACACAGTAACTCATTTTCTTCCACTCGCTGTGGCAGACCTGATAAACCTGTGGGATAAATGTAGAACGATCTTATCTTTAACACAGACCATAAATAGAGAGCCGTTAGTCAGCCTGTCAATTATCTTTCCCCATCGTTCTTAAAACCAAGTCTCACACATCCTACTTACGGACAGAAGCTCTTCTTCAAGCCACCGAGTTATCCAGAACGTTTCAGTTGTACGAAGCTCAGTTTGAACCATCTCTCTGTTTTTTTACACGCTGACACACCCAGGCTCAAGGAGTTGGCAGGAGGTTGGCAAAGGTGCACACCCATCAGTCAAAGATACACCCATAATATTTGGATGCGTGTTCATTGCCAATGGGTGTGTGTGTGTGTGTGTGTGTGTGTGTGTGTGTGTGTGTGTGTGTGTGTGTGTGTGTGTGTGTGTGTGTGTGTGTGTGTTAAAATCGTTTCCTAACCACAGAACACAAATCCCACAGGAAAGGTGTGGATGGATGAATTAGATTAAGGGGGTGCAGGAAGAGCCCTCTGCATTTGATTAAGTGATGTTCTTCGTCCGAAATGGATACTTGTCTTTGTTCAACTCTGGAAAGCTTAAGTAAAATTGTGAAGCTGACTAAACATGGTGTGGCGTGTGCGGGAAAGAGCTGTGAGTCATTCTTTTCAGGTGCAACAGTTTCTTTGACTACGCGAGGGGGCAATGACCAAAAAAAGGCAACGGTAGAAAGGTTCCGTTTTGTATTAGTCGTATGACGTCTGATCTATTTTAAACATTTGAACTATTAGAAAATGATTAGAAATTATGTGAAGTCATTTTTCACAGGAGGAAAATAGTGTTGCTGTTTTTTTGCACTCTAACGACATAAAGATACATCACGGAATTGAATGGGATGTGAAGCATGAAAAAAAACCTTGATTAAAGTTTTTAACATAACTTTGGCAACCACAGAGTTCACACTCTTAGATTAAAAGTCTACAAATCTGAAAGGTCATACTGCTGAGTTGTGGTCTGAGTAGCTTAGTCCTCTGTGGTGCATGGTTTAGGAAATGGTATTTAGTTCTGAGAGAGAAAAACTCAGAAATGATTTGGGATTTGTTGCATGGCACTGAACGTCTCAAATTTCACAGTATCAGGGGGAAAAAAGGCCAGTTCTCTCTCTCTCTCTAATAAAGGCAAGGCACATGTACAGGCATGCCAATGTGGTACAACATTACAACCACCTTCCTATTGCGCAGATCTCCCTTGTGCCTCCAAAAACAGTGACTCATCAGAGAATGAAGATGGAACTAGAAATTGTCCTGTATGGTCTGGAAACAGGATGTTGTTAGTGGGGACCTTTGGGTCCTATGGGTTGAGGGGAGGGACGTCTGTGGATCATCCCACAGATACTTGATCAGTTTGGGATCTAGTGAATTTGGAGGCCAGGTCAACACCTTGTGCTATTCTTCATGTTTTTTTTTTTTTTTGTTAGAGTTGTTCCTAAACCGTGTCTGTGCAAGTGTCAGGCTGCATCCTGCTGGGGATGACTGTTGCCATCAAGAAGTGTCTTTGCTAAAGGGTGGGGGTGTCTGATCTGGTCTAGGTACATGTCTAAATAACATCTGCATGAATGCCAAGTCCAAAAGTTTCCCAGCAAAAAATTCTATTGTCACAAGATGGACAATGTTACTTACTTCTCCTATCAGTGATCATAATGTTGTGGCTGACAGATGTATGTATCTACAGTATGACTTGTTCCAGGAGTCATCTGGGGCAGCAATTATTGTCACGATTTAGAGAATTGGAGCTGTATTTCTGCCACGCCGTCTTGAATTAAGAGAGTAAAACATGACACAGACATAACACTGCGTATAATTCTGTGTGAGCATGTGCTGTCACAAGAGGGATGCACTGATAACCACCACCACCACCACTACTACTACAACCACTACTACTACTCAACACTACTTCTTTGTTGCCGATTATGTTTGGCATATAGTTTTGTTACTGTGTGTTACTGCGCCCCCGTGTGGTTATTTCTAAGAACTAACGCCGTTCAAACGAGCTAACATGAAAAGAGCAAGGGAGGAGACGGTGCAGCGGATAAACAGCAACAGGACAATCGGACGTCGGGATTTATATGCATGATAAAAATAATTCTGGTGAAGGGGAAAGATATTTGGACTCCTACGGTAAGAGAAGACCCTCTTTCACTCCGCGTCATTGAAGCTTTGTCCACACAGACTGTCCCGTGTAGCTTAGCTAGCTAACGCAAAGTGAAAGCCGTGGATCCCAGTTTTTTTTTCCATAATGGGATGGTGGACACGCCGAACCCTACTTCAAAAATATGTCGATTTAGCATGGCTTTATTTTTTCTTAAAGAAATGACTCAAAGTAAACAAAATAAGACATTTGGTGGACGAATATGGATTGCTGCACAGTTCGGCATTCACATATTATTATTAATGGCTTTCATTTCAATAAAATTCTAGTTAACCTACTTTGTTTGGATTGTTGACAACAGAAAGTCGTTAGCCGGAGCTAGCTGTTAGAGTAAGAAATATATTTTTAATATCCGTACCTATCAAAACAACTTGTCTTGTGTGTCTCATATGTTAAATAGTAGTCTTATTCTCATGCTGTCGTCATTCTAACTACCAGTTGTGCGCAAATCAAAAGGCATGACTACTTTCCACAACGTTTTGTTGACACAGTTTATACTGCTCACTAAACGTTAGCATAACCCATAAAGCGTTTGTTTTATTGTTATTCTGTTGGTCACTTGACTGTAAAAAATGTGACTAGAAGCATGAAGCAAGATAATTACATTAGACAGTCCGCAGTTTTGTCGCCACGTTGGTATTTCACCTTAAATAGCTCTAAGGGGGTGAGTGAGGTGAGCAGCCGCGAACAACACCTGTCATTGTTTTCATTTCTTATGTTTACCTTCTCATCGTCTTTTTACTTCTGTGTATTTTTTTTAGCTTGTCCTAAATCATTCGATAGGACATTTTTTAAGCATTATATATCAGTAAAATGTGTGTTACAGTCTTATTATGTTGTGGCTTTCATTTGTACTAACGCAGAGGTGCATGGGTGGTTTCTTTGGGCTCCAGTGATGCTGAATTAATAGAATCGTCTGACAGGCTGCTGATGATCTCAGTCTCAGCAGAAATCAATTGAAGGCTTTGCTCTTTCATACAAATCAATCTAAAGGCGTCTTCCTCGTTCACTTGGAGGATAAACACGATGGCCTTCATCTTGCCTTTTGTTAAACTTAAAGGGTTATCTGACATACTCATTAGCTGCACATCTTTGCTTTTTATCTCTAAAGATTGTTATACATAATGCACATATTCATGAATTATGACTGACATGTGGCTCATGTCAATTATTCATCTCCTCGTACAGTCTGGTATCCCTATTACAGACTGTGCCGGATTTGGTAAAGTTTAAGAAGAATCATCTTAAACACAAAGTAATTATTCTTGTCTTTTTTTCGTTTTTTATTTATTTTTTTATGAACAAACAAGGTCTTCCAAGTTGCGCCTTTATCTCCACACAAAGCCGAGGTTGGTGTGTTAAGCCTCACTGCAGGGCAGGAGCACACAGCTCAGGAAGATGGCATCACCGTTTGTGCCTGTCCCCGTGCCCTTGGACAGAGCCTTGTCCGGCGGCGGCAATAAGCTGAGGCGTCCACAGCGAGCGTCTTCTCTGGGAAGCGTCTCCAGCAGCTCGGACGCTCCTGTCGCCAGGGCGACGGGGGGCGACCACGGAAGGGGATGCGGAGGATCGGGTTCCCGGCGGCAGTCCAGCAGCACGGACAGAGCCGGGCGCAGCCGCACGCCGCCACCCCTGCAGAGTCCCGTGACTCGGGCCAGGATGAATGGGACCCTGGAGTCCTCGGTGGAGTACTCGAGCTGCCCCCGCTCCGTGTCCGATCCCTCTGGAAGCCAGCAGATCGAGGAGAGACCCATCACCCCGACTGTGCTGGGGTATGAGGTCATGGAGGAGAGGGCCAAGTTCACGGTACGAACAAACGGTTGATAATTTACCAGCTGACTGAAGCTTAAAGGCATTTTTAAGCCTGTGCCCTACTTTATCTATCTAAATGATTAATGAGGACAAAAATATTGAGTGAGAACGCTTCTTCTACAGCATAATCAAACAGTAGCTGTTGGCTGGAGTCCACTAAAACATCTTGATTCTGCCACTTTGATACGTACGTAGTTATTATAAGAGGCTGACAACATCATGGAACCAATCAGTTATCGATCTTTTGTACTTACTGCTGGCTTACTGAGGCAGGCTTTACGTTATCCTGCCTCGTGTTAGACTTCTGTCACATGTTCAACACAAAAACATCTCTGTCCTATGAATCTTATCCATGAAGTTGTCAGACACAGTTTTGTGTTGCAGTTGCCATTTATGGTGTTGGGCTGATTGTAAACATATTTGTTGCTTTTCATAATGTAGACTGGAAAACAGGGCCCAGTTTTACAAATACAACAATTACCCTTTAAGTACTACATTTATTAACAGGATTTTTGTTTTTAATCTGTATTCGCCTCTAGCGCTGAAATATTTAATCATTTTCAACAGTTCAGCAAGGCATAGTAATACTACTACTAATTAAATAGGATAGGCCTGGATGGAAACCGAAAGTCTAAACTGAACATATGTTCAGTATTTATTTCCTTCCATTTTCTTACAGAAGCTGAATTTTTGGGTGATAAATTTAGACTGTGTTGGTTAAAGAGAAACACAACAGTGATTTATAATAATCTAACATGTCAGTAAACATATAAAGGATGCTACATATGCCCTCAACAAAGAAGACAGTATGATTATGCTTTAGTATGTTGTTTTGTGTGATACTTGGTTAGAGGAACATTGTTACCAGAGACCTCTCTGTACTTCTTCAGTCTTTAACATGTGTTTCTCACTACAGGTGTATAAGATCCTGGTCCGGAAGACTCCGGATGAGAGCTGGGTTGTTTTTAGGAGGTATACTGACTTCTCCAGGCTCAACGACAAGGTGCGTTTGGGTGTGTTGCCCGCGTAGGTGATTGTAGGCGACAGATCTCAAGCTTATATTTGAGAGCAGCCGACCGTGTTTGCCGACGCTGACTGTCAGCCCTTTTGCTTTCGGGCTGCTTCCTTTTGTTTCGAACTGCACTGTGGTAGTGATTAGAGCTGCACAAAGAAGCCTACTGTTCCCAAACATCCAACAGGCCCGAGCCAACTAGGAAAATGAGTCTCTCGTAGTTTCAAACAGGCAGCTTGGTCACGGACTACGAAATAGAAGACGTATCTGATGATACTGTGTGTGGAAAAACGAACCTAGAAAAAAAAAAAGAAATTGAACTAACTGTTCTCAGCAGGCCAGCGTTCAATCCATTAAAAGCGATGCACAGTTTTATTGAACTTAGTCCCACACAGTAATCGGAACAACATGTATTTAGTAAGGAGGGAGAGGACAGACCTGAGGTGTGGACATCATCTACGAGTCATGCTGTGTTTGTAATCGCATTTAACAGTTTGGAAATCTGGCAATTTGAATATGTGTTGCACATGGACAGAGACGTTAAAGCTACTCCTAAACACCAAACATTTCACTGAGACCAACGATTAAGGACGGATACCCTGAGTGGTCATCACATGGTCAGGTTTCCAGAGCAGAGCTCTGCCTCGTGACCTGGTGGCCGGAGCCAAACTTTTGTGTTTGCTTCACTGTCACGTTGCCTCACTCTCGAGAACGTTCACATGGCTCAGGCCATCGAGTGTGAAAACAAGAAAGCGCCCAAACACGCAGACGCACGCTAACACACCACCTGCTGTGTAAACTGACAGCGCCGGTCATTATCAACACAACGGCTACCGAAGCTCACCACCAATCACGTCTCAAATGTTGACGTGGTAATGGCAGGCATGATTAAATGTGAAGGCTCCAGCCGAGGCGGTTTGCACGGAGCAACAATAGACATCTGCCAAAAAATAAAACGGCAGAACACGTAAGGGCTGCCAAAACATGGCCGTGCACCTTCTTTGTTGTCGGTGTGGTGAACCCACACAATATGTTTTCATACTAAACACACCCTTCCATCCATCAAGCAGCTACTGAGGCCAGAGTGAAATTTCAGAAGCAGTTTTGGTTTCCTCCTGTCACCTCACAGAATAATGCTAGGGATAGTGTAAGGTGTGTCAGAGGAGGTGATGGCTTTCTGTTTTTTTTCCCACATGGCTGTGGGAGCAGTTTGTAAAGAGGGCGTTATATCAATTTACAGCAGGATTTACTCAAGGCGTTGGTGTTTGTTGTAAGTTATCTTTCTGGCATTTTGGTATCGTCATATATGGAATTATTTATTCATGAGAGAATGGCCTTATCACATTTTTGCCTCTACTTGTCAGCACTAGTGCACGTCACAGTTCATTTTGCCTTACACAGTTTGCCTTACACAGCAGTACAGATACACTGGCTTAATAAAGATAGAAACTTACTTTCAGTTTTTATTGTTTTAGCAAAACTATTGTTATGTGTAATTTGAAATGCACAGTCATGTTTTGAAGGCAGAACCCTGACTTAAAATTGTGAGTGACATGTCTACAAGGTGGTTTATTTATTAAAGCGTCCCTGCTCTGATTTGTTTGTGCACATGGAGCAGCAGCATGTGCTGTGTGCCTGTAAAGTATTAGCGTTTTATTGCCTGAAATACTAACTGCTAGCTTTTTACTCCAACTGTTGTATCTGGTTTTGGGGGCAATCATGTGACACTCATTCTCCACTGTGTGTGTCCCTTTTGCGTTCATTCCAGCTAAAGGAGATGTTTCCCGGCTTTCGCCTGGCGCTGCCTCCCAAGCGCTGGTTCAAAGATAACTACGACAGCGACTTCCTGGAGGACAGGCAGTTGGGCCTACAGGCTTTTTTGCAAAACTTGGTTGCACACAAGGACATCGCCAACTGGTATGTCACAGTTGCGCAGTGGTTTTCATCGCTGAGCTTTTATTTTGTGTCTTGCTGTGACATAATTGCAGACAAAAATATTGATGTTTACTCTTTATTTTGTGTTGGTCAGGTCAAAGCTATGAGGAATACGTACTGTGTTTATTACCTGAAAGATAACTGATACAGTGTTGGCCTGTCTTTTTTTTTTTTTTTTTTTTTGATCTGATCCATTCAAAACATTTGTCCTCGTGCATACACGCTCTCTGTTGTCCTCAACAGCCTGGCAGTCAGAGAGTTCCTGTGCCTAGATGACCCACCTGGACCTTTTGATAGTCTGGAGGAGAGCAGGGTAAACATGCGAATTACAGCTATATGCATGATTGCATCTTTGGGAAAACAGTTTACTTTGTTGGGTTTTGCAGTGAACCAGCCACTACAGAGTTGGGGATCTGTTTTTTTTCATCTCATGCAAGAACACACATGCCCGCACATGGGTGGTGCAATAGAAGTCAAGTATGTAGGATACACGGTGCCACGTAAATGTTTTGCCCCCTTCAGAATGTTCCGCATTTCCACTTTAGCAGACTTCAATCAAACAAATGAAACTGAAATATTGTACTGATTCAGTATCTGGTGTGACCCCCTTGTGCAGCAAAAACAGCTGCTAAATGTTTTCAGTAAGTGCTGATCATTTGTCGGTGGATTTCCTCACATTAACTGTGCTGTGAAGATCAAGAAGACTTTGTTTCAACGGAACAGGCACTGGATGACGCCTGAGTCTCATTACATGGATGACACTTCTGACCAGATGGACTCTTAATTTTCTAAACCCTGTTTTGCGTTGGTTCTGCTGCTTGTCACTACCGGAACAAATGCCCATGTGAGCATGTGTGACGGCAACTCTACTTGCACAAACTGCCCGAAATGCATTGCCAGAGACATTCAGAGTCATTCTGTGCTGCAAATGAGTCAATTGGGTTATCATTTTTAATCAGATTAATCATGATGATGGAATAATCCGCATTAATATGTTAATTTTGACAGATTAATATATATGTATATATGCGTGTGCTTTATGCAGCAATGTAGAAAGTCCAGAAGAGCACAAAAATATACAACCAAATGAATTTTGACTCTTCAAACCTACTTAATAACTGAAGGAGAAACAAGAAAACATTCAGATTCTGACACATTACACATGTGCTGCGCAGGAAGGAAACACAAAACCACACCAAAGTTGAGGCAGGACGGAAGCTCAGGATGTGTTGTAACCAATGTCATTAGTGGGAAACTCAACCTGCCACTTCATCAAAAAAGTCAAAAACAGTAGTATGCAAGGCATTCTGCAGACGAATGCCTCGTTTTTGGAATAAGTACTGTGGACAGATGAGGTGAACTTGATCTGCCGATAATCATCAAAGGTATGTTTGGAGGGAAATGGAGCAGCGATTGATGGAAACAATATGTTGCCAACTTTTTACGAAAGGGAGTGGAAATATTCTGCGTCGGGGCTGTGTGAAGTGGACACATTGCGCGGTCCGAGGGGATGGGGTCCATTAAAAGTCACATAGTTCTGTTTGCAGATGTCATGCAGTCAGGCTAAATATAAAACTGGAAAGAAGTAAGCTCTAAAAACACAGTAAGGATCCGTGAGCTGCCTAGAAATCCACTGACAACAGGTTCAAGCAATGCAAGTTTTAACTTCATGATGTAAAAACAGTGTCTTACATTTTAATTTTAACATCTGTTGGATGAAAGGCGCAGCTATTCTTCTTATAAAATAAAATTTGCCTAGAGGTATCCAGACTTACATCGTGTGTTCACTGAATTTTATAAATTTTAGACTGACAGCGTCTTGTAAAGTCTTGTTGTTTTCCTCACACACCTCTGTGTGTGTCCACTTTTACACGGTGCCATGTTTTGCAGGAAACATACGAAGCAGTTTAATGACATTTCATGACCTAAGGGAAAAATCTAACGAGCTGTGTGTTGCCCCCTCACGTTTCCCCTCATTTGAGCTCAGTATTTTTTTTAAGCCAGACTTTTTAAACCAGTGATTTTTTTTTATCTCAGATTTAACCTATTGCATCATATACAGTGCATGCAAAGGGTTCCCTCTGATGTTCTTGCATCCCAAAAATGTTAAACCTGCCTTTAAATATCAACTAATACCAGTAGTGTTGAAATTCTGTCCCGGATACTTCCTGTTACTTCCTGTTATTCGTTCTTCCCCTCCCTGCAGGCGTTCTGTGAGACTCTGGAGGAGAGCAACTATCGTCTCCAGAAGGAGCTGCTAGAGAAGCAGAAGGAGATTGCCTCCCTAAAGAAGAGGCTGGAGGAGAGGGAGCAGGCCATTCTGCTACTGGAGAAACATATCAAGTCAGTAGACGGTTGCAGACACACACAGAAAAATAAAAGAATTGGGAACGCGGGTAGACACACAGAATTCCAGTTAAATAATATCTAGTCACATTCATTGACTGTATATTAAGATGGATGACCTCTCCTAATGTAGACTAAAATATTATAGGAGGCTATAATCATGTTTATATCTGCTATAAAGTGATTTTAATGTAGACCATTTGTGGAGCTACAGATTTGCACGTTGCCAAATTTGGTCCGTTTTCCAACCCTGGAGGTTGTTACGTGCTCACATAATTAAAATTGCATTACCATCAGAGACTTAAACAGTTTTATGTCAAAAAATCAAAAGGCGTTTGAAAAGGGTCTAATAAAAATATTCATTAGTGCTTACAGGACAGACTCCAGATATAAGGTGATCTCTAGACTTTACAGAGGACTTCAAGAGATCAAAACAACAAACGCCACTTACATAAAACAAAAATGGGACAGGGAGACCAATACCCGCATTTCAGAAGACGCCTGGATGAAATACTGTGGGTATCAGTGGAGGATATCTTGCTCTAACTCGTGGAGATCATATGCTTGAAAATGTATCATTAGGTACTTTAATTAATACACTGGTTGAGCGACGCCTCCACTCAGGTTCTTCCAGCTGTTAGAGGTTGTGTCGTTCCCAGGGAGCCAGTCATCACCACTTGTTTTGGGCCTGTCCCAAAATAAATATTTATGTGGCAAAAGAACTTTAAAACATATATTTGTGGAACGGACATTACCTTTAACTGCGATGAACTTCTTTTTGGGTTTGTGCATTCAACTTCTGATGTGTTAAAAGTGAACATTTATTTGGAATACTGAGTTTAGCTGCAAGAAAAACAATTACAAAGAAATGGCTTAAAGCTGACATCCCAAGTATACACGAATGGTCTGATATCATTGTTCAGGTCTTTGTTTTTATGAGAGCTGTTTTATATATATATGTATATATGTGTGTCTCTGTTTCAGTGGTGAGTCTGTGAGCCCAGAGTCTCCGTGTGGTCTGTCAGCTCAGGGCAGTGAGAGCAGTGCTGATGTAGACGTGGAGTCGTCTGCTGCAGAGGCTGATCAGGACATGAACGATGACACCAGGTAAAAGACAAACACACAAACACACACACACAAGCGGCACAAATGGTAACGACATGGACCAGTAGAGAGGATGTAACAGATATTAAAATATATATCAATGATTATTAATGAAAACATTATTTAAGTCACTAATTTCTAATTTCGATACGTTTTTCCAATTCTGATTCGTTCGACACAGAGAAAATTGTGGTTTCCCATTCTGCGCTTTAGCTGTCACAAAGATCAAGTCCATTTTTGGATGCATTTTCAAAGCCGAGGACAATGTTGAGCCGTAAAGACAGAAAGCTGACCGTGAGTCAACTTAAGGAGCAGGGAGGCAGTTGTCAATCAGATCATTCCTTCCTCGTTTTTGTAAAGAAAACTTACGTAAGTCTGGAATAAAATACCTTGTCCACTCCAGGGGGCTCCTAACATTAAACACATGGAGGATGTGTCACAGGGAGGTAAAGAAAAGGATGTAGTAGTAGTAGTGGATTTGATTGATAAGCCCTTGACCAGCGTGTACTTGCTTGCTCCTGCTTCTGTCTAAGTAAATAACATAATAGGGAGTATTGATCTGAAACGCAGGAATAAAACTTGTGGAGCAAGCGTTCAGATCGTTTAGCAAAAGCGTCAATACCACCATGGAAAACACTGCACTACAAGCAAAAGCTCTTCTTGATCCTGTCGTTCTAATGCCAAGGACCATATTCAGCGGTGTGCAGGATGTTGTTTATCCCAGTGTCTATCCTAGGTCTGGGTCTGCTAACATATTAGATATTGCAAAGAAATATTAATTTGTATTATTCTTTTCTACAGAGCCACACGTTTTAGTTTGCTTTTTTAAAAATGTCTACCCTTCCCTTTTTGTGTTTTTTTTTTTTTTGTTGTTGTTGTTTCCTTTTTTACCCTCACACTTCACAGCAGCGCTGCCCCAATCTGAATCAAAGAGCCATGTAACATGCGAGGTATTTGAAATACAAGTTGAGCAGGCTAACCTCGTGGCATACTCTCTTTTCATACTCTTCTTTCCAGCATACCTGCCAACATTAAGGTTTCATAACACAGGAGGGCTTTTTGGCAGGACATTTGATTTGAGGAGGGGGTTTGCGTCTTGACTTTCTCTATTTGAATACATTTTCTCTGGCAGAATCTCTCCTTTTGGTGATGAAGGTCAGTATAATAGCTCGCGTCACTTTTTACAAATTCATAATTTCTATCCTTTATTGATTTGTGATTAGCAGAAATAAACTCAGGTTTTAGGTGGAACATCGTTCTGTGCACACAAACGTCAAATCAGGTTTAAATTTTATGCGGGGTTGTGTTTTATAGATGATGTGGCAGACAAGCACGCCGAGTTTATGTATCTGTTTACGACGATTATTCAGTTTAAAGACCATGAGACCCACAAACCCACAAAAACTGCAGTGTTGGCAGGTCTGCTCCTCAGTAACATGCATCCTTTTGTTACTTTTGTCCCCTGTCAGGATGTTTAACTGGTAGGTTTAGATTATTTTCAAGTGGATCTTAATACAATACTCACATGCTAAATGTGCAGATAATTGCTGCATCCCTCCTGTCCGTACTGGCCGCACATATTTCATGTAAGTAGTATTTAAAGATCTACTTGAAGGAATCCAGACCTATCTTTTAAGCGCTTCAGTCAGGATCTTTTTCACAGCTGGGGTAAGTTCACTTTCCGTACACCCAGTTCAGAAAAATTCCTAAGATGTTATCTTCTCTTTGAAAAGGTCACTTTGTTAAAATGCAGCAGCCAAGTGGACAGAGGCATCTGTCTGACTGTTCTGGCCACCAAACTGAATATGAGAGCTGGTGAAGCGGCATGTTGAACTGGGTGTGATGTGAAAGTGAGTTTTTTTACCCCAGCTCTGCCGTGTATTCGTTTTACTGCGATGATCTGTGCTATATGAACCTTTTGGCTGTGCCACACTGCACCCCTGCATTTTATTTGACTAACACATGTTATTAGTGTGACTCCTACATGTGGTGATGTGTGCTCACTCTGTGGGCGTCGTAGGTTGTTGGATCTCGGGTTTCTCTGTCTTCTTCAGCCCATCTGTTGTACTGACAGCTTCCAGTAAGACTGAGGCTTGGATCTCAGCTGTTTAGACAATTATGACTAATTAAAGGCCCTGATACACTGATCAGCCACAACATTATGACCACTGACAGGAGAAGTTAATAACCTTGGCCATCTTTTGTCAATTCAGTGTTCTGCCGGGAAACTTTTGGACGTGGAATTCATGTGGATGTTACTTAGACATGTAGCACCCACCTAGACCAGACCAGACACCCCCACCCCATAGCAATGACACTCCTTGATGGACTCCTTGACAGACAAAAACACTTCAGGAACAACTCAAAAAACATCAGCAGAACAGCACAGGATGTTGACCTGACCTCCAAATTCACTAGATCCCAAACTGATCAAGTATCTGTGTGTGGGGGGGGGGTCCCTTCCCTCAACCCAAGGGCCCCCACTAACAACATTCTGTTACCAGACTCCACAGGACACCCAGAGAAGGCCCATGTCCATTCTCTGATGAGTCACAACTGTTTTGGAAGCACAAGGGAGACCTACACAATACTAGCAAGGTGGTCTTAATGTTATGCCTGATCGGTGTATGTTTCTCCATTATCAGTCCTGCAGTAACAGATGGTTGAATCAGAGATAAACCTGTCTTCTCCTGTGTCAACCTGTACCTGTAACTTTCTGGTTTTGTGACGTTATTAACGTTACATGGATGACTCACAAATGGTCCTGTTCTAGTCTTTCCTCTCTACGTTTCCTCTCGGATCTCCTCGTCTGTCGGGCTTCATGTTGTCTAAGCTGTACAGTTTTCACATTCAACGTAATTTAAACTAAAAGTCAAATACTGACGATGTTTCCTCTGCTCTGACTTCACTCTCTCCAGTGGCAGGTGTATGGTCCAGCCGGTCCGGTCCTCCGCCTGCTGGTGCGGGCCGTCACTCAGCGTCTCTCCTCCGGTCATCGAGGTCACTCAGCTGTACCACGACAAGCTGGAACACTAACAGAGAACCCTGGTCCTCCTCATCTCCTCTTTCTCCTTCCCTGTCGCTTCCTATCCTGCTGCGTGGATCTGTTTGTCGTTAACAGGGAGGGGTTTTTTTTACAGCGGGCCATTGGATGTTTTATATTGCCTCTGAAGAAGACTTTGAAAACCTCAGACTAAGTTGGGTTTTCCTTGAAGCGTGCGAGGGATCCCCCAGTTCCTCACGGTTCACTTTTGATCCGCCTACTGTGTCTCACAAAGCCAAAGTTTGGCTTCTTGACCAAAAACTATTACTAGATAACTTGAAGACCACGAGTTTGATAACTTTCACAACTGGGACAATCTCTTTAGGAAACCTGTACCATCATCTCGTCGGTTCCTGCAGGCTTGTGTTGTTCTCAAAGCAGAGACACAACACCCTCACGTGGATATAGGAATAATTCTGGATAGATCCAAAGTCTGGCTCAAGATACGAGTTGCAAACCAGGTGGGTATCATAAAGGTTCTGTTTGTAATTCCGCGTCATTTTTTTTTTTTTTTTTTTACTGACATTGAATGTCATTTGTATGGGAAGGCCTACATTTTTGAGCCAGGTCATTGTGTTCTCCCAAGATCAGTTGCCTAAGGGTCTGCATTCGCTTCTGTTTAGAGTGTTATGCGTGGTTTGTGGTGAGCCGAGTCCTGTGCAGGAATGGCCTTATCTGTAACATACCGTACCAACAGAGAGCCAAGGAATGTACCAACCATTGTGTACAATAATCAAGACATTTCCCTGTCACATTTCAACATATATGCACATGTAAGGTTTGCATCTTGACATTTGATTATGCTGTTATGGTCTTACACTTACACTATGGCCAATTTTAAAAACTGTGATGCCTCTAAAAAGTGATCAGTTCTTAACTTTATTTACATCCTTTCTATGGAGTGATTTACTAGGGAAGGGTCTATGTGCCTAGTCTCTGAGTACCCATGCATTGACTTTAAAAGTTGAGTAGTTTTTTCCACGCACACAAAAGAATACACGTTTTTCTACTGACCTCTGAAGGTGTGTAGGCTGTGATGGTTTCTTCTGCTGAATATTTTAAGATCTTTTCGGTTTAGGTGAAAAGAATCTTGTTTTGGTAAATTATATTGGAGAAAAACTCAAACAGTCTTTCCCTTGAAAGAAATAGTCACAGTTGACAGTAAGACTTGAGGACACCGCCTGAGTAAACACTTTGTTAGGATGGAAGAGTCTTAATGTTCCTGCAGATAGACTACATGAGATTTTCTACCTTTTAACAACATTTATTTATTTTAGCTTGAACCTTAGCTGCAGCTCCCAATTATCTTACAGTGGTGCTCATCTACTTGGTAACTCATGACCCGATTATTGACTTGGTTTTAATAATTCAAGGCTACATAAAGAAATTTAAGATGCAAATCTCTCTAGGTAGGTATTTTAGGAAGAACTGGGTGTCATAGACAACTGATCAACTGAATTCAGCCTTGCTGAGTCTGTATCAGCATCACAGCTGTTACTAAAGCAAAGGAATCATCAAGAAAAAGCCATGTTTTTTGACATAAATAACACTAGAGGCACCGGGCTTTTCCACGTTGTAATGTGTATGTGTGAAACGAGCTGTATAATAGCCACAGCTCATGTTGACGTCGTCTCAAAGTGACCTGAAAGACAGGTCATGTGATGCACTTTATGAATGAATGGAAACACTTAAAGCTTGCTAGGATGTCGGTTTTAGTGCACTGAGACCGAAACCTGCCTTTTGAATCGTTAAATCTGTCTCTGACTCCCAGCTTGATCTAATATGTTAACCTAAACCTGTAATGAGTTGTTGTTGTTTTTGTTTTTTTTGGTTTTACATAATTCCAAGTGCCTTAAATATCTTTCGCTCAGCTTTTTATTTCAATGTGAATAGCTTTATAGATTTGTGCGGGACATGAAATATACCCATTGCATCCCAATAGTGTTTAAAAAAACAAACAAAAAAAAGGTCTATATGTTTTTGCTTGGAATTGACTGAACATGACAGGGATTTTTTTTTTGTAAAATGAATTAATATGACGTTCACCTGTAGTTGCACTATACATGTATATATATATATAAAAAAAATGTACATGAGTAACATGTGTTGTCACCAGTAATGCCACAGACTTAAAGGGATTTAATTCACGGAGGTTATCAGATCAGATATGTATACTGTAGATGAAGTTCATCAGAAAGAAATGTTTAATTCACACACACTAAATAAACACGGAGAGATATATTTAATACGTGTCTGTTCCCTGTCTCCTAACATTTTAACAGGCTATGTGATGAGATGTTAGGTCTGTTGAGAAAATGATTGTTGCTGAATGATGTAGTTGGTGACTCTTTCAGATAATAAGAAAAAGAAAATCTGTTTAGCCAGACACCTCCTATATCACAGCTTTAAAGGGGAGTGTTTTACTAGAAAAGGAACTGTACGCATAGTTCGTCTGCAATAAATACTTATAGTGCCCATCTGGGACCTGTTTCTTTCCAGCACAGCTCAGAGTTTCAGCTATTTGAGTTTACAATGTGTCACACACACAGACTTTCCCTTGCAGATGTGAACATTTATTGACATTCAGAGAAATGCGTGCGTAGCCTTTTTACTGTCTCTATGAAAGAATTCATGCCATCCTTACTGATGTTTGTTTGATGGGAAGTTAGGTGACAGAGCAGGTAATGTTTGTCTGATAACCTCAACCATGAGGTCTGTCATTTTGAAAGTCTCAGGCAAACTTCAAGGGCACTGACTTCTTAAGAGCTTACTTTCTTAAACGTGATGGTGAACAGAAACGTCTGTAACGCTGTACAAATGTGCCGCATGTGTTGCAGTGGGTTTTTGTAGATCAATTTTGTCGATAAAATTGAATTATTTAACCTTTGTGGATGTCTGTGCATCCTTAACTTCTCCGAGAGTCTTTTTTAAAGTAAGACAGTTTGGGTAAGGTTGGCTGTTTATTATTCTTTGAGGACGGGTCTGTATTTTCAAGGCCACTTTGCGGTAGCTCATGCAGAATTAGTCACGGCTGAGTTATGACACGGATAGTACCACCAACACCCAGTTATTTCATTAAGCCTAACCAAATCCATGAGGCTGAGGTCCATTCTTTTCAACGTTCTTTTCTTAATGCCTGTGGCTGTAGTGTGAATTAAACATCTCAAGTATTTGCACCATTTTGTATGACTTGCGCCCTTACATTTTGATCCTAGATGCCTGGGGATAGTTCAGTAGTATAAATAACTCACTTGGGTGGCCTATTAGCCAATTAGGCCAGGCAGCCCATTGTTTAGGCAAGACCTACCCAATATTAGTAAAGTGAGGTCATAATGTTATGTCTTGTCGGTGTACACACATGGGTTGAGTGAAGGAGGAACACACAGTGAAGAAACTTTCAAAACATGGGAAAACATAACAGGGTGACAACTAAGTAACAAAGCACAATATAATGGCACAAGGTGTGTTATGTTTCCCCAAATGAAGTATCATTAATTCATGTTGGCATTCTTGCAAAAACATCAGTATGTTTCAGATCGACAAAAAGATTTTAAAAGCTGTTTACGTCTTGTGGCTGCCTTAAAATTAGAGTTCATTACGAGCAACCACCGCAGAGTGATCACTAGATTGATGTGTGGTTGTAATAATTTGCAGACGGCAAGTGGACAGGAAATGGTCTTGACTACTATTGTCAATCTATTGTCAATCACATAAAAAAAAAGAAAAAAAAGGCAAGGCTTGGATAATATTTTTGCACTGAAAGTTATCTGCTAGCTAGTCCTTCATATGCATTTACTGCATTACACAACTTCCATTATAATTCAACATGTAAACTACATTATCAATTCCATTTAGACTACAAATAAATTAGATTGAGCGCCTTTTTGATGAGCTCAGGTTAACCAAGTTTTCTGCTTAAACCACTCCTGGTTGAATGACCTAGTTTTGTCTTTTCCCTCTTGAGAAATGGTTCATTAGGGACAAAGTTAATTATGTATTAACTTAAAGGCAACAACATTTTTGGCACAGGAAAACTTATAGAAACATATAATCCTCCCCTACAGAGCAGCGCCCTCTGGCCACACACTGGCCCCTAATGCAAAAACGCCAGTGGTCAAGAAATATATGCATTCTATGTCAGTGGTTATTTAGGTGACAATCCAGTTCTCTGACCAAAAGTCAAGTGAATGTCATACCACATTTTAATTATATGGGTCCCATATACATACAACGTAACAGAATATATTCTTTCTCAACGTATTGAGCGCAGTTTTTACCCAAGAGAGGACACTCATGTCATCTTCCATACCGCTTAATCCTGCACTAGGGTCGTGGGGGTTGCTGGAGCCTATCCCAGCTGGCATCCGGCGAGAGGCGGGGTACACCCTGGATAAGTCGCCAGCCTATCGCAGGGCTAACACTGAAACATACAACCATTTGCACTCACACGCACACCTAGGGTCAATTTAGAGTCACCAGTTAGCCTAACGAGCATGCCTTTGGAGGTAGAGAGGACACTGTTACCCTCAAATAATAATAATAATAATAATAATAATAATAAAAAGACTCCTGACTTGTGCTCCCAGCATAGTTTTTCTAAAGACATTTTTGGCACCTTGCCCTTCCATATGAACCATCTAATGTTTTTATGTAGAGTTTTAAAAATTTCTTGGGGCAGTGGGATGGTTAATGACCGAAAGAGGTATTGTAATTTAGGTAAAATATTCATCTTAATACAACTGGTTCTACCAATCAAGGTAATGCGCAGATCTATCCACTTACAGAGATCACCAGAGATCATTCATATAGGTTCTTAATATTGTTGTGTACAATTATTCCAAGAATTGTGCTCTGACATTCAAATAATTGTCAGTTTGTGTCAGTGAAAAATGTTTGTGAGTGGAAGAATTTCACTTTTTCACAATTCATCTTGTACCTAGAAATGGTAAGGGTTATTGTTCTTATTGTTTTTTCCTGTTTTCCTGTTTCCCGGCAAGAATGGAAAAAATATATCTGTTTGTGCGTGCTCCTGATTTTTGTCCTGGGGATCCTCAATCAAGAATCAAGAATAATTTTTGACAGGTCCGCGGTGTGTTTTTACTTTCGGTGAAATAATTCCCCCCAGAGACAATTCAGCAACCACTTTCCTTCCCTGAAATCATTCTTTACACCAGACAAATGGACTGGTTAATTTCTGAAAATTTCAAACAACTTAGAGAAAAATATCCTGTCAACTTTCATGACAGAGCCAGGTTTGACTGAAGAGTATAAATCGGAGATGTTAAGAGTGTTTGTTCTGGTAAAGTTTCATGTAGTCTTATTATTTCTCTAATGGAAGAAGAAATTTTCATTAATTTATTTTCTGTATCTGCTTCTTCTCTGTGGAGAGGTGGGAAGGGCACCCATCTGTCACAGAGAAGAAGTGTGCTTCTATGGACTATTTTCTGAATATGACTGACCACCAAGTATTCCTTTCTCAGTGAATTACGTGCGCATTTGAAAAGAAGCTACTGACTGTAAAATGTGAATCACAACGTACTACACCTTCCAATGTTATTTATTTCTCCTGTCAGAGGTTTTAATGTTGTGGCTGATCGGTCGACACGTTTGTGTCTGTAAAGCGCAATTAAAACTTACTCTCTAAGTTTGAAACATTTGTGATGAATCCACTTGATTTGACAGATTAGAAGTGAAAGTATGTGGCAGGTAAATACGCTGCCTGGCTAAAAAACAAGTCGCACACTCCTTTAGCTTTGTCTACCGCACACATTTGCTGTGACGTTGTTTTGAAAAGAAGCTTCTGCAGTGTCACAGTAGACACTAGGTATGATGGGTGTATCATTACATTTGCTTCTCTTCTTACCTTGATGCCCCATCACTCTGGAACAGGGTAAATCTGGACTCATCAGACCACATGACCTTCGTCCATTGTTCCAGAGTCCAATCTTTATGCTCCCTAGCAAAATGAAGCCTTTTTTTCCAGTTAGCCTCACTGATTTGTGGTTTTCTTAAGGCTACTATGCTACTTCTTAAGGCTACTATGCTCATCTTTCAAAAATACCTATCAGGGTCACATTTGTCTTTTTCTTTCTTTTCTACATTTTTTCTATAACCCATCACTTGTTATTGAAGTGGACACATGAAAGCGAAAGGGGTGCTGTTTTGTTTTCTTCACTATGTAAGTTTTAAGTCATGAACCCACTATGGATCGTAGCAGTGCCTTCTCAACCTCGGGGTCGTCCTGACAGAGCTCGTCACATTTGAGTGACATTTCTGTTTTTTTGGGTTTTTTTTTTCCCATCAAAACACATTTTAACATTTGATCCTGTTTTGTTTTAGGCAACGACCTGCCTGGAGGAAAATCTGTTACTTGACCTCTCACAGAGTGACGTTTCTGAGTTTATTTTGACTTTGAAGTTCAGGTTTCCTGGTTTTCATTTCGATGACAACAGATAAAGAGCGACGGGGACGGGGTCTCGGCAGTGGTGGGCGTGTAGCATCAGAAGCATTGGGATTCATTACTGTTAATGACTCACAGGTTTCGTTGCTTCACACATGGAAACCAGATGCTGCTAATGGACACTTATTCAGATCCCAAAACATGAGACTGAAAATGCCACGGTGATCGATGCCTTGTAAAATGCATCCACGTGTTTTTTTTTTACTGTCAACAGGGGGCACACAAGGTGCACAGTGGTATATATGGTGAACGGCATATGAATGATAAACTAAATATATCTAAGTTGCACTTGCATACGAACGAATGTAAAGCCCGCTTACATTAAATTAAAGTTGCAGCCTTTGGTATCTAATCTGCTTTTTTGGTGGTGTATTATTACATTGAGTACATTCATTATTTGCATTACGTCCACTACTAATCACTTTAAGCTGCTTCCCCTAAAAAACAAGGGTCATAGTGCTGCCTGAAAAAGGTGACTTCACTGAATTCCATTTATGCGGGGCAGAAGTGTGACTGACAGAGTCAGATTTTTTTTTCCCACTTTCCTTTTCAAAGGCTTCTTGCTTCAGACTCCACGTGGCTGCTGGGAATGCTTGTCCACAGCTGAAGCACAGCGAACACCATCGCGGTTGGCATTGTTTTCATTGGAGTGACAAGGCATGATGGTGACACGGTGTAATATGTCGAAGAAGAGAGTTTCGTCTCCTTAAAAACTCAATTTAATTAAACGATTTAGCTGCATTCACTCAGATCTTTGTTTCAACTCAGCAGATTTTAAGGACAGAACGTAGAGGTTTGTGTTAACTTAAAGCAGATAAAACCAGCAACGTTTAGTCAATATATTTCACTAAAAATTCAAACTGAATTGAATTTTTTTTAAATAATAAAACCATGTAGATTTGCAGTGTTGAGAGACGTCAAGACAAAGAGGGGGAGTGTACTTTGCATGTGTAAGCCTGCCTCTTCAATAAACTGCCAGAGACAAGTGGGAGGCAGAGCCAGTGACCAAGGCATTAAAGCAAGTTGGATTTAGAGGCTAAAACTGGAAACGCTGCACAAGTTTTTGTTTCTCTCTCCCTCTCTCTCTCTCTTTCTGGTGCTTTTGTAACTTTGGAGAAGCCGGTTGCTTCAGGATGAAGTTGGCTGTCTTGTGTCTGTGCTTCCTGCATTTGGCATTTGTGAGCTCCAGACTCTTTGCCCGTAACAATCTCCAACCCACCCACAGCAGGACCCAGGCTGCACAGAGCACAGGTGAGTGCGCGGGTACAGTTTGTGTAGCTCATTAGGTCCTGGTGCTGTTGTTTTTGTCAGGAAAATAAATATAAGGAACATCATTTATGCAATTGAAAACTTAGCCACATTAAAGTGAAATATTAAAATCTCATCAATACAATAATAATAATAAAAATCATTAAAACTGATCCTGGAGAAGCTGATTAATGTGACAACTGTGACAAAATGGTGTTACTGTGACAACTGTTGTCATGTAAAAATGACCAAACAGACCAAAAAAAAAAAAATATACGTGATGAATTGTTGGTGCTGGACACATCTGAAGAAGCAGTTTTAGATGAATGTATTTAGATAAACAGGAATGTTGGAGCCAGAGTGCGATACCATCTGGGCAGGGAATGTAGTTCCGACTTGACAAATGTGTTATTGTTTTTTTCTTTAGCATAATGAGCGTAGACTACTTTAATCCAAAATGTTAAATGTGATTTGTGAAAAAACAGGTAATAATAAAAACGGATATGAAAAAAAAAAACTGTGATTGGACGTAGTGTGGTAATGGTTACATAATATATAGAAACTGGGGCAAGATGACACAAGGCAGACTCTGGCAGAGAGCCTGAGTCTGCTTGACCTTTGCTGATTATTGATGTTTTCCTCAACAGGGTCAAGAAACCAAGGCAGACTGAGACCTCTGTTTGCCAGGAGAGGACAGTACGAACGGCAGAGGATTTATGTGCCAGTAAGCTTTAGATCTGCCGGTCTCATGAAACATAAATAAATAGGCAGCTTCAGGATGTACTTGTTCATGTGTTCATGATTAGTCCACTCCCACCCCGCTGCAAAATCAGCATAGCTTCTTTTCTAAACATTCACACATTCAAATCTGACTTTATTAAACTAAGGTGAATAACTCCTGCTAACTGTAGTTATTAATAGTAGTAGTATTTTATTATGTTTATTCTTATATGTTTTTCTTCTCTTCTCTTACTCTGTTTTGCACCTAACTTGATTTTTTTTTTGCTGTGACCCAGCACGAGGATCAGTTAAGTCTTATCTTATCTTCCAGAAACCCAGACGAGTCACTGTTCCTCTGGTAAAAATCGCCCCTACTTCTCCTCAAAATGCATCATATCCTCTTAAGATCAACTGCTCCGAGCTCACGCAAAGCTGCTTGCCCCACTCCGGCTGCTGTGACCCGTGTGCCACGTGCCACTGCCACTTCTTCAACGCGATCTGCTACTGTCGGAGGGTGAGCTCGCAGTGCGAGAAGAAAACTTAGATGAGCTGTGCAGAGATGCCATCACCCCACTTGGACGTGCTACGACGGTTTGCTCCAACACTTCAACGCACAAACTGATGGGACATTGGTTCAACTATGGCTGCCTCCTGATGAGCATTCATAGCAGTCTAAGAGACGATTTGTGTACCTCTGGTGACAGGCGGCTGCTAGGGCTATCCACCACATGTATAAGCTTAACTTCTTCTGTGAATTTATTTGAAAAGTACTTTCTGTGTATTATCAGTATTATCATTATCCACCGACTACCTACATTGACCAGCCACAACATTATGACCACTGACAGGAGAGACAAATATAACACAAATACAGTGTTAGGGAGGTGGTCACAATTTGTGCCTGAGCCGCTTGTTTTATAACGTATTATTAATATCATTATGTCTGTAACCTTATGAACTACACAAAAGGTCATTATCTGATTAAAGTTTTGGAATCTGTAATTTTTTTTGTCATAAATTCATGAAGTCTTCACATCATGGCCTCTGTTATCTAAAGGACGCGCAAGCACTGAAGGCACAAACCCCAACATGAGGTAAAAAAACAAACATGTGGTATAAAACGTATTTGTTTTAAGTTAGCTCAAATAGTAAGAAACCTCAAAGCCTCTCTTTTGTGGGGTGAAAAGGAGGTTTCTCTGCACGCAGGACACAGTCTAAAGTTTGGGCCACATTTCAGCACCAATAAACATCGCAGGCTACGAAAGACATGTGTTTTCAGTTGCCAGCGGGTGCACACGCAGACCCCCTAAATACCTTTCATACATGTTTTCCTCCGCTTTGCTTTGCCTTTTCACATCTATTATAAATTGAGACGTCCGGCGAAATACAACTTGACTGCAATAGAAAAAGGACTTCCTACAGTCATTAATGACACTCAAGGTGTGATTGTTCCTGTTTGCATTTTTTTGTTGCTGTTGTTTTTCTTTTGAGCAGACCACCTTCATATGGCATGATACAGCAAGTTCTTACAATTAGTAACTATCCTAACGACGGAGGTAAGACGCTTGCAGCGGATCACGCTGTCGCACTTTACAAGCCGCACTCGAATCATTTGAGGTCGCCCTTAGCTCCCATCACAACTGGAACGGTTTTAATAGTTTGATCCATTAACTATATATTTTGTGTGTCAAGTTCACTTTTTGTCTTTTTTTTTTTTGTGACATTTACTGTTTCTGTAATTGCAGTTGTCACACTGCGAGCACGGAGGCCTTCACCTCTGACAAAATACGACACCAGAGCCTCATAAAAGAAACGCACTTATTGATCGGGAGCAGTTGAAGTTACAGAGATTGTTAACACAGATGATTGGAAATAATTTTTTAATGTGTTTTTTTTTTCCAGTCTCAGTCGAATCTGTCCACTAAAGCTGCTTGACAAGTAGACTCTATAGACTTTATTTTCTGGATCACAGCAGAAAGTGAAATTAAAGTGTCAAACCATTAACCACAGGAACACCAGGAAGGAGAACGTACGTAGCTTCAACATCTGTTTTGGACAGATGTGGTTGTAATCTAAATCATTTAAATGCCACATGCAACTATATAAAGAAGTTGAGCAAATTCAGCTTAGGCCTGGATGTCATTTTTCCTCAAAAAGTCCAAAAAAAAAAAAATAAATAAATAAATAAAAGCTGGCATCCAAAACAAAGTTTGTTTCCAATTTATTGTGAGTCAAATGGACTTGGTTGATATCCTCTGTCTTTCCTCAGCTGTCCACTCCTCGAGCAAAAATACAATATGCATACCTCCCAAAGGAAGTGATTTCCACAAAACCTCTCGGTGCGATCCACTATCTCAGAGGCTCATCTGAAGGGAAGACGAAGGGAAGGAGGCCGATGTGTAACAAGTACTGTTTTGGGATCGCACGCTCTCTGCAGGCACACTACACTCACTGGCCACTTTATTGGGTAAACCTTGCTGTGCCTTAAGTCTTCAACGAGGTGTTGGAAACATTCCTCAGAGGTTTTGGTCCATATTGACATGACAGCATCACACAGTTACTGCAGATTTGTCGGCTGCACATCTATGATACTAATTTCCTGTTACACCACATCCTAAAGGTGCTCTATCTATTGGATTGAGATCTGGTGACTGTGGAGGCCATTGGAGTACAATGAACTCATTGTCATGTTCAAGAAATCAGTTTAAGCTGATACTCAACAATACTCAGGTAGGCTGTGGCATTTAAACCAAACTCAGTTTGTACTTAGGGGCCCAAAGTGTGGCAAGAAAATATCCCCCACTCCATCACACCACCACCACCACCAGCCTGAACCGCTGATACAAGGCAGGATGGATCCATGCTTTCATGTAGTTCACTCCAGATTCTGACCCTGCCATCCGAATGTCGCAACTGAAATTGAGGCTCGTCAGACCAGGCAACGTTTTTCCAATCTTCTGTTGTCCAGTTTTGGTGAACCTGTGTGAACTGTAGTCTCAGTTTCCTGTTCTTAGCTGACAGGACTGGCATCTGGTGTGGTCTTCTGCTGCTGTAGACCATCTTCTTCAAGGTTCACTTCCATGGCCACAGGTGTATAAAATCAAGCACCCAGGCATGACTGCTTCTTGAACATTTGTGAAACAATGGGCCTCTCTCAGGAGTTCAGTGAATTCCAGCTTGGTACTGTGATAGGATGCTTTTTTTTTTCTCTTCAAGATGGCAGCGCAAGCAGTCGCAGCGGCCAACTTTAGAGGCAACTTCGCTCAATGTGGCAAAGCTTTCAGAACATTACAGATTAAAAGGAGCGCCACAACATCCAATCCGCCGTCGACACCTCTCTGCTAGATCAACTGAACACCTTTTTCACACATTTTGAATAGGACAGCAGACAGGAAGAGGGCACACTCAGTACATTTACATGCACAGGTTAATTGAACTATGCTCAAAATTCAACTTTCCAAATGTGGCCCTTGTCCCAGTTTACATGCAACGATGAAAATCAAATGGGAACGATGGGAACATGTCCTCCTCCTCCACACTAGGCAGCGATATGTGTCTTTTCAGTGAGATAATACGGCTCCCTTTCCGGTTGACTTATTAAATCATTTAACTAAGGACTTTGGCTGGACCATGAACACCACCCAGACTTTTTAAAAGGCACACCGGCATCTCTTTTTCTTTTTTTTGAGAGCGCTAAGGAAGAACAAACGCCCTTCACCTCTCCTGAAGACTCAAAGTCACGTGGGACCTCAAGCTGCTAATAGAGACTACTGATGAGGTTTTAACTTGTGTGCAATGACAATCCAGTTCTTCTACAAATTTCCATGCTACTAAATGTTCCATAGTCAACTGCCAGTGGTATTATAACAAATCTGAAATCTGAAGTGATTGGCAAAAACGGCAATGACAGACACTTCGTGGCTGAGTTGCTGTCAGTGCAGGCTACACTGCAAAGCATAGTGCGCAGAGGTTGCCAACTTTCTACAAAGTTAGCACTACAGACCTACAAACTTACGTGGCTTTCAGATTGGTTCAAGAACCGTGCGTAGAGAGCTTCATGAAACAGGTTCCCATGGCTGAGCAGCTGCTTCCAAGCCATACATCACCAAATGTAATGCAAAGCGTCGGATACACTGGCGTAAAGCACACCGCCACTGGATGCTACAGCAGTAGAGAAGCATTCTCTGGAGCGACCAATCATGCTTCTCCGTGTGGCAATCTGACGGACCAGTCTGGATTTGGTGGTTGCCAGGAGAATGGTACTTGTCTGACTGCATTGAGCCAAGTGTGAAGTTTGGTGGAAGGGGGATTATGGTGTGGGATTGTTTTTCAGGAGCTGGCCTTGGCCTCACAGCTCCAGTGAAAGGAACTCTGAATGCCTCAGCATACCAAGAGATTTTGTACAATTCCATGCTCCCAACTTTGTGGGAACAGTTTGGGGAAGGCTCCTTCCTGTTCCAACACAACTGCACACCAGTGCACAAAGCAAGGCCCATAAAGGCATAGATGAGCAAGTTTGTGGAAGTACTTGACCTGCACAGAGTTCTGACCTCAACCTGACTGAACACCTTTGACATGAATTATGGCTCAGCCGCACTCACTGATTGTATGAGTCTTTTGCAACCCACTGCTCAGCTCTGTCTCATGTTTTCTATGTGACCTTAGCAGCTACAGGTTAGGTTATTCCTTATAAACCATAGCATTTGTTGAGGGGCGTTGAAGGATTCTGACAGCACAATTTTTCAAAGATCCAAGTCTATCATTTTTGTCTAAACTGAACTAAACTGACAATGGTTAAAGGTTAATGAGCGCTAATAGATTCAGAAATGACTGAAGCAACGTGAGCTAGATGCCCCAAAGGTTGAGAAGTTTGAAGCAATATTTCATGGCGCTGTGTTATAATGAATGTTTCTTTGTGATCTGGGCTATCACACTGAACATTTGGTACTCCTTAATGTCCAAGTAGTAAGTGTGTGCACACCACAAAAATATCCTCTAAACTGAGCCTCAGTATCCAGCTGACTGAAACGTCTCTCCTTTACTTTCACCTAAATTAAACACAGCTGTTGTGACTGTTCTGCAATGCCATGTAAAACATTTGAGTGTAAAATAAATCATTTAGTAATTTACAGATTTTGATGTCTACAGTAGTCGAAGAAGTAGAAGCAGTTTGAAGCAATATCATGGCTGTCTGACAGAATAACTGACTAAACATTACGATTTGAGAAGACAAAAATAATGCAATCTAAATACTTTTAGAAACTGCCCAGCATATCACTTTATGTGATTGTAATTAGTCTGACTCATGCACTTTCTTAAATTCTGCCTCTGATTGTGATGACCTGCATGGATTCTGACTACTTCCCGTCATGTTATCGAATATGCTATGGCATGTTATTAGATTTCCTCCACTCTTTGTTCTTTTCCTGGGCTGTTTTTTTACCTGTATACACTGTATACCCTTTTTTGTTTGCTGACATGCAGATTTTCTCTGCACTTCAATGAGCTTATGTCTGCGGACTATTTTTTTGTGTGTTCAGTCTTACAGACTCACCTACTGCTGTATCCCCTCCATTTTTTGCAATTTGGTCAAAAAAATCTCACAGTGGTCCGCTAGGTTTCTTTATTTCATTACAGGTGATATGGAGGACGACTAAGGATGTTAAAAAAAAGTGTGCTGCGGCATCCTCTGCTGGTGAGCGCACATGTAAACACACACAAATTAAACTTTTTATTAATAAATGTCACATCAGCATTAACAAAATGAGATTATTCTTCTTTTCACCGAGGCCTCAGCCTGCTTGTTTGTGAGGAAGTCAGTGTCCCCTGCTCCACCCATTGTGGTTGTACGGAAAGCCAAGTAGTTATTGTGCACGCTACGTGAGCCAGAATTTCTCTGGTTCAATTCCTGATGCTCCTGCACTTTTGATGCATTCATGTTTTTACCAACATTTAAAATACAAAAAAAAAAAAAAAAAACAAGTATTTGAGTCAAGACTGACTTAAGTATGTTCTTCAGGTATAGGGCCTCATGCCCTGAGCGTGTTATCTGTACAGAGGATCGGGTTCACTAGATGTCCTGGCTGTTCTGTGCTTAGCGGCTACTGTTTTTCACCAGCTATTGGGCTATTGGGTGATGGAGGAGATCGGACCAGCTGTCGACTGCAGCTGGGTCATTCTCACTGTCCACTTTTTGGATTAAATTACAGTTATATATTTAATGAATAGCGGATCCATTGCTTGTTCCACTATTGCAACACAGGAATCCCCATAGTTACAGTTTGCCAATGCCAAATACCAGTACTCATTCCAGATTCCCTGAACGTGGACACCCTCTGCATTTTATATTTAAACTTCTAAATGCATCACATATCTCCTCTTGTGTCGTGATCTGCATCGTCCTCATGTAGTTCGTCATTACTGTTAGGATTTTAAAAGTGGGTTCATAACATGTGTCTCAATCATGTGATACTGACACCAAATGGCAAATTACCATATGACGTCCCTTGAGAAGTGATGTCCACTTAGAAAGATATTCAACTTTGAACTGTCTTTAAAATCCCCTCACAAAATTGCCACCAGATAGTCCCAAGTTTAGAAGCAGTGACAACTAATGAAGCTATTGTGAACATAAAGTAGAATCTAAAAGGTTTAAAGGTTATTCCTCTCTTTGTCTAGTCTGTGAGCCATGGCCGCAATGTGGGATCGCTGAACCTCTCAGATCAAATTAGGCGTGGTTTCTTCATTGTGATTGGTTGATTACAGACCAATCAGTGCTCTGGCATTGTTCAGCTGGTGAAAGCAAAGATGATTAAAGGTTTACAGGCAAAACATGTCATGCCCATTTCCACCAGAGGCAAGATCTGCAGGGGTAAAGATATGGAGCAGCAAAAGATATCATCAAAAACTGTCCATTCTGTCTAATTTCTGGCTATACTGGTGATTAGTAATTGTTAGAGTAGAGACTGCAGCCATTAACTGATCTCACATTTGCTTTTTGCGTTTAATTTCAAACGTCTAAGTTAAAGAGTATTGGAGAGAAAGAAATCGTTCAGAAAATAAATGTAACACAGATGTAATCTGCTTTTTAGCAGTAAAGTAAGACTTTAACTACCCCACGGAGAAAAAAATGTCTACTCAGGTTTAATATTCATTTCAGTTTGGTTAAGTTAAGTTTTATTTTATATTATTTTATAGCATCAATAACAATACAGAGCCTGATCGTCGCAGAGCACGCACTAAGTTGGGAAAGAAAACCTTTTAAAATTAGGACACTATACATAAATAACACCGTCCTTCCTCCAACCACCTGAGACTCTGGTCTTCTGCATTTGATTATTTTCAAATTGTAAATTCTCGCAGTCACAGATATTTTAAATGCAGAAAATACCTCTACCATTAATTAATTGATTCATTTTTTTTTATAACTTATTTGTTATTTATCCTCATTTAAAAAAAATATCCCATGGGAGAATGTGTGTGCACTTTTGTGATATCTTCCATTCCAAACAAGATGGATGGACACCATTATCACCTCCTGTGTTAGAGACAGAGGGCACGTGTGTTATTTCAACCTTTTAACATCTAAGCTCTGCTGTTCTTTGCCATTGAAGTGTTTGTCGTCATTATTGCAAGATCTAAGGTGCTTTCACAGGCCTCGAGAAAAAAAAAGGGTGTGGGTGTCGGTGTCAGTTTGTTCATGAGTGTACACATTCAGACCGAGAGCAGAGTGCTGCGAGACCTTCAATAACCCCAAAGTTTCCTTTCAAGATCCAAAGATAACTTTAAACCAAATGAATCAAAGGAGCGTGATTTGGGCCGAGGAACAGTATCAGTAGTGGACCAGATCAAAAACAACTTCTTCTGAGAACAACCTTGTTCCAAGTAAAAAGCATGACTTCAGAAATATAATGGTTTGTGGTTGTGTCTCCGCCTCATGAAGTGGGTAGCTTGAAGTGATATATTCAACTGTGGACTCTGCACCATATCAAAGAGCTCTGTTAGCCAGTCCGTCTGAAACTTGAAGTTGGACCAGAGGAAGACCTTTCAACGATGTAATGATCCTATGCAGACAACCACATCCACTAAGGAATGAAGAGTAAGGTAATGTCCTTGTTAAAGCCCAGATTGAATCCTGTCGAAATGCTGCCTTTGAAGATTTGCAACAAAACCAACAAAACAAAAGCAGGAAAGAATTTTTGCCTGGAAGAGCGGAGATACAAGCAGATGTCCAAGACTGCAAATCTCCTACAAGAAGTTATCTCTTCTGATTCTGAAGCCAGGAGAATATTATTATTTTTAGCTTATCTGATAAATTATTTAAAAAAGCAAATTCCTTTTTTGATGTTATTTGAGTATACCACTTTTATCTGTACACGATATTTCAAATCAAATGTTTGCTTATCCAAACTGACTATCTGGCCTTAAAATTTAAATTGGTACCCGGCGCACTTTTTTATGGTATCAATCAGAATACATATTCATCATTTAATCACAAAACCTCAAATTCAACTATGCGCTTGTGCGGTCAGTTTTGTCTGGAGGCTGTTGTTACTCTGCAACATCACTATTTCAGCAGTTAATCCCCATTTGTCACAGTACATTATGCCTGACCACAAATCTTCTTTGCAGACAAGAAATCTTCATCGTATAATATTCATCTATAAGGCTCTGCCTCACATCTCTGATCAGACAGAAATCTGAAGCTCTTATCCTTAGACATCCCTCATGTCCTCACTAACCAGAGAGGAAGCTGTTTCGGGATCTGTGTATGCTCCTTTTAAACTGATCGGACTGCAAACTTTCCCAAGCGGTGCTTGCTGCTGATGGCAGACGTCTTTATGATATCTCGGCGTCACCCTGGACAATAACCTGAGCTTCAACCAGCACACCACAGACATCTGGACATCCACCTTCTACTCCTTCTGTACCACAACACTATCGAACCCGTCATCATGTGCTGTGCCACCTGTTACGTCACTGTGCTCCCCACCACCAACAGATACAGACTTGACCTCCCCAAGGTGCGCTAAGAGTTTTTATGTGCTTAAATGTTATATGTTTGTATATGTTCCATGTGTGCAAACTGTAAACCAAAATTTCCCCCTGGTAACAATAAAGTAGGAATCTGAAATGTTTTACTTTTCCTGTGTCGGCTCTTGGCTGTGTTGTTCCCGTGGGATGATTTTCTGCGTATCTGATTGTGGTCTATTAAAGACCGAATCGATATTTTTACAGTCGCAGTTAAAGACAAAGGCTAGAATAATAATGTAAGCTCGTGCATGAGCTGACAGGTCCGAACTTCTTCTGAGCTGTCACAGTGTGCACTGCTAATGAGACAGTAAAAACATACTCTCTTTTCCTGGCCTCTTCTTTGAGTCTCCAGAGCGGCTGTGCTCCAGCCACAGTGAAAAGTATCTGCCAAGATTCGCTGACGGATTATTTAATAAATCAGGTATAATAAGAACCTGGAGTTTTAGTCTAGTGCTGGCCAGACTAATGTATAAACCACAGCGTAAAACTCTGGATTGCAAGCCTCAGAACTGATAAAAATCAAACCTGTTCAGTCTGGGATCATAATATATTCTACACTACAGCCTGTGTCACAGGTGTCAAACATACGACCCGCACGCCAAAAGTGGCAAACCAGACGGGTCAAATCTGCACAAAGCATGAATTTGCAGAGTGTGTAAATTGCATAGAAGACTGCAAATGAAAATAACTGATAGCATAGACAGAACCTAACACTGAGAACCACGACTAAGCAGCAGACGGCAATGAGCCCAAATTGCACTCATTTTTCTCAAGAAAAGAAGGATAGTTTATTAAATGTAAGCAATTTCCTAATTTACTTGTTCTTCTTTGCACTATAAACAAATGAAAAAAATCTTGAGTTATCATTACTTACAGGTTAATACACTATTATGTTACTGGTCCAGCCAACTTAAGATCAAATTATGCTGAATGTGGCCCCCGAATTAGAATGAGTTTGACACCTGTGGTGTATGTGATAACCCTTTTGGTGTGTGTCTGATGTTTAAAGCCCCAAACAATCAGGGATCCCTGTTTAAATAACACGTTGATAAATGTAAAATACTGATTTAATCATACTATATGTAATTCTGCAACATTTATTACTAAATTAAATAATATTTACTTGCATGTTAAATTGTGAGCATTTCTTTTCCACTTCTGAAAATAGTTTGAACTGCCACATGGGTTTCACAGCAGATAATGAAAACAAATGTTCATATATTTTTGTAATTTACAGATATGCACAAACTATTAGCTTTCTTGAAATAAAATACATACACAATTTCTGTTTCATTTGTTTGATTTGGTTCTCTTTGTCCACTTTCCCGACGTGATTAACCCACAACACTGATAACCACGACTGAACAGCAGACAGCAATGACCCAATTGCACTTATTTTTCTCAAGAAAAAAAAAGGATAGCTTATTAAATGTAAGCATTTTCCTAATTTGCTTGTTCTTCTTTGCACTGAAACAAATGGAAAATCTGGAGTTATCATTAGAGGTTAATAAGCTATTATGTTTCTGGTCGGACTGAATAGCTTCTTTCCTCAGCTGTAACGATGAGCAATGGACTGTCCCCACTCTCTAAATTAACAATTAAACCATGGACAAAAAAAGAAAAAGAAAAAAAAAGAAAATCGTTATTCTCTGTGTATGCACGTACACAGTGAAAAATGACAATAATCTTGAATTACCCCTGATCTAGTGTATAGTGTAAACAAAATGGTGTTATGTCTTACAATTAAGATGCCAATACTACAGTTTGTCCACTGTAAAAAATAAATAAAACGCGATGATAAAATAATTGTGATCATTTAAACTTGCGCTTTAAGGAAATTTGCACAGGAAAGGAACATCTGCCCTGCTTCAACGTTACCGACGTTGTGCAGTAACAACATCAGGCACTGGGCTTCTTCGGTTCGAGTCTGTGGGCTTACTCTCGTGTCCCGTGTTATTACACAGCAATATTTTTGGGGGAGGGGGAGGGGTGGCGCGCCTGTCGCCGTGTGTTTTGCTGGTAGTCGGAGGCTTCTGTACAGAGATGGCAAGAGAACTGTAGCAGACTGCGGGGCCTGCACGGTTGGGTTTTCACCGACAACCGTAACGTTAGAGAACCGCAGAGCCGCGGACAGTGGGGAAAGGAGCGGGACAGCGAACAAGGTAAAACGTCGCTGCCCGTGTGACTAAACCCAACACAAACGACTTTCTCATACTGTTGAAATGAATTCTTGACAAGTCTTTCCTTCAATATTCACCCCCAAACTCTTTGACGAGTTCTGTGTGATGGCGGACTTAGCCAAGGTGCTAAGTAGGTAGCAGCCGGCTAGCAGGCGGCTATTCGGATAAGCGCTAACCTGGCTAAGTTTGGGACGCTAGCTAGCTAAATTAGCCAAACGTAGCTCCAATTTGCACAGCTAAATGTGAAATGAATACGTTTATTTGTGTTACTTGTGAGCAGATATCACCACATGCCGAGCCGGATAAGTGTTTATCCGGCAGCTAGGGGGACAGTCGGCTAGCGTTTAATGCGTCTTGTCCTGTAGCTAGCCGGCTAGCTAACTTTAGCCTTCGTTGCGGACTAGCGTCAACACACAGCTGCACGTCGTTCACTACCATCATCTGACACATGTTGTTTTTAAGTGACGCGCACGGTGCAAATAACGACAAGATTGCAATCATTAACGCAGAATCAGGAGGTTTAGTTTCCGCGTGCTATGAGTTACCTATTAAGTTATAACTTTGCGAGCTAACGTTAGCATGCCAGATAATCCAAAGTTTCAGACGGCCATCGTCAACCTCGTCGAAGATTGTGTGTCATGGTCAGTATTTATAAATGCAGACAATTCAGTTTACTAATAGCCAGGCGTAGTTTGAAAGTTGCTTCGATCCGCTTCTTTGTCAGCCCATACTTCGCGTTCACGTCTACTGAAGTTCGTGTTTTGAAAAGAAAACAACGTTGTTTACGTTGTAACTTTCGAAGGCGGTGTTATTTGTTCTTGTTGTTTTTTAAGGTGCATCTTAAGAGATGCACGGTGTTTAAACAGGTAAACACGGGCCTGACATTGGGGGGTGTGGGGCTGCTGTTTATTACAGCATTGCTACAACTTATCAGTAGCGCCCCTTCTTGAGCAGGATCAATGTAACACTTTCACTGTCCCTGACTGCCAAGGGCAGATTTTTGATCTGCATTTAGCCTAAGATACGTGTGTGTGTGTATGGGAAGAATATAGTGCCTATATGTATCTAGCTACTAACAACTAATAGCTGGTGAGAATCCTTGTCATTGAAGGTTATTCCCACTTACCTTCCATTAGTCTTTTGTATAATGGCTTGGTCTCTAATAGAAATGCTCATGCATGGGTTTACTTTAAACATTGTTTAATACATTCTCACAACATTGTACGTCACAATTTATTTCTCATTACATTTTTGATTTTATCAGCGCTGACACTTATTGTGTGCGGGGGTGATTTACTTCCAGGAAGCTCGCAGGCTCTGAAATATTCTTGTTTATGTTGTTTTGTCACACACACGCAGACTTTCAGAGCTTTCAAAGTCAAGAAAGCAGCCGTGGGGAACACAGGAGGAGTCGTAGCCTGCTGCCACTGTGTGAAGCTGGTGTGCTATGTCAACATAAAAAGGCTTACAACAACTCACACTTCTTGTTGAGATAAAGGAGACTGAGGTTAAATATTGTTATTCACTTAACCTTTAATCAGCTTTTAGTGCATGATGGAACATTGGAAGAACAAGTGCTGTCTCATTATCTAAGCCAAATGCTGAAGTAGACTGATCGAAACCACTGACTTGTAAACACCTCTTTACATTTCTGGTCATTTTAATCCACCCAGAATGTCATTGGAGTATCTTAACTTCTGATGATGTAAGTGAACACCCCCTCCAACATCAGCCCAGATGTTTTCAAGTGTAGCTAACTCTTGTGGACCTGCTTGTGCACGGGTAAACTGTTTCATGTGTGAAATTAGGGAAGCTCAGCACTTCTTGAGCTTTTTTTAATGTCTGTCAGCCAGCACTTTACTAATGAATCGCGGGCATCAAGCTGGCACACAAATAGAAAATGCATCACAAAATATGAAGTGCAGTTTTGTAAGCAAATTCAGCTCTACGTAAGCACGACTGGCTCTGCTCTCTGCAGGTGCAGCCTCACCTGAACATGATGATGCCACATATTAATGTTTGCTATTCCTCAGATTTGGGTCACTTCAAAATTTTCCTTATAGGCAAACACACATATTAGAAAAAACAGTTTAGACTTCCAATATCAACAAGATGATAGGCCACGTCTCTTGGATTTGGATGATTCTGTAACCAGTTATCATTAGTGAACATGCCTCTTACAGTTATAACATTAACCCAAAAAATCAGACGACCAGTAAATAGTCGCATTTGAGAAAGTGATGCAGTTTTTTGGTCATTTTGTGCCTAATAAGTCAGTAAGTAACACACCTCTTCTACATGCCGCCTATATGAGTATCCACAAGCCTGTGAGAGTTCAGTTCCCATGGCTCTGACTTGAAACAAATTTAAACCTGCCATGGATGTGTCCATTTGGGAAATGGGACGGCCTGGTCTGATATTAATCTCACTTAATTTGTTGTATGACTAATGTGCTGACAGTGGTTAAGTGTCTAGAGGTTTTAAATCAGTTTGTGAAGTCGGACATCAATCTATATTCAGTGCTGGTTGTTTTCACAAGGAGATTAAGAAGAAGGACTAAAATTACAAATGTTATTTCCATATATCATCAGACAAATGCACCAAATAGAGGAGTTGAAATGTCTTTCACTCCACTGGGGCATTTGTAGTATGACGGTGTTTCAAACGTGACTTAAGATTTTATTTCATTTTGATAGAACACTGTGATGCCCTTATGACAGCGTTGAGTAGAAAAAGTAGTTTTACCTTTAGTTTTTATCTAGATGTAAAGGACTTAAAGTGTGTATGCTCTTACAGGATGTTACAAAATTGAAATATTCTAATTGCACTACAGCCCACACTCAATATTACTAGATTGACTTGAATGGATCGATTAGGATGTCCCTTGTCTGCAGCACACTTCCTGTATAACTGGATTGTGGGAATATACTGGGACCCCGGTGGAAGTTCACAGACCAAGCAGCTGACATTGATTGTGTCCTTGTTGGAAAGCAACACTGCTAACCACAGAGCCATGCTTTTTTTAGTATTTCTTGTTATTTCCAAACCAGTAAGTCGCCCCATTGCTCCACAACATAATCATATTCTGTTAGACATGATTATATCGCTAACATTATATGAAGTAGGCATTCATAATAAACTTAATTTATAAATGTGAGCTTATTCATCAGTTTGAGACACTCATTCTCTTCTTTTCATTAATGGAAACATGGGAAGGATGAATTAAGAGAACAGAATATAATTTGATAGTTGACATATCAGTGGGAAAGTGGACCACAGTATCTGAGTTGGTACATTTATTGTCTAGTTTTGTTCTGTTGTAGATGCCTACTCTGTTCAATGTAGGTTAAAACTAGTACTTTTAGTTTCAGTGACTGATTTCATGGTTGTGTGTCTATATGCCGATTTTGGAATGTTTTTTTCTATGGGATTATAGTTCTAATTCTAATTGTAAGGTTTTGTTATGTATTAAGAGTTATGTTTGTTTCCTCCCGTGTAGCTAATTTTGTTAGCTTATGTTGCCCTCTTTAAACATTCCACATAATAAATACATCTACAGCATATATATGTTGCGCTATATTTTCTTTCATAATATGCGTTGTGTTCTCTGATAATTGCTGTATAAATTGGATTTTCTGCTGTTCTGTTATGCCTAGCAACAGCTGTGGCAATTTCTCAGCAACTCCTTGAGGGGAATCTCTTCAAATGAGGCACAGATGTTCACTTGGTTTAACTGTTCTGAATTTATTTCTCAAAGGTCAAGGTCACTGTTAACTCAGATAACTTGTTTTTGATTAGAAACCGTACTATATACATACATGTATATACACACACACACACACACACATATATACATATATATATTTTAAATTAGTTTCCTTCTAAGCTGCATAAAAGCCACCAGTTCCAACAACGTGTGTGTCTGATCAGCTGGTCTCTGTGTTAAACCTGTGCTGCGTCAGTGTTCAGTCGCAAAAAAAGCAACTCTTGCAAATGAGGCCAGGCTAGCATCTCTGTCACTGAGGGTTAGGATGATCTTCTTTCCACTGGTCATCATTGATGCTTAGGCAATGTTTTGAAAAAAGGCATATTGATTACAGGTGATCTTTATAAAGTGGAATTGCAGATACACTTTAATTTGCAAGGTACAAAAAATATTTTCTAAACTGCAATTCTCATAGATCTTAAAACATTTCATACCACAGTTTGATGCAAGTGTTAATTAAGTTTTTTGTCAATCCGAGTCCCAGTCGCATCTTAAATAAAATTTCCTCTTTCCTCTCCTTGGAGGTTCATAAAGGCTTATTTCACCTGTATTCTCCTAGATCACATATGCAGTGTGCAACTGGATTCAGTCCATTTAATATTTCTGTTGTAGTGTGGATGAGGTAGCTAGTACAGAAAGCCTGTGTTCTTCTTTTAAACTCAGTGTTCAGTGTTTGTTGTTTTGGTGCAGCTTTTCCCAGAGTGTACTCTACATATTCATTTTTTTATTTGTTTTAAAGTCGTTGGAATTGAACAATGATCTTATACTACCACCTTGCCTAACATTGTTTTTGCCTTGTGTGATGTGAAAACACTTAAATTATGAACATTTGTATTATGATAGGTGCTGATTATGTGATAATTTATGACATTGTAGTTTCTACCACTTTGTTTGAATATATGCTTGCTGCAACATTTACAAAAAGGTGATTACTGGTATATAACCACAGTTAAACTCATAGAGCTTAGCTTTACAGCTGTACGAGGGTACAGTACATGCCATGCTGCTGTGTGAGTGATCAGACAGGTTTCAAACAAGTTCACTTTAACCCACTTATTTCTTTATCACTGGCTGTTAAGTGAAAACAAAGCTGACTGACCATGAACTGTCTATTATGCATCACAGTACGTCAGTTGTCAGTTGTGCATTATGGGTCATAGTAGAACCGGGAAGTAGTGAGGACAGTCCTGCAGTGAAGCCAAGGACTACTAATGTTGTATAGTGTTGACAGCTTGACAGATTGAGACTGGGGCTCACAAACGAATATGACCTTTATTGTAAAATGTAACCTATGCACAGAGGTTTATAGTTCTGTGTATGTGGAGAAGACCACTTAGCGGAGCACAGTCTTGACGTTAATCATTGATAAAAGAAGAATAAATAGGTGTTACCGGCAGTCTGTTGTAGTGGGAATTTATCCAGTTTTGCAGCAGCAGAGCCTAAGGTAGAAGTAATGTTTTGTGGTAATGAAAAATATAGAAAAGCAGCAGATGCGAAATCACATAATGTCCTGTTTTATTCCTAAACGTTGGGAGTTACGATATGTAAAATGACTGTCCCTGTGTGCTTCAGGAAATGTGTACAATGTGTCAGTTAACGATTTGTTGCCTGAATGTGGTCAGTTGTACCAGTTGTGTTGAGTCTTGTCCTAAAATTGTGATCTTTTCTGTTTTAGAGGAACCATGGGACACGGAGTGGGCTGAACCAGAGGGTCTAGCAGCACACACCAGTTGTGAGTAAAGATGATTTTTTTAAAAGTTTTTTTAAAAGTTTTTTTTTTTTTTTGTAGATTTGCAACGTTATACACATACATTTATGATTTACCAATGTTATGCTATAACTATATAGCTATATATACACACCAATCAGGCATAACATTATGACCACAGACTATTCTGCTGAGAAACGTTTGGATCTGAACTTCTGGACCCATTCATGTGGATGTTACTTAGACATGTAGCACCCACCCAGACCAGACCAGGCACCCACACCCCATAGCAAAGACACTCCTTGATGCCAGCTAAATGGCTCTAAATTCACTGAATCCCAAACTGGTCAAGTGTCTGTGGGATGATCCACAGAGGCCCCTCCCCTCAACCCATGGGACCCAAAGGCCCCCACTAACACCACAGAAAATAAAGATGCCAGTGATTATTGAGTAAATACATTATTTAACTCCACTGAACAGCTTATACACCAACGTTAACGCATCAGTACTTAACCACATGCCAATATGTGGTCACACACATTGTACTCACATTCAAGCCTTTCATTTGTTAATTCTTGTTTATACTTATTTATTATTTAGTTATTTAAGAGCTACAATGACAATATATTTAAATGGCTCTCTTACAATGTTTTTATTCTGAATGAATAAGGCAAACCTCCACTAATAGGAGGAATAGGATGTCTTTAATCTGACCCAGAACACTACCAAAGGAATGAGGACAAATGTGGACAGATGAGACACAGACCACCTCCTAATGTTTTCAGGGATCAGGTCTCTCATTTCTCAGTGAATCCTGGGCACATGTGTTCACACCAGTAACGCTGGTTGCAGACACATACATACTGTATACATATTTATTCCCATATTGTAAGTGTAAGTACTAGGTCTGACAAAAACTTATCCCTGTGTAGAAGCATGTAAGTTCAAAAGTTGCAGGCAACATTTTAAAAAGTAAAGACACAGGTGCTGGTGAGAGTTTGTCTGGACCGTAGCCACAAACCAACGTATTTTATTGATACCTTGCATAGTTAATTTGTTTCTTATCTTCAAACCTACTGGATGTATATATGCTGTTTGACATGTGTTATTTCTGCCTCTATGTGCGTATGTGGGGTTTCTCAAGGTTTCCTACTGTGGTGTATGACATGGCCACGGCCTCATCTAGAGCAGAGACTAGCCATAACCACAGAGGAACGTCACAGCTCCATGCCATCGGTGAGTCCAAACACAGTAGCGGAGTTTGTCCACAAAGGAATCGATAGTATATCACACTGCTCAATAAATATTCATCTATGTCGTTTCCTTCATAGTTTCCTGTGCCAAACTCAAGAGGAAGAAGAGTGTGTTTGGGGCTGCCACTTATGTGGAGGTGACAGCAGAGGGGGAGTCGCGCCGCACAGCGAAATCCCACAGCTCCTCCAGTCCTAAATGGGATGAGAGGCTCACTCTGTAAGAAACAAACAGTTCGTTTCACTTCAAACTCACCACAGTTCATTGTTTTTCTTCCCCTGTTATTCTTTAACATCTGCTTATACGCATTCATTCTAGCCTCATAATACACACAAGTGTATGGTTACAGTGTGTGCCCAGATTGCGTTTAAGACAATAACTCATGAATCCACTAATCCACTGTTCTCGTAACGGGGGAAAAACAGAGAGGCGCAATGGAGCTCACCGCAAACATCTGTTTTCTCATACCACCTCTAAACTGCATGCTCCGTGGTAGTATGGAGCAATTTTGGCTCAACTTTGTCTTGTAATGTACAAAATTTCCATTCTTGATACACATATGCACAAATTAAAATACAGCCGCCAGGTGTCTCATCTGATAATTATTAGAACAAGGGGAAAAGTTGTTAGGCAACACAGAGCTCTTTGTATCACTTGAGACAGCCATGGAGCCAGCAGCTAGAGCGTGGCGGACTCTTATGGCTCTGTGGCTTCCGACTGGCTCAGCCAGAGACCAGAAACATGTGATTGCAAATGCTAATTGTCTTGATTGGGTAATTATCGCTAGACAAGACAGAATGCTACTGTGTTTGTGGTCTTGTGTTTGTGTGATGGATGTCTAGCAAGCTGCTATGGGACAAACACATGGCATTCTGGGCCATAATCCTAGATGTTCCCTTGAGGCTGATATGCTCAACTCTGAATACAATGACTGTGCTGTACCGGGTTAGTTTTCAGTAAGAACAGAAAGCACAGGGGGGCGGCTTTATGTGAGCAGAGTACATGGACTATTCAGCTATCAGCAAGCACAAGTTACTGTTGTGAGAGCAGATGCTGAAAAAGTAGAAAAACTGGAAGCATCTACATAATAGTTCTTTGTTGCCTGTATTCTTTCCAGAGAGGCAGCACATGCTGAGGCACTTACATAGTTTATATACTTTTGATTATACTGAAACTCAGCGTGAGTGGGAAGGAGGGCTTGCACAAATAAGAGTCTTGGTTGTGGACTGTTTTATCCTAGATGTTGTACCTTATGAATAAAACACTATGGCAGAAAAACAAAATTAAAATTAAAATATGTTGTTCCCAATGATTTGTATTAAAAGATTAAAAGTATCACATGTCATGTTTGTGTTTGTTTGTGTGTCCCTGGCTCTTCTAGGAATGTAACACCACACACACAGGTGGATTTCAAAGTATGGAGTCACCACACCCTGAAAGCAGACGCTCTGCTGGGCAAAGCCACGCTGGACCTGATTCAAGCCTTGGAACAGCATGACAGAAAATGTATGATTAAGCTACATGTCAGAACAGTATTAGAATAGAAGTTGGAGGTATCGTTTTTAGTTTTTAGATAACGCAATAGTAGGAAAATTGTGGTTTCATTTAGGCATTGGATAGGAGGTGTTCAAGTATTTTTTATTTTTAATTTTTTTTGATGTCATTTAATACCTTCTTGTGCACCTTCTCTACTCCAGTGGAGAATGTGAAGGAGGTGCTGAAGCTGAGTGTGGAGCAGAAAGGGGTTCTGGTGCCGATCGGGGAGCTGACGGTGTACCTAGACGGACTGACCGTCACCGATCAGGAGGAACTGACACCGCTTACCAACGGCAATGCTACAAATGGCACCAGTGAGCTCAGTATTTATGTTAGGGGTGGGTGATTGTTAACCTTAAATACTGTGTGTGTGTGCGATTTGTTTTGATCAGTCATTTAATTGAGGTCTCCCATAAACCACAATGATGCCTTTAGTGTGAAAATGTGTTCTTCCTCTTCTGTTTCAATGGTGGTGGGCAAGAAAACAAAGAAGAGAAGTACTTTACTCTGGAAAATGAAGACAGAAATATGTACATTTTACAATGCGGATGCTTGGTGAGGTGATAGTAGGAGATCATTCAGTATTACCAACTTGATTCACCTCCTAAAAATAAAACAGAAAGGCAAAGGCTGCACTGAAACATCCAACACAAAACACTGCCTTTAAAAGAAGAGAAGTTTTCTTGAGATTAAATCGAGTTGACAAATATTACAGAGAGGGCTGCAGAGGTTATGGCATTGGATGAAACGGAACATTTCTGTGGTAGTTTTCTGGAGCCCAGGGACGAGCTACCATCTCCTCACTACATTAACTGTCGTACGCTGCACATGTGATCTAAGAGAATGCAAGTAAGATAAGAAAAGTCTTTGTGAATCACCATGGGGGGAAACATTTATTTACAATCAGATAGGGACTAAGAACAGCTGATACTCATTATTCAAAGATCGGATCTGGGGGAAAAAAATGACTGTGGACATCCCTAGTTCTTGTAAATGCGAGTAAATCGGCAAAGAAACTGCATGTGAACCATCACCGAGGCTTCCACTGTCTTAAACTAATTAAAAATGTAACACTTGCACCTAATGTTTGTAAGATGATACTCTTTTCTTTAATCAACCCCCAGAAGTCCAGCAGAATGGTGATGCCATCCATGAAAATGGAGACTCCTCCTCCTCTTCCTCAAGGGCTGCCAACAGGTAAACTAAACAAACCAACCGCCCCATTTTGGGTCTTTTTTTTTTCTTCTTCTTTTTTTATTCGTCTTTCGAGAAGAAGTTTCTCTTCTCCTAAAATGGTCGTTGGCATGGTTAGGCGTACTACTTCCAGCCAAGGAGTATGTTTACTCTTAAGTTAAAAAGAATGCTAACAGACTGATACGTGTGTTAGCCCCGTTTCAATGCAGTAAACCAGTATAACACATGAGGACATATTATACATACGAAAATTCCTGTGAGCGTGTTTTTGTTTTTTTTTCTCAGTTCTGTCTGCACTGATCTTATCTTACACTGTAAAAGTGCCAGTTCAGTAACACTGACTTTTTATTGGAGAAACCACAAAAGAGGCATGTCCGCTCATTGCACCAGATGGGTGGTTATTGGATAGGGGGCGACCGTCTTTCCCCCTGCATTGCAGTTGCTGTGAGGAATGTAAGACACAAACAGACTGTATATCTAAATTGTTTCCACTGCCTGGGTGTTCAGGAAATATAAAAGTACTCAGGAGGATGGGGTGACATTTGTGGTAAAGTCTCTCATCAGCGTAGCCTTGTTTAAACTACGTCTCATAAGAGGAATTTACACACATTTGTTGAAACCATTAATCTTTTGGAACTACACAAAACCATTTAAGAATGAAATCGGGAATAAATATTTAAATGCGTTATCAGTCAGAGCATTGTTACTATGCAGTTCTGTAACAAACCCATTAGTCTGTTCATCCTGATAAATACACCAAATCCCTAAAAGATTGTTTTGAAACAGATGTATTTATAAACGGTCATGACTAATTCAATATTTAAGCAAATTAAACTTTCTTGTGTATCTCAGTTGCAGTTTGTTGCAAATTTTACACATGAAACCGACGGTTGATTGGTACGGTGTGGGCATGGGCGGGGTTTCATTAGATTTGAATGCTAATGGAAGCAAACGATCTCACAAATTGTGTTAACATGTTGAGTCCAAGGTTGATCAGCAGCGACAGACTCTCATGACATCATCCGCCGCTTTAAGCCAGTGAAGAGAGCAAAAAACATCCATCCATCTCCAAGATTATAATCTGGAGCCCGTTGGCTTCCGACTGTGCTCAAAATTACACCCGCTAATCTAATACTTTTTCAGTTGAGGACTTGGACTTAGCTTTTCCTTTTTTTATCTCAAAAATGTGCCCACGAGTGCAGCATTTAAAAGTACTCTTCCTTCTCACCTGAATCTCTCTCTTAGTGTGTAGACCTCTGGGGCTTACATCGCTGTTACAATATGTTTGGATGTCTTTCTGGGCAAACTTAAAACTCTTGTTGTTTTGCATTTGCTTTTTCATTTCCCTTTCAGCAGTCTTGTGTTTACCCTTCTTTCTCAAAGTAGGGAAACCTTTTATGGGGAGCCAGGAGAGCCAGAGGCGCCAGGTCTCACAACCTGTCAAAAACTTTAATATTAGATCGGTCTCCAGCTGACTGCTGGGCTGTGAAGTCGATTTGATTCACACTGTGCGTTTTTATTCCTATGTAACAGGCCCCCTTATGACTTGCATATCCACATCTATCCATCTTTCTGGAGCAGGGCTGGAGACTATCCCAGCTAACTCAAAACGACAGACAACCATCCACACTCATACTTGGAGCCAATTTAGAATCAGCAGTTAATCTGACAGTCACTTATGTGTGAGGAAGCCGAAGCATCGGGCAAAAACCTGCACACACAGAGAAAAGACACAGAGACTTCATACAGAGCTTCAGAAAACCACTGCACTACCCTTTATTTGATTTGTTGTAAAATCTCTATATACATGAGTTGTCTGCACTTCACCATTTACGTTTTTCCTGTTGCTGGCTGGATACCTTTCTCTTACCTGGACAAAGCCTTGGTAAATTTTGAGTTGAACTCGCTGTGGGCTTGAGTGGACTCCTCCTTAGCTCTGCACGTCCCTCTACCATCCTTTCCCCATCAATTCCAGTTCCTGCGCCTGTGAAACAATCATTTCAATGTCAGGTTATGTTGTTAAAAGCTACTGAACTCCTCCTTCTTCTTTCTCCTTAAAGCACAGTGAATGGCACAGACTTGGGCCCGAGATCAGGTTCCTGTTCAGCCTCCAGTGGTGCCGATGGTCAGGTGCCTTCCAGCTCCAGCAGCCCCGCTCGAGGTCCCGCCATCAATGGAGACGCCACGGCCGACTCCACCCCAGTCCACCAACCCTCAGATGGCGACACAGAGAGTAGAATGGGTGAGTGCAGCTGGAGCGTGTGAGCTAACTTCAAAGATGCGGATAAAAGAGTTTAATCATTGTGTTCGCTCTCAGGGCTGTCCCAGGCCACTTGAAGTTTTTGTTCTTTACGGTTCACTTGACTCTAGTGAAGAGCAGAGCAGAGCAGTAGATTAATTTTCATGAGGTGACGCCTGTAATCTCTGCTGCCGTCAGCACCTCTGTGCAAACTCCCCGGAGATTAAGTCGAGAAGGCAAAGGAGAGCAGAGTGCAGCATACCGTGCGGAGCAGACCACAGCCAATAGAAGCTGATGAGAAAAATTCTATTAATTCCTTCCTACAGTTGCGAGTGCTGTCAGTTTAGAAAATACAGCCCAAACAAATGATAACTAAGGTCGTTGGTTTGAACGAACGGTGATCTGTGTTGCCTTTTCGGTTTCTGGGTTGTTGTGTTAATGTTGATTCCACCAAATTTCAGACGCTTTGGTGTCATATTTTACTTATATAATTTATATTTGCATTCTTTTTCTTTTAAATTAGGCAAATTATTATGATATAAAATTTTCCATACTTTTCCATACTACACTCAGCCAGATAAGAACCTGTTCAAGCTTTTGTTAAGGAGCAACTATCCATAATGTTCAGAGTTAGCTTGTTTGATTAAATTAAATCTTAGCGTCCATTTGAACCCATACATTTTCTTCTCTCAGTGGATGTGGATGCCAGTTGCTATGTCCTGTATTTATGCCTCTGGTCTAATTGTTGCACGTGACACTCACAAGTCATAGTCTTTTCATGTGCTTACTTCATGCAAGTAAAGAACATTATTGTCTCTTGCAGTCAACGGGGAGTCCTGTGATCCTTGTCCAGAGCAATCATCTGCGACAACAAGTGATGTGCCGCCCCCTACAGGTGACAACGAGGACCGTATTCAAGATGCTGCCTTGCCAGACTCTGACACGACGCCGAACAGCACATCTCAATCCCAGCCGACTTCCGCACCTTCTTCAACCTCCTCTGTTGCTGCTAAACCAACTGATGGCGCTACTTCTGCTCCTGCTGCTGCTTCTTCCTCCTCCACATTCGCCTCTCCAACCCAGGGGGCCGCCACCGTCACAGCGTCCCCATCATCGTCCTCTTCCTCTCCAGCTCTGGGAGAATCAAATGCTACAGGAGCCGGAGGTGGTAGCAGTAATAGTACGGCAACTGCGACTACAGATGGGGCCAAGCCCAGACAGCAGGCGCCCAATGCAGGAGCCTCAGATCCTCTACCACCGGGGTAAAACCCAATTCCAGCTGCTCATTTTTTTCACTGTGTTTTTCCAAAACTACCATTACTTGAAGGTTTATTGCCTTATTGGCCATGTTGTTGTGTTCTTCAGATGGGAGCAGAGAAAAGACCCACATGGGAGAACATATTATGTAGACCATAACACCAGGACTACTACCTGGGAACGACCACAGCCGCTACCACCAGGGTGAGAATCTCTCTTTCACTTGGCTCTCTGCCTATAGCCCCTTTTTTTAAAACTGGAATCTATACTTTACTATGATCATCGGTTCATACATCACCACATAATACCTAGTTTACACCTGATGGCCTTCAACCACACTTGCAACTTAACAAAAGTCATGTAGAACAATAAAAGTGTTAGTTTCAGTGTTTATTTCACTTTAAAGTGGGTCTTCACAGATCAAGAGCTATTTAAACGCCTCATACTCTTAAATAAAGTGTGAGTGCAAAGACTCCATTGAAGTGTAATGGGACGTCTTCCCTCCAAGTCCAAGTCCAAGTACTCAGAGTATATAATTCTACTCATGTCATGAATGCTTACAAAAAATTAAGTAGGCTATGTCTGAAGTTAGTTTGAAAGTCAGTTGAACTTGTGATTGGAGCAATTTCGGTTGCAGCTCTGATGGGTTGGTGGCTATTTACAGTTATAAAACATTTTTATATTCAGTTCACAGATGATCTGTCTTTAGTTGTTGAAGTTAATTGTGTGGAGGTCAGTTTTGGGATAGCGCTACCATCTGTGATTGATCCCTTTGTACCGTCTTATATAAATCTTTGACATTCTTGTAGTTGGGAGCGCCGAGTGGACGACCGGGGCAGGATCTATTACGTGGACCACAACACCCGCACAACCACGTGGCAGCGACCCACTATGGAGTCAGTACGCAACTTTGAGCAGTGGCAGAGCCAACGCAGCCAGCTGCAGGGAGCTATGCACCAGTTTAACCAGAGATACCTCTACTCTGTAAGACGATCACTGCATCCACTCTCTTTCATGCTTTGCCACTTATTTCTTATTATTCTGTTTACTACCCACACGGAATCAGTCAAGTTTTTTCAGATATTTTTAACATCCAAGTCCCGATCCAGTTTAAATAAATTCAGAAAGCTTCTTCTTTTTATCTTCCTTGTATTCCCCTTCATCACATATGCGCCGTGCTGCTGTATTAAGTCTAATATCCTGAATAGCTCTGTTCTCTGCTCCAGAAATGTTCTGGTCATCCGACAGTGCCGTAAACTCCCTTCACCTCTCTGGAATATGTTTTGTCTGCACACTGTCTTTTTATCTTTATTGGTGGCAAATCAAGTTTCCTACTACCACCTTGCCAAACATCCAAATTGCACAATTTTTACAGATTTCAGTCTGATTGTATTCAGCACAGCAGGCATTTTGGTATTTCTTCTTCAATTTGTAGCAGCTTTGATGCTAAGCAACCACCATTAAAACAGAAGAGGAGGAAGATGATGATATTTCACATGCATCTTCTATCAATTCCCTCTCTATACAATAGGTCTACCTTTGCTGACCAGAGATAAATGCTTCCATTCTTCATTCCTTTGATCGTGTGCTCTGTGAAGCATTGTTGAATCACAGAACCACACTGGAGCTTCCCAGCTTTGAGCTGATCACAGTTAAACCATGCCCCGGCACTTACTTATTTACTGCTATAGAAAACATCTGTGTCTTTGACTGAAACCACGTAAATAATCTAAGATAGAAACCTTCCTTTTCTGGTTTCTGTCTGATTGGACAGGAGAGTTTTATCAGGCTACAGATTTCTGCTGTCTTTTTGGAGAATTTACAGTCACTTATTTAAAAGAATCAGATTTATTTTTTCCATATCATTAACATACATACCGCATATTTTACCATTTACCAGACTTTCAAAACATTACTGCATGCTTTAAAAGTTATGGGCTGTGAATTAAAGTATAAATTAAATTAGCTGCAAATGATGTTATCCTTTAAATGTAGTTTTCCTCCGAAGGGCCGTGGGTAAACTAGTTTTTGTCGATCTTATCCTGATGATTAGTTCAGCCAATGGCTGATGGTCATCATCCTTTTCATCCTTTGTTTTACAATCCCCCTCACTCACTCCATTATTTGGCATCTAGCTCAACTTCATTTAGCCCAAAGGTGAGAACCAGATTTTCGCCGTCCTCCCCGATCGGGTTATCTTTGTGTCTTTGATCTGATTGGTGAGGTCATCGTCACTGATGATGATTAGCTTACAGCACAGATCAAAAGAAGAAGACTCCAGGGAAGTATTGAGCAGTAACCAGCCACACAGGGCCAGCGACACATTAACACTCTTTACTGATGTTATATTTTTACTTTTATACCTTATTTTATTTTCATCTGGACCTTTAATCCTTTTCCTTGTCACGGAATATATTTTTGCTTAATTTATTTTAGTATTTTGGAGCAGATTTGAGCCTGGTGTTCTCTAAATGGACGTCTATGTGTGCATCCCTCGTTTTCAGGCATCCATGATGTCGGCTGAGAATGATCCTCTTGGCCCGCTACCTCCTGGTTGGGGTGAGTTCACATTCTTTCTTCTAAATACTCACTTTTACCTGGTCCCTGCGTACTTTCTCGAAATGGGAAACAGGTGTAGGTCCACTGTTCTTGAGCTGTTCCATAAATATATATCCATATATTGGATTCTGCAGACATTTCCAGGCACTTAAAGTGAATGGAACATCATTTCAAATCCAAATCAATATTTATTGTGGCCATAATTGGTCTTTAATACTGCACCAGTTCTCTAAGGGGCACTAGTTCTTCAAGTGTCTTGGTAAGTAATTCTTTTTTTTTTTTTCGTTTTGTGAGAACCCTGCAGGAGCAGCACCATCTGTTGCAGATCTGTGTTGTTGTTTTTTTGGTTGCTCAAGAGTAGTAGTAGAGTAGTAGTTTATTGTTATAGTAGTTTTATTGAAAAAAGTCTTCAGTTATAGTCTTGTGTGTAATTTTCACACTTTGTAAAATCGTGCTACAGCCCAGATTAGACCCTCTGGTGGGCCTACACCGTTTGCTAAGTGTTGTTTTCTGGTCCTTTCTGGTATTTTACATCAAGGTTCTGATTGTATCCACATTGACCAGCTCCACCTCCTCCGCTCTGTTCAAACCCCTCTCGTCAACACTTGATGTTCACAGACATCACAGATTGTTGAGTTAGTCTGTGTTTATTTCACATATCAGCCACGAGGAGCTGATATGTGACATGTGTTTGCCACACTGTGGTCGTTCTGTCTGTAAAGCTGAAGGTTTTTGTGTTTTATCTCACTTCAGAGAGACGTGTGGACTCCAATGACCGGGTGTACTTTGTCAACCACAACACCAAGACGACGCAGTGGGAAGACCCCCGAACCCAAGGGTGAGCTCACACTGGTTGTGTAAACTGCGCATGGTAACTTGATAATGAATGCATCAATTTCATGAAATTGAAGAAGTTTATACATTTAAAAATAATCAGTTAAATTCAAAGGTAGATTTTTTTCCCTCTGTTTGGACGTGATTTAACCATGTTCCCAGAATTAGCACCAATTATGTTCTATTTGTGCAGAGTATTCACTGAAATTTCAAATTGTTTCCTATCTCTAGGGGAAACATGTACTCTACTGATCTGAAGTTTACTCTGTAAAACAGAAATTATTCAACGATGGAAAATGACTTTTCCTCTCTTGAGAGTTTACAAACCTTCACACTGTGCAAATGACCCGCGATAAATCAGTGTATAATTTCATTAGACGTTATCTAAACATGTTTACACTCTGACTGTGCAGTGGTTTCCCTGAATGTGCTGCAGGGGAAGGCAACATCTGTTTCTGCAAGACTCGGATGAGCATTCAGAGTATTTATATCTGAACTGCCAATAACTTGTCATTTATCATTAAGTCCAAGTAGAAGAACTGTATGCACACCGCTCACTGCAGACAGTAACTCTTGTAGCTTTCCAGAAACACATTTTTCGTTCACATTCTATGACTCTTTAAAGTTAAATCAGCCCATCTCTGAGGGGAGCGCATCTAAATCAACACCAGGGCTCGAACCACCGATATCAATGTACAGCATTAATGAAAAGCCATTAAAAGCTTTTGTTTTTCTAGCATAGGACACATCAGGTCATTGTTCAGATGTTTACCTAATTTTTACATCAGTAGCAGAAGACCTTCACTCATACTCATGTGTAACCACGTGATCATTTAATATTAATTGAATGCAATTAAGCTGATTCCACAGTGTTCATTTCATGTATGAAGTTGTTCATCTTTGTTTTTATGTGCCTGCAGGCTACAGAATGAGGATCCTCTGCCTGAGGGTTGGGAGATTCGCTACACAAGGGAAGGCGTTCGCTACTTTGTGGATCACAACACCCGAACCACCACCTTCAGCGACCCCCGTACTGGAAAGTCTTCTGTGTAAGAAGGACACAGTTATAAAAATAATGCGGTAGTTCTTGTGTTCATCACTGCGTTTGTTGACCAGAAACCATATTGTTTTTTGTAAGGAGACACAATTGCTTGTTTTCCAATGCACCTCTCAGTTTATACCTGCTGCATTTTCACCTTTAAATCTTTTATTCACCTCAGCACCAAAGGCCCTCAGATAGCTTATGAGCGCAGCTTCCGGTGGAAACTTGCCCATTTCCGCTACTTGTGCCAGGTAGGTGTTTCTATCTTTTATTCTCTCACTTTCTTTCTGTCTTCCTCATTTACCCTTGCTCTCTCAATATGTTTTCCTCTCTTTGTTCTTCCCCCAGTCTAATGCTCTCCCCAGCCATGTGAAGATCACGGTCTCCAGACAGACGCTGTTTGAAGACTCTTTCCAACAAGTAAGAGTCCTTCACCTGCTTTTCACTTAGAGTTTAAACTTAAATTTACCAGTGAGCTGCAGTGATGCATCATAACCTCACATGCATGGTTAAGTTAAGTTAAGGGTTTCCTAATATCTACACTGATCAGTCATAACATTAAAACCACTGACAGGAGAAGTGAATAACACTAACCATGTTGTGACATTCTGCTGAGAAACTTTTGGACCTGGCATTTGTGTGGATGTAACTTAGACATGTAGCACCCATAATGTTCTAATTGTGACGTGGTCTTTAACTGATGTGTTTTTGCTGATGTTGTGTGTGTTTGATCTGTCTTAGATTATGGCCCTGAAGCCTTACGACTTGAGGAGGAGACTCTATGTCATCTTCAGGGGCGAGGAGGGTCTGGACTATGGAGGTTTAGCCCGGTAATAAACACATTAAAAATAATCTCATCTCTTATCTCCCTTATCTCTCTCTTCTTGTACTCTCCACATTTTCCTTCTTTCATTTCTCCGTTCTAATCTTTATCCTCACATTGTGTTTATTTATATCCTGTGTGTTTTCACAGAGAGTGGTTCTTCTTGTTGTCCCATGAAGTGCTGAACCCCATGTACTGTCTGTTTGAGTACGCTGGCAAGAGCAACTACTGTCTGCAGATCAACCCGGCCTCCGCCATCAACCCGGACCACCTGTCCTACTTCTGCTTCATAGGCCGCTTCATTGCAATGGTACATACATGCAAACCCACCGTTATAAATACGATACGACAACCTTAATGACTGGGATAAACTGGAAAACAAGTGGTTTGGAATGAATTCGGCATGAATTGGGTGCTAATGTCAGCTTGTCAAGGCATATTACACTAATGTCACTAATCTCACATTTGCGTCAGGGTTTACAATCTATAAAGGTTACGACACACTTCGTCCTCTGAGTCTTTCCCTTTTGAATTTTGAAAGTTGAAAGTGCAGTAGTAGTCATCATACCATTCAACACTATGGAGGGGAAGTTTTCCTTCTCTGCTTGAAAAAACTTAAAAACCGATATAAATGGAGGATGGGAATTTTTACAGATCACACCCACAATGTCAAATCATCACAGAAAGTCATCATCACAAACCACACACAAAACAACTGTTGTATTGATGAATAAATGTTTTCACATTTATTTGAATTTAGTCTATGACATAACCCTAATGCAGTGTGAGAATTGAATTATTATTATTTTTTCTGCAGGCACTTTTCCATGGCAAGTTCATTGACACAGGCTTCTCTCTGCCTTTCTACAAACGCATGCTGAGCAAGAAGTTAATACTAAAAGACCTGGAGTCCATTGACCCGGAGTTTTACAACTCACTCATATGGATCAGGTAATCTGGGCCTTCTGGCTGTGTGTGACCTTTGATATTTACATGCGTATTAACTTGAGAATTTTATTGTTAAACATTAATGTTCAGTTTTTATTTTAGTTCTACGAGCTCTGAACATAACTTTATACTCAGTGTTTGATTAAAGAGCCACTGTGTATAGTTTTAATTGGATTTTCTACTGCTTTTCAAGGTATCTCCACCCTTTTATGATCACGGTTTTCAGTTAACAAAGGAACTTTGTTGGTTTTGTTTAAGTGATGTTTGTCTTCAGCAAATAACCGTGGTCGTCTATTCTAGTAATTTGTATTATAGCAAAGAGAAGCGGCAGCAAAGTGTTTCGAGGACTTTAAATATTTGTTACAAAGCCAGTATAATATAATCTAAGACTCAGTAAAGAACTATCAACTTATGTCCGCTGCAGGTGATATGTTCATTAGACTGACCAACCTCAGAAATCCATGAACTGCACCTCAGACACATCTTGTTCATGTGCAGTCAGCACAGTCCTCTTATTTATATATTTAGTATATTTTTTTATATGTTGAATTTCTTCCTAACTTAATTTTAACAAACACCACAACAAATTTCATGAATGTGTGAACATCTCAAGATGATTCTGAATCAGATTCGAACCAATATTAATGCTTCACCGTGGTGAAATGGGTAGATCCAATATTCAGATTAGACAGTGTGAATCACACCCTTATTGTCAGACTGCTGCACAGAAAGCACTACGGAGGGAGATGATGATAAAAAGGGAACAAAGAAACAAGGAATAGACATAAGACCATCTGAACTACTTTGCCAAAACCTCTCATTCTTGGAATAATCTTGGGAACGCATATCTTCAAATTTGTCACAGACATTCACTTGGACTCAACACATTCTCATTCCTCCTCAGGGACAACAACATAGAGGAATGTGGACTGGAGATGTACTTCTCTGTAGACATGGAGATCTTGGGGAAGATCACTTCCCACGACCTCAAACCTGATGGAGCCAATGTCCTGGTCACCGAGGAGAACAAGGAGGAGTACATTGGGTTCGTCATAACCACTGTTTTTTCCGAACAGCAACAATATCTAACATCTGACTATAATTTGGATTGGACCATGTTTTATTTTTGAAAATTGTTGTGTTTGCAGTCTGATGGCAGAGTGGAGGTTCTCTCGCGGAGTAGAAGGTCAGACCAAAGCTTTTCTGGATGGCTTCAATGAGGTGGTTCCCCTTCAGTGGCTCCAGTACTTTGATGAAAAGGAGCTGGAGGTGAGCAGCATGTCTTATGAAGACGTCTGTCTTAATGTATTATTAATCAGGGTGGTCAATAAATTTCAATATTTAACCACTATTAATTGACCAAGTTCCTTAGTTTACATGTGAATGTAAACAAGCTGAACTTTAAAGACACTTTTCTTTATCCATTTCGGCTCATTTGTTGTTTGGTCATTTCTTCTTTCTGCTTCTCCTCCTTCTTGTTCCTTTCCTTCTTATCCTCCTCATCCTCCTCTTTCTTCATTTCCTTATCCTCCTCCTTCTGCCTCTGCTTCACCTCCCCTTCTCCCCTTTCTCCTCCTTCACAGCCCCAATATAAATAGATTATATATTTTAATTAATCTGCAAACTATTGAATTGTACCACATTTAAATGACCACTCTTGACTTCTTGTGTAGAGCTTCCCATTCCTCTGCTCCAGTTGATGTATTCTTTATGTAATACCGTTGAATGTGTGTGTGTGTGTTTGTTCCAGGTGATGCTGTGCGGCATGCAGGAGGTGGACCTGCAGGACTGGCAGAGAAACACAGTGTATCGTCACTACACCAGGAATAGCAAACAGATCATCTGGTTCTGGCAGGTACGCTTGCATAGATGCACATGAATTCTCAGTGAATGCAGTGAGTACTTTACAAAACAAAGTAAAACATCTTCTGCACAACAAAGTTTACACACAACAATGGCTGGCCTGTCTCAAAGAGCATTTTGCTTTGTAAGTGATGATTGATGATCCCGTTGCAGCTTGTGAAAGAGGTCGACAACGAAGTGCGACTACGGCTCATGCAATTTGTCACTGGAACCTGCCGGCTTCCTCTGGGTGGCTTTGCTGAACTCATGGGTCAGTTGACAGACACACATGAATGAAAAGTTCTTAATAACTGCACAGTTGAGTTTCCATCTTCAAAACCTTCTTTTTCTGTATTGCAGGAAGTAATGGGCCGCAAAAGTTCTGCATTGAGAAGGTGGGGAAGGACACATGGCTTCCACGGAGCCACACGTGGTGAGTCCTGTACTTCTGATCCATGGGATTCATTGCTCTCTCTCTCATTATTTAAAAATATTACTGTTTAACTAGGATTAATGACAGCTAATTGCATGATGAAGCCATTTAAAGAAATAAGTAATTTAACACTTTAAACACAGTATTAAGCACTAAATTCTGGATCAGTTTTCCGAAGTATAAAAACTGAATTCTGACTCTCAGAGCATTAATAAGACTCAGATTACCTGAAATGTCTGGATGGATTCATAGCTATGTCTCATTTCTTTAGCCCTAAGTCATTCAGTTTAAATCAAAAGCTGTATTTTAAGCCTTTAAAGCCTTTAAAACTGGTATTTGGCTGGAGAGGCCCCAGTATAGAGCCTTGGGGAACATCAGTTCCTTCGTCATTGCTCAGATTAATTATTCAGATACACAAAAGTAGTTTCTGACATTTATACAGTGTTCAGACCAGTCTAACACTGCAGCAGAAAGTCACTTTCAAGTCTCAAGATCTTTTTCTACTTCTCCTCCTCTTCTTCCACCCCTTCTTCTCCTCCTCCTCCTACTACTTCTACTGTTTCTCCTCATTTTACTTCTTGTTCTACTTCTGCTGCTTCTTCTTTGTGTTTGCTGAGAATAATTATTCTTGACCACAAAGTAGTTTCTGGTGTTATACCGGATTCAGGTTCAGGTTGGTCTGATTTCCACTGTGAGTGTAGCAGTGTGGACAAGAAGCACGTATTTGGTTGCTGAAAAACAACTTTCTAAATAGTTCCACTTAGGATAGTAGGAGGATCTGTAGGTGCCTGTATACAATCATTTCTGAGGAGTTTGTTGACTTTTGCTGCTGATTCAATGCTGTTCTTAAAGCCCTAATTCTAATCCTTTTTTGTCCCCTCTTGTGTTTTCAGTTTTAACCGCCTGGATCTGCCTCCTTACAAAAGTTTTGAACAGCTAAAAGAGAAGCTGCTCTTTGCCATCGAGGAGACAGAAGGTTTCGGCCAAGAATAGAGGGAGGAGTCGTGTCGTATTTCCCTCCTTCCCCGTAGTTGCTGTTTATTCAGCCAAGACAAAAAACTAAACAAAAAAAGTTGCACAAGAAAACCACCAATGTATATAAGCTATTTTGTCATTTTAAACCAAATCCTCATTTGCAGCATAATTTTTTGCCGCAATTCTGCCCCCCGCCCTCCCCCAGCCCTTATATAATATATAAATACCCATCATAAAATATGCAAGCATTTCAGCATTGTGCTCCTCTGTTTAAAAACAGAAATCATAAATATTTTTTTATTTTAATTTTCTCCCCACTGCTGACTGGCTTTTTAAAAGAGACTGAAAGTGTTTTCGAGAGGATTTTATAGTTGGAGCGCAATCTTCTTTTAAAGCTCTAGTTCTATAGAGCTTTTAAAAGGCAGGAATAGAGTATTGGGGTCCCGTGATTGAAATTAGTTTTTCCTGTTGGACCCGTAGTTAATTTAAATATGTTTGTGTGTTTTGTGTGCGCGCTTGCATGCTGCCTATGAAGATGAGAGGGTTCTACCACCACACTCATTCACACATACAAACATTTAAGCATGGACTGCTTAGTCTCTGAATGACAGACATTAGAAGAAATAAGGCACAGGGTTCAGATTGCTTCAGAAAATCTATTTTCTCCCCTCAATGAGATTATGAATTATCAGCCCAGAGAAAGACGCATGATTGGATCCTTTTCTTGTGTGTGTAAGTGTGTTTCTGGACGAAAGGAAATATCAAAGGAAATATGAGGAAAAATATTTTAAATAGTTTTTAAGGGTGGACTATATATGTGAGCGTGGTGATATGGGGAAGTTGACGAGTCTCTTGAGTCTAAGAGGAGGGTTAGACAGCAGCAGCCTGCTGGCACACTGTGAAGCAACAAGCTAGCTACACAACGAGGAGATAGTCAAATTTAAATATTGAGCTATTTGGAGCAAGCAAAAAGGTTGTTCACACTTTGCATTAACATCCACTTTAGAGAGTCTGATCACAACTGGACAGCTCGGCAGGACATAGGCATCTTACATAGTAACTTACGCGCGTAGCCAACGCTGGCATGAGACATTTATACTTGAGCCTCGTGGCTCTGAGTCACTCAGTAACAACGTTACAACGTTCAGTGTTACTTGACGCTGTGTCGTTTCTGCCATTCGAGTTCATTTTTGTTTCTACCTCCTGCTTCACTTCCAACAATGGCAACTGAAACTTTCCCCAAAGACGAGATGGAGAAGCAGCCAGAAATACTAAAGCAGAAACATGTGACGACCAAGCGGACCAATCACAGCTCCTCCACACTGCGTCGCTAAGACGCTTACTCGGATTTCTGGGTAAATGCAGGCGTTGGAGTCTGTGTGTGGTCTGGGCTGTCACATCGATACAGAAGCACGAACGGTGCCGTTGTTCACATATTGAATTAACACACGCACCTGCTCGTGCGTCCCCAGCCAACTCTTCAGATCCAATCTCAGGTTCTCTGTGTGTATTAGGGGCACAGTGACTGTGTCTAATGGAGCTCAACCAATGTTTAAGATTAGTAAGAACCATGACCAGCGCTGTTTTATTAATAACGTTAAGTTATTAGGTAGCTTTTTAATCTCACCCTAATGCTAGTTAGAACTGCACAAAACGCAGATTATAACTTGAAACCTGATTGCTTCCATACAAGATTATTTAGGAATGACACCCATACACTTGGTTGTGTTGTGTTTGCTTATGCAAGAGCACCTCCACTGAGTGTGTGATCTTCATTGTGACCCAGGCTCATTATGCGTGCACACTACCAAAGGAATGCAGTCCAGTGTGTCCCAGACCATCTCAATGTGTCCATGGATGTTAATGCAAGGTCTGAACGGGGCTTTTGAAGCCACTGGATGTTTTACTATATTAAAGTCACCCCCGTCAGCTAAAGGAGTCACAGCTACATCGCATCTTACCATCGAATATATAACCCCTTTAACAGGATGCATACCAAAAGAGAGACTACAAATTTGGTCTTCATGGGTTGTTCTATGGTGCATAGGACAACTTCTCATCTTGTCTTATCAGACAAGTGTTGCATGCATGCAGGTAGAACAGAGTGGAGGGTAAATCAATAACGTCGCATACAATGTGTGCAGACAACAACATTAAACTTTTCTGACATCGTACAGTAGACACAAATACCAACTCCTGCAGCCTAAAGTCCTGCACGGAGACGACGCGGCAGCAAGCCTGATGTATGTTGTGTGTTTTTACGTTTGTCCTTCTTTCCCCTTGTCCTTTGTTTTTCCTTAAATGTCACTTCTAACTCCATTGTTTGTGAATGACAACTCTGGTGCTTATTCTTTCAGTCAGTGGTCTAAATGCAGGAAGAAAAAAGCTATGGCAGTGATGGCTATTCTCCTTTTTTTTTCTCTGGCATTGTTTCCATTTAATTCATTTTTTTTTTTTTTTTTTTTTTTTTTTAAGACCACTGCAAAAAAAAAAAAAGAAAAGAAAAAAAAAGCAGCCAGCTGCTATGTTTTTGTTTTTTCCCGGAGGAGCTTGTGATTAGTCCAGTTATCAGTCATGTATATAATGTGCGATGGGAGGGACGACAGAACAGAGAGAAAGATTTACTGTAGCAAAAGAGAAAGACGTCAAAACTGCATAACTCTGTGCTTCCTTTTGGACAGAAACTTGTAATCAAAGAAAATCAACTGTGTATGTGAATATTCATTGTATAAAGATAACGGCAGTAAATGAAGTACTTAAAAGATTATGAGTTACACAGAGCCGCCGCTCCATTGATGGAAATCTGTGATGCCTTTTGTTCTTATCAGAAATTAGACGGGACGTTTCGGGTTGCCTTCGTCGCAGCCGCTCCTCACCGGATGAAGTATCGGCTGGTTGGTGACGCTGTATGTATCAGCTCAGTGTGCATCGACGCGGCGCGGGCGTCACTGCGGCCGAGGCCACCTGAAACGCATCCGGACTGTAACATATCGCGTGTAGATACACACTGTAAACACCAACTACACTGTACAGAATGCCCCTTTACTGGAGATGATGTGTATAGAAGATTCATTTTTAATCTGCTTTCACCCATTTTAAATGGAGAGAGATGGATTTATGAGATGCAAATAAATAAGTTGTTACGAACCCAGCTCGTTGAGGGAAAAGGGAAGTAACACACGCAATCTGATGGAAAGATTGTAAATTAAATGTGTATTTATTTTTAAGGGCAATGTGGATAGTACTAACAAAACCAACAGAAAAGGGTCGCCGGGTGCTGTCAAATCAATAAACAAATATAACAAAAAGAGGACTCCTTAAAATAAAGTGGAGCTTCTGTCTAATGACTAATGTGAAGTGTCAGTGATAATAAATTAAATATTCCTAAAACAAAACACTACCTAACTCCTCTAGTGTGCGACAAAAAACGAAGTACAAAGGATCAGCACCTCTACACCTGGTGTTTCTAGACACAGTGAGAACAGTGAGTGCACATAACCAAAATCAGCATTAAACCTGATCCTGGCCCAGATCTGGGTAACACACGAGAATCAGACTGATTCTTACAACACTACTATTCTCACAGGCTTTCACAGTTCTCGTAAGGAAGGCCAGCATCTGCAGGGCACACCAGGCCTTTATCAGCTTCCCCCAAGATGTCGCTCACTGGTTGGCTGGGGCCTGCACCAATCAGCCGCAGGAGACCTACTCCGGGACTGGGAGGACACGCCCACTGGAGATGCTCCGCTAGGACACTCTACACGAGCGCTTCTCAAACTGTTAACGTGATTCCCCACTTTGAACAAGGGGGAATTTTCAAGCCCCACCTGACACAGTCACCCCAACAAAAATCCTGACAGAAACACTCCGCTAGGACACACTAGACAGAAAACATAGAGACACGTACACAGATCAGGTGGGGAGCAATACTGCCAACGGCTCAAGGTCGTAACTTAAGTGAATAAAACCTATCATTAGTCATGCTGCCTTCCTTCCTTTCATTATGTGATTTTATAGGAGGCCACCTGCTCAGGATTGCTTAAAAAAATGAATTTATCTTTCTCTTTAAATGACACGGTGCTGCTTTCAGCTCATTTTTAATGCAATTTACATGAATTTATCCTAATTTTCTGATGACATGGTGCTGCTTTAAACAATTTACATGATACGTCAGCGCTCTTAAACTAATGTACAAAACAAATGCACTCACTGGGTCTCTGACAGATTGAGCAGCTCAGTAAAAGCTCTGCTAAAAACTGATGTGGAGTTTTCAGGAATGCACTCATCAAATGTCCAAAGAAATAAAACAAATTACATTTGTATCTGAAAAGCAAAACCTGCATTGCACAAAATAAAAAAAAATAAACCTTACAGTAAGTAACTGAAAAGACTCAAAAAGGGTTAAAATTACTAGAGGAGAAATGAGAAATTAGCTGCTAGCTCTTCCACCATTAGGATACTGTTATAGTGTGGTTATAAAAATATAATTTACAATATCATTTTCATGCTTCAATAAAGCAATAACTTTCATACATTTAGCTCTAAAAACATATGAACTATACTCTTCCTTATGTTGTTTTAAAATGTCCACATTATAGCAACAAGCTGGATGATGTTTTATTATCTCATTAGATTTTTTTATTAGCATTGGTGGTTTCTGTGCGTGAAGCTTCCCCGTTTCTTTAAGGACCTGCATGTTAACAAGTAGGTTTCAGTACAATTCAGTACACAAGCAGCAGATAGTGGTAGACTTAGGTCTTAGTGTGAAAACGAGGAAGGGCTGTCATATAGACTGTATAAACAGATCTTTAAAATATCTTAATACCGTCTATGGTGATGTCATCTGAATTTATCTCTGACCTTCTTCCTGTTTCATTGAAGGAAAATCTGACGTATAAAGAGTATAAAGAAGTCTAATATTAACTTTCTCTTTGCATGTTAGACTACAGAATAAAAGTTCCCTTTTTTTCACTTTTGGATTTAAAAATAAAAATAGACTTAAAATACTTAAGTATACCGCATATATGGGATAATTCAAAATACTGTTGAAATAAACCTATGTATTTTTTATGACAGACTGAGAAAAAGGCAAAATCAGTGTGTGCTGATTCATCCACAGGGAAATCTTTGTAATACACAATATTTAGTCCTTGTAGTTGTAAAGTAGCTAAACTAAGAATGTGTAATATGTGTAATTCTGCTATACAAACAGCATTCATGTAGCAAGCTGATTAAGTTAAGTCCAGCTGTTTCCCTTCATCCAGGGTACTGACCTCTTTGTCCTCCAGTGCGTGAGTTCAGTACTCTTTAGCATTTTTCACTCCCTTTTTGTCATAATCTGATTATGATCCTGCACGGCCAACGCCCAGTGCATGAGGCAGTGGTTCTGGTTGTACATACGCATGAGAAACACAAGTGGGTTATGGTCTGTATAGACAACTACAGGTAAAACGCTAGACCTGACATACACTTAGAAGTGCTGGAGAGAGCTAACAGCAAGGCAAGTGTTTCCTTCTCAGTGGTGGAGGAGTCGGGCCTGATGCGTGACAAACTCCTTGGAGAAGTAACACACCGAATGGTCAACCCCCTCTGCATCCTCCCAGAGAAGGACGGCTCCAACGGCCACCGCACTGGCATCCACTCTGAGTTTGAAAGGTTTCGTGAAGACAGTTGCGACGAGCACAGGGGCGTGTGGGTTTTACACTCTCATACACAGTCGGCTTTATTGTTGTTCTCCAAGTTGATGAAGGAAAAAAATAACATGTCAAGGGTAGAGATTTTTATGTGCCGTGAATTGTAATCTGAGAAATGTTAAGTGTACACTATTAGACGGTTAGAGGACAAATCATGTGGCAGTCATGAAAACACATTGGAATATGGAATAAAATATATAGTGACCTACATTAATGCAATGCTTACCTACCTGGGCTAGGGTTTAAAATGAACTACAGTATAAACAAGCACTACAAGTACAGTACTGCAATAGGATAGCTGATGCTTTCATAATATAATTAAGCAATTACATTATTAATAAACAGTCATTATTAGGATGGACGTATCTGCTTAATTATGTTTGTCATGTCTCAATCATCTTTGTCAGTACAGATTAGTGATTGTGTAAATCACAGGAGATGCCAACCATTATCTCAAATTATGTTTAATTGATTATATATCTAATCGTATGTGTCTAATACTCATTGTGTTGAATAATGGGTGTAGGCTAACTTATAAAATCAGTAAAAATTTGTCAATTATTCAATTACTTGATCAAAAGGAAATTCAGTGATTTCCATGTCTGTAGTCAATTGTCAGTTTCAGTTACTTGTCAATGATCCATTAATTGAAAATTATATTTATTTTTGCAGCCCTTGTCAATCACCAAAAAACATCCTGCTGACCACATTTTGAAAGGTGTCATTAGCATCTTCCTTTTCTTTATTGGACTTGCCAGCTTCTTTGTGTCTTTGCATTTAGAGAAACAAGAGACAGTTACAGTTGATGCAGACGTCTCGCGATATCCCTTTTTCGCGCCACCTGTTCGCGCTCATTTCTGGGCGAAGATGAAGGAGGCCCCGAGTTCTGATGATATGACCAGCACTGTATCCAACAACATTTGCTTGGTGGTAAGCCCTACATTACATCGCTCGTATTTTACATTTTAGCTAACATCGACCCCATGTCACACTAACGTTAGCTTGATGGAACAAACATCAGCTTTAGTCAGGGTTTCTTAAACTTTTATCTAGGTTAGCACTTTGCTACTTAGTTAGCAGCGAGCTAGCTGTCCCGGTAGCATCCGCTAACACCTAGTGTTCAATTATTCACCTATCACCACAATCCCCAGTCATAGTAGCAGGTTTGCTTTCAGGCAAATAAGGGGTTATTTTACATTGTTACATTGAAGTCATCAGTCTGTTTATCAGGGTTGTGGGAATGACTGGACTTTTCTAGCTTTCATTTTTGAGTGGAAGCAAATTGTGTAACTCTCACAACTAACTTTTTGTGTACTCACTGTACCACTGTTACATTGATAACCACACTGATCTGTGCAAGAAGAGAGAGGAAGTTGTCAAGGGAGAAGATATCTGTAAAACAACAGCGAAGAGAAAGATAACACAGCAAGTGGATAAAGACTGTCAAAATAGGTAAATAAATTGATTGTATGTAGAAAATTGTATCAGAGCTCTTGAATTGATTCTAGAATAAAAAAAACATGCAGTACAATACTGAAGTGACATACGTTTTTGCTTATACATACAAAATTGAAAATTCAAACTTGTTCTCTATTCTTCTGATCTATTTTGAGTTCTTCATCAAAAACTATCAAGAATGGTCTTTAAGAATGAAACTAAATGTACTAAATTTGTACATTTTTCAAAGTAAAGATTAGTAAAACAATCTGCATATATGTGTTTTTTTCAGTTCAGCTTATTTTCTCTCTGCCTCACTTCCCGTTCATCTTAACCATCTTTATCAGTAAGATGAGAAAAAATTGTACGACTTTATTCTGTTAAGTAATCAGTAAGTATTCAATATATAATTTAAAACATTGAAAACATCCGTATTAAACTATAAACTATGAAGTCTAAAAGGCAACCGGTCCTACCACCGTGGTTGCAGAAAAAAAATGATTGAGAGCCTGAAGAAGGATCAGATGACTCAACAACTAGCTTAAGAGGTAAATTATTTGAATATTTACAGAGGCTGTAGACTTTCAGGTTGTTCAGTTGTAAATGATTTTCTTGTGTTCATCATCAATCATGTTGTGAATGACACATTATCATTTTGTGTGTTGTGGTTTGTTTGCATCTGTCTTGTAGTCAATTTACTTTAATGGGTAAAATATCCCGGACGAGCCCCCACGTATGTCACGAACCCAGCTCTTTGAGGGAAAAGGGAAGTAACACACAATCTGATGGAAACATTGTAAATTAAATGTGGATTTATTTTTAAAGACAATGGATAATACTAACGAAACAACAGAAAAGGGCAGCCAGATGCTGTCAAATCAAATCAGTAAGCACATATAACAAAAAAGAGGACTCCTTAAAATGAAGTGGAGCTTTCTTTATAATGACTGATGCGAAGAGTCTAATGAAAAATTCCTAAAACAAAACACTACCCAACTACTCTAGTGTGCGGCAAAAACAGAAATACAAAGGATCAGCACCTCTACTTGTGTTTCTAGACACAGTGAGAAAGCCTAACAGTAAGGGCACATAACCAAAGCCGGTATTAAACCTTTCCCTGTGGTCCAGGGCGACGTCCCAGACCACAGTACCTCTGTGCCCGGCTTCTGGTCTCTACGGACGGATAGGGACACACTTCTGAGCCTTGGAGTCTACGTCCCCCCCTCAAAGGACGAGGCAACAGTGTGTGACAACATTCACGCCATCGATACTCTTCCACGGAGTATCTGCGGTACCATACGCATACAGTGCTGCTGGTTTAAAGGTCTACTTGTACTTTCTTCTCGAAATTTCGACTTTTTTTTCAGTGCATGATAAAAAAAAAAAATACTTCCTCTATTTTCTTTCTCATGGGTGGCCCTAATATTCGTTAATTTATTTAGTTTATTAAGTTTGATGTCTGAAAATGAGTAGTGAAGGGAGTAACGTAGCCTATATCTCCGCCCCTTTCTCACTTATAAATAAAGACAAAAAGTAAATGCAGCTTTAAATAAATCAAGATGACTTACAATAAAATAATGCATTCCTCCTCAGTAGATATTTTTGCAACCTCACCTCAGAGCCGTTTAAAGAAATTATTCTATCTCAATAAACTCCTCTGTTGCTACCCCCAGTGTGTAAACGTTGTATCTCATGACCCGTGCATCACACATCCACCATTTGCACTTTGAACAGATGTGCAGCGCTCGTGTCGCTCCTGTTCACTATGAACTAGGCCAGAAGGGGGATTTCTACCGGACAGATTTGTCATGTTTCCATTCACCACCAGTGGGGCGCGCCCCACACTTTGAGAATCACTGCACTAGATAGAACAGATAGACACATCAGAGGGGAGCAACACTGCCCACGGCTCAAGGCTGTAACATAAGTGAGTCAAGTCCCTCATTGCTCATGCTGCCTTCCTTCCTTTCATTATGTGGTTTTACTGGAGGCCGCCTGCTCAGAATTGCTGAAAAAATTAATTTATCCTTGTCTTCAGTGACATGGTGCTGCCTTCAACTCATTTTTAATGCAATTTACATGATACGTCGGCGCTCTTAAACTAATATACAAAACAAATGCACTCACTGACGCCGGCTGACTCACTGCGTCTCTGACAGACAGAGCAGCTCAGTAAAAGCTCTGCTAAAAACTGATGTGGTCATTTGGTTTTCCGGTAGATTTTAAACAGAGCTTAGTTTTCAGGAATGCACTCATCAAATATCCCAAAAAAATAAAACAAATAACATTTTTATCCGAAAAAGCAAACCCCGCATTGCACAAAAAAAAATAAAAAATAAAATAAACATTACAGTAAGTAATTGAAAAGATTCAAATAGGGTTAAAGTCCCGAGAGGAAAAATGAGAAATTAGCTGCTAGCTTTTCCACCATTAAGATACTGATATAGTCTGGTTATTAAAATGTCATTTACAATATCATTTTCATGCTTCAAGAAAGCAACAACTTTCATACATTTAGCCCTTAAAACACATGAAGTATACTCTTCCTTACGTTGTTTTAAAAGGTCCACAGTGACTGAAGGTTTACTAAAGCTCCACATTATAGCAACAAGTTGGATGATATTTTATTATCTCTTGAAGGCATTAGTGGTTTCTGTGCGTGAAGCCACTGGCAGTTCAAGGTTATTATTAATAATTAAGCACACCATAAACAAAACATTTTGCTAGCAGCTGTGAACAGTCCACAAGTCCTGAAAAAGGCATCGTGTTGCTCCACTCGGCGCTTCATCCGAGCTTCTTCAAGAGGTCCACCGCTTCTTTATGGACCTGCAGGGGAACAAGAAAGCTTCAGTACAATTCAGTCCACAATCAGCAGGTAGTAGTAGACTTAGGTCCTGTTCACATCTGTCCTCACGTATCTGATCACAAGAGTGAAAACAACCGAGATGTTATTTGACATCCAATCACTCAGACTACGGCACACATTTCAAGTTTGTTTTCAGACTCTAAAATATAAACGAGAGCTTAATTCATTTATTTCATCACATCTTCTACTACCGCTTATCCACACCAGGGTCGCGGGGATAGTTTAATTCACTTTCAATCTAAATTGAGCTGAAAAGCGCTGAACAAGTAAATTTACCTTTTGTCCTTTAAAACGTAAAGAGGAATAAACGAGTCGTTATTTCATTCACATAAAACCAGATGTTTTTTGTTTAGTGAAGATTAGGTTGTTTACAGCAGACACAAGGTCTGTCTTATAGACTGTATAAACAGATCTTTAAAATATCTTTATACTGTCTATGGTAGAGGTCTTAAACATTTTTCAGGTCAAGGACCCCAAACTGATGAAGAGGTTTAGTATGGACCCCCTACCTACATTATGTGTTCTATATTAATCTAGGCCTGGTGGTATTTTTAAATATATTATTACTATAATTTAAAATAATTCTTTTCAATATTAAGCTATTCAAATAACACATAGGTTCAATTTTTTTTTTTTCTTTTCATTTCAAAGTGCAACAGTAGGGAGGCTCAGATTGACAGGCTGTGTGTGAAATGGTGAGGTGTCGAGACAGCTCCTGTATCGTAGAATGAGCGAAGTGCTGACTGAAAGATAACGTCTTCTGCTTCCGTTTGTCCCTTTATCGATATATGTTGGATTGAAATTTGTGGGGAAAATTAAAAATATATATCGATAAAAGATTTTGCGAACCCCCCTGCAGCAACTCCACGGAAGACCCATGGTCTATTGTGATGTCATCTGAATTTATCTCTGACCTACTTCCTGTCTTTGTTGAAGGAAAATCTGATGTTTCTTTGTTTTGTTTTTGTCTTGTAACAATCATGTAAGTACATATAAAATTAGTATAAAGAAGTCTAATATTAACGTCCTCTGTTCATTTTAGACGACAAAATAAAAGTTGCCTTTTTTTGGATTTAAAAATAGACTTAAAATACTTAGTATACCTCATATATGGGATAATCTCTAATGACCAAAAATAAATAAATAAGCTGAGCTAGCAGTTGAAATTAAACCTATGTATTCTTTATGACAGAGGCAAAAGCAGTGTGTGTTATCTTTGCAATATACAATATTTAGTCCTTGTAGCTGTAAAGTAGCTAAGCTATATGTGTAATTGTGCTACGCAAACAGCATTCATGTAGCGAACTGATTAAACATGTCAAGTTTAGTCCAGTCGTTACCTCAGGAGAGACCAGGACCTTCTCTTCCCTTCACCACAGGGTACTGACCTCTTTGTCTTCCAGTGTGTGAGCGGGGTACTCTTTAGCCTTGGTTAGCCACAGCAGAGCTTTCTGCTTGTCTTTCATGGCCATGTATGTCTTCCCCAGCATCAGCAGGTTTTTACTGTAGAAGTTCGGATCAACTGAGAAAAAAAAATGACGACAGAGATGAAGCTGAAGCTATCATGAAATCAGTAACGAGGCTTTCGTAAGAGCCAGAGCCACCAGGAGGACTGATTAAGACGAAATGTTCTTACTTTCTTCTGCTTTCAGGAAGAAGTCCAAAGCCTAAATGAAAAAAAGAAAACTTAGTATAAATGTATACGGATGTTTCACTCTCTCCAATCCATGTCTTGGTGAAGTTATCAGCGTGCCAAAAAACAGTGCTCACCTCCTCGTACGTGGATTGAGGTGGTGATTTGAAAAGAACAGCTGCCACCTTGTGTTGATACCACGGCAACTCTGCAAAAGCAAAGCACCTGAGGGAGAGAAGACGACATACTGAATGAAAAGATCATGCCTTTTAGCCTCTTCAATCTAGATTAAAGTATCTCAGAATAAAGAGGGAGGTGTTACAGAGGAAGCAGTTTGTGTGTAATGACACTTTAAAAAGGAGAAGGAAAGATGTTTTCTAGATTTCTGAGTTACCTGTTGCTATATTTTGTAATGTAATGAAGCCATGTTCTAAGTAGAGCTATGGGAAGGCATGCATGTTCACTCCTAAAGTTGCTCAACTCCATATGAATGAAAGGCAGTTTGAAATCGTGGAGAGAGATGTGTGCCTCTGGGCTCTGTCCTCTTCGTGCTCTCTGAGGTTTATGAACAGACATCGGTGCCAAAACGTGTTCAGCTTATAAAACTGGTTTCATGAAGGAGGGGCCTCGAGGCTTAATATTATTTTGTTGTTAAACTTTTTTCCGCTGTTTGAGAGCACAACGCATAACCCAAAGTTTGTGCTGTACTTTGTGTTCAGTGCATATAATAAGAAACATGTTAAGACTATTACACTAGATAAACAAGATTATCTTTTATGTGTCCTCATAGAGCTGTTTGCATGGCTGTAGACTTGTAGTTTTTCTGTTTTTATTTTTTTTTATAAGTTCATTTACTTGTTTTCTTTTAGACTAGATTAGCGTTGCGTACATGTACTTATGTGCTTGGCATCTTCAGGCTGTTGTTTGTCCTAAAAGATTTTACATCCCAGCACTTGTACAAATGCATTGTGATGTCCGTTTTGTTTTCCTTCTTTTTTTTTTTTTGCTCCACTACAGCAAACAAACAGGAACCACATGGCACAGACTTAAAGCTTTAACAGTCACGCAACATGTTCTCTTTCCACCTGGTTTACATCCAGATCTGCTTGCGTTCTGTGGGCAACAAAGACCAACAACTGCACTGTGCTTCACAACATGCGCTGCTGTGAAGAGGCTTTGACTTCCCTGCTGCTGCCATCTGCTGCCAACGCCAGTTCCAGCCTGACTTCATCGAGACTGTGGGATGTCTTGTATATCCCATGGAGTGATAAAAATGTAAAGCAGACTTGCTTCCCATGAACTTTTTAACTAACAGCAAGAAAGTAGACTCACCAGAAACCCAGAATGTGTAAGGAAGTGGCGTCTTTGGGATCAAGCTCGATGGCTCTCTAGGGAAAAAGCAACATGTTTCACTTCTGACAGTTGAGGATGAGGGTTACGATTATACGACATCAATTTAAATGTCCTCTCACCTCCAGGTGCTCCCTTATGATGTACGAATTTCCTATTTTAACCTTGACTCCCTGGAAGTCCCCAGTGTCACTGAGACATATGGCGTACCACTGCGTTAGGAGAGAGTGCGTTCAGAGTCATTAGCAACATCTTGTAAATAAAATGCAAAATGTACATTCTTCCATCGTAGAAGATACTCTTCAGTAGTAGCTCCTACTTTGTGTGCAGCGGAACACTTGTCATTTTTCTCTAGTGCTTCCTTTGCATATTCAAAGGCCTCGAACGTGAGCTGCTTCTTGCGTTCAGCCTCCGTGGTGGGAAGGACGGCGAGGCTCCGAGACGCCCGGGCCAGTCGCCACAGGAACTCTGCGTCATGACTGGACAAAGACGCGAACACATAAGTGACACATCAGGTGATCGTTTTTTTCCTCGTGTGATATTATAAACGAAGCAAAAAATAGGAACCAGTTTACTGGTAGTGTTGGAAAAAGACACCATGGCACAGGGCAACGGACTCAACCGTGAACACAAGCGTAAAAAGGCTCATGCCAGTTTATTAGGTAAAGCTGTACTTTCATTATTTGGTGGTGCCATTAAACTGTAATCTATTGTACCAACATAAGTTCTTTTTATTTTGACAAACAGAGAAGTTATAATAGAAAGAATAGCTTTTTACAAGTGTTAGATAACATAATGCATCAACACAAGGTGCGTTCCAGTGACTGTTAAAGAGAACAGAAGCAGAAATAATAACAATTCTGCCAGACGTCAGTGGTGTAACCTCACCTGTCTTTGTACTGGATCAGCAGCTGGTAGAGTTTCTCTGTCTCTGCACAGCTGTACAGGTAGTCCGCCTGCTCCAAGACCTCCTCTGTACAGGACAGTCAGTACAGTACAGGTCAGTACAAAACACAGCAAAGTCCTTCACAAAACTTTAATTCGTTTGTTTCTTATCTGTATTTGAGCAATCGCTCACCTTTTCCCAATGCGCAGACCACAGCTGAACTCTGAGCTTTGCGATAAGTTTCATAACCCAGACATGATATTGCAGGGATGCCCAGGAGGAACACAGCTCGTCTGCTCTGTACACCACAAAAGGAAGAGATGTAAGCACGCATGAGGAAATGTATGCAAACGATGGTATATCTAAAAGTAGTTCTCTCTCAGCTGTCAGTGGTGAGTCACAGTTGACCCATAGTAAACTGGAAAACCGGGTCCTGTTAAATGAGCTCACATTAAAACTGTTTAGATAGGATTTTCATAGTTACACTTAGACTAAATTCAGTTTAACAGTCATCCAAAGCCTCATAATGACGTTGTAACACAGCACTGACAGCTCTCTTCTCACCTCTGAGGCTGAGACTGACTTAGTGTTAAAGCCCTGCTGCCCTTTTACCTACATTTAATCGATCACGTTTGGATAATAGCGCCATTGTTCATTCAAAGCACCCATTCACATACCACGGTTCCACACAGAATACACAAAACTGTCCAATGAATGACGATTACAAAAAAAATACACTGTTATTTACAATAAGAGTAGGGGCCGTCCGTCTGAACATTGCCCAGAGATACCGGTGTGTCCCTCTGGTCGTAGTCGAATTTGTGCCGGATGCAAAATCCAGCAAGGTCCTGTTCATGCATCGCGTTAAAAATCTTCCGGCCATCGTATCGGGACCCAAACACCTTCTTTGGTCGACTTCAACGCTTATACTACAGTTGTCCAGACACAGATGTCAGGTGTTGTCACAAACTCCGGTACGGCCGAGCGAACTCAAACAAGGAGACGTTCAAGACTACAAAACAAATACGTTGCAAAAAAGAAAAGAAAAAACAAAAAGATAAATCAGACTGAGATCGTCGCCTGTCAAAACAAAAATATGTTAAGTTGTTTAGTTCGTATAAATATATAAATAATAAACTGAGTTTCTTAAAAACACCGGTAGTCTGTTTAACGGTTACCAATTGTTTTGAAAGCAGAGCACATTAAATGTACTCATGAGTTAGAATATTACTCATATACATATGGAGATATACAAACATTGAACTAGGGGTGTTTTGTTGCCAAACATCTGTTATACCGCGCAGTAAATTATATATTTGCCGTTAAAAGAAATCACCGCTGCAAAATGTCTTTCGTGAATGCACCCTAGTGACGTATCTTCCCCCTCGTTGTGAAGTCGATGAGAAACAAACTAATGTCGCGGGAGTTCCGCTATAATATTAACGCTGGTTAATATCATAATATTGTACAAGTAGAAAGGGAAAGCCAAGTTTTATCAATTTCATACCAGTTTAAGTTTACCACATTTCACTATTGTTCTGAACAGCTAAAAGAGAAGTTGCTGTTTGCCGTCGAGCTCTCCTCAGTCGTTGTTTTCTCAGCCAATACAAAAAACTGAACCAAAACAGTTGCACAGGAAAACCACTAATGTAATAAGCTATTTTGACATTTTAAACCAAATCCTCATTTGCAACACAATTTCTGCCGTAATTCCACGTAATTAAGGAGAAAAAGAAGAACTGGAGCAGCAAAGACGTTCAAGCATACTGACCAATGACCATAGAACATGGAACATGAGAGAGGAAGAAAGAGATACTTGTGACTTCAGAACAGCTCCTCATTGTTCTCTATTTTGCCTCTCAGAATCGCTATGTGTTTCCTTCTTGCTCTGTCCTAGTCAGCTGATTGTTACTTTCTCAACATGTCAACAAGTAAACTTAAACAGGGTTAATGCCCTTGACTCTCCCATTATCTAGGACTTCATTCTTTATTTGATTATATGAATGTTAATTATGTTAATATTCACACTTCTAAATACAACCTAGAAAATCTCAACTGATTATCACACGTCTAGACAAAAATCAAAAAATAATTCTAACAGTAACACTTTAAAAAGTGAAAGCACATCATATTTCTTAATATTAGCTACTACTGCATGTGGCATTTTACAGCTAAAATGTTTAACTTTAGTTGTTTTAACTACTGTAATCATTATTTCTATTATTTTTTTTTTTTTTTGCATTGTACTGAGCAACACAAACTGGGTATAGGTAAAAATGGTATTAACATTTCCTAACATCAGCCCTAGTACCGAAGTGATTGCAAATGAGGGAGTCACAGGATGAGCGCGGTACAGAGCATGTGAGGTCTATGTCAGGGAAGAACAGGTAGGAAGGACTTTCTCTTCTTTCTAGGGCGCTGTCCCAGGGGATTGGAGGACCTGAGTGGCCAAGGGCCGGGACCGACCCGTCCACCAACGATGGGAGAGTTAAGTCCAAGTGGCTAAGTGACTTACTTAAAATAAAGTTGTTGAAAAATAGGACATTGGCAGTTACCAGACACTTAATAAAAATTCAAACAGTATTTCACTCCAAGGGTTCATTTATTTTTCCATTTTTATATTCAATGAAAACAAAATATTTTCACTAGAACATAGAATTCCTCTTGGACATTTTTTAAACATTGTTCAAGAGAATTTTCATATTTTCTACAAATTTTAAACATTTAAAAAATATACAATTTCTCATCAACAATTTTTAAACATGGAAAAAAATAATTTCTCTTGAACAGTTCAACATTTTAACAGGATAATATAAAACATATCAAAACAGAAGACTTGAGTCCAAACACTACAGACAGATATCTATAATATCATATCTGCCATAAGAGATGTGCCTCATTACAAGGCATGCAGTTGGCCAGTTCTTCCTCCTTGAAAAACTTTTGAGATGCAAGGCAACACCGCTGCCATGGCCTGTTCACGTTCCCAGCGTTCCCTGCAAAACACGTCACGATTGGTGAATGAAACGCTACCAGGAACGCCCAAATGGGTGTTCTCTTGTCATGACGGAAGCGCCCAGGCTGCAGCCAGACCCTTCTCAATAAAACTCTAATAACAGCATTTAAAGTAGTAACCATTTTATAACACAAACTAAAATTTTTATCTTAATGTTTTACGTAAAGGATCGTGAACATAAAGAACAAGTAGGCATATTTACAATTTCACATCTGACTCACAGTTGTGGCAAATGTAGATGGAACCACCATCACTACAGGCTGGATGAAGTCTGGAGTAACTTTCTAGACAAACTATGCAGAAATCCTCTTCTTTCTCAGAGTCACTGTCCTTCTCTGCATGTTTCTTCTTCTTCACTTATTGGCTTGTTTCCAGTGTGTTCTGTGCAATCTTTCTTCTAACTTCTGTCAGCTTTCTCTTCACTTTTTCTTGCTCCAAAGCCTCCTTTTTGGGGGTATCCATCTAGATGGCCGGTTTCCTTTTTTTCCTGCCATTTGCTTTTGTTTTTCGTGGTCCTGCTCTGGCGTGAGGTCTAATATTCTCTGGTGAGAACTCTTGCACTGGAGGAATTTGAGAAGAAGCAGACGTCCCAACTTGCAGTGGAGGAACTACAGAAGATGTAGACGTCCCATTTGCCACTGGGAGAACTGGAGGTGGCGGCCAGTCTGTCACCAAAGATGGTGCAAAGTCAGTGTCTGTGAATTTTTCTCGATTATAAGGCAAAATCCTGCCTGCACATTGACTGTTGTTGCAGCCAGTGGGAGGGCCAGCCTAACAACACCAGGTATGTCGTAGATGGACATCGTCAGGCCTGGGTATCTCCTCATCCAGGTGTCACTGAAGGAGTTGACATGGCATTTTAGGGGGCCTTAAGCGCTGCGATCCAGTGGCTGTAGTTTGTGTGAGCAATGAGGTGGGAAGGACTACATGACAATCCCATTTTCTCTGCAAAAGTCTATTGCTCTTACAGAAAGATGTGAAGAATGGTTGTCAAGAATCAAGAGATCTGCTTGGCTCTGTGGGCAACAAAGACCGACAACTGCACTGTGCTTCGCAACATGTCCTGCTGTGAAGAGGCTTTGACTTCACTGCTGCTGCCATCTGCTGCCAACGCCAGTTCCAGCCTGACTTCATCGAGACTGTGGGATGTCTTGTATCTTGGAGTGTCAAATCTAAAACAGACTTGCTTCGCATTCTCTGAACTTTTTAACTTACAGCAAGAAAGTAGACTCACAATGAACCCAGCATGTGGAAGTGGCATCAATCAGAGTAGGGGCTGTCCATCTTAACATTGCCCAGTGCGCCCCTCTGGTTCTAGCGGAGTTTTGTGCCGGATGCAAACTCCAGCAAGGTTCTGCTCCACACTTAAAGTGTATGCAAGCACTTTAATGAATAATAAAGAAGGAACCATAAACTTCTCAGAATACAAAATAATCATAAAAAAAAGTTAAATACAATAATTACACTGAAGACATTAACATTAACCCAAATTTTCCAATAAAAGTAACTACTTTTCCTAGGTTTCACACAATTTTAGTAAGAGCTGTGGACATAACACAACATTGAGACACATGGTTCTGTACGTGGCCCCTGAACTAACATGAGTTTGACACCCTTGTTGTAGACTTTTCTTGTTATGACAAATATCCCAGACATTTTAAATCAATTTTCTGGCCATAAGGATAGAATATTTTGTTAGTCTGTGTTAATCCTGCTTGGTGTGAAAACGCTCTCTTATATAAATTTTCTCCGTTGAGAATACTTCAGGAGATACTTCCATTACCTATCACAATTTTGATCTTTTGTCCATTTATTCTTATGGTTTCTTTACCTTGTGGGTCAATGGCATACACAAACTCATCTGAGTCTGAATCTGACTGGGGATCTGGGAACTGGTGCGTTTTGTATGTACAGCGGGTAAAATATGGATCGAACATATCACAATTTTTCATAGTAAACATATTTCTAAAGGTGTAGTTGACATGCATTTTTCACCAGTGTAAGTAACAACCCAAGTAATCCATACATAGAAAGAAACCAAAACAAATAAGTTTAGAAATTAAAAAGTATTGAACACTCTGAAATCTATCAGTGATCAGAAAACCACCCTGCCCCTTGTCAGTGCAAATGAATATCAGCTGGTTCAGTACAAACTGATGACCCATATAAAGATGTGTCATTACCAAGGCGTCACACAAGCAACAACTCATGATGGGTAAATGCAAAGAACTCTTCACAACCTTATTGTTGCAAAACATTCTGGGTGATATACAAACAATGAACTACATGTGTTTTCCTAAACATCTGTTATAGCGTATAGAAAGATATATGGTCAGCGTTAAATTAAATTACTGCAGCAAAATCTCTTTCGTGAATGCACCCTGGTGAACTATCTCCCCCCTCGATGTGAAGTCGATGAGAAAAACTACTCTCGCGAGAGTTCCACTATACTATTAACCGTGGTTACTATCGTGATATTGTACAAGTAGAGCGTGAAAGCCAAGTTTTATCCATTTCGTGCCAGTTTAAGTTGGCCACGTTTCTCTGTTGATACATTTAAAACGAAAGGCAGAATTAGCTCCGACTTGAAAGGACCGCGACAAAGTAAAAAACAAAAAGGGGCCCGGTGAGGGAGTTGTGCTCCGCCTCTCTGGCCTCCTCCCACTGCTCCTGGACTGGACCGCTCAGCTGTTCTTGTCAGATAACCGTTGTACACGCCATCAGCGAGCGAGCCGCACGAATAAACTGGATATCTTTCAACAACTGAAACGCAGGTACATGTGAGTACGATGTCAACCGAGATAAAGAGTTAACGTGTGGATGGGTGAAATGATTTGCGTCCAGTTTTGTGTAACCGTCACACCCACCTCACTGTCACCGTTTCCCCGTTCGCGTCCGGTCCTGTTAACGGTAAAATACTCGGCGTGTTGTTTCGCAATATATTCAACAACACATACTTATATGATCGGGTATATGTTGTTTTTAATTCATAACTTACACCAGAGCCATGTGTAGAAAAAGGTGACTTAATAAAATGTATTATAACTCCAATATAATATTTATTTATTTGCATCTATACTTATACTTGTTATACTTGTTGACAGTAACGTTACTCATTCAGTGCATTGTCACACTATTGCGTGTACACTGCCTGGTCAAAACCACACTCCAGTATTCCTCTGGACCGCCTCATAGGATCTATCTATCCGTCTATCCATCCATCCATCCATCCACTGATCTGTCTATCTGTCCATAGCTTGCCATGGCCTCTGGTGGGGCCCCGGCGTTAGGGCCCACCCATTTAACCACTAAGGTGGAGCTGACCATCTCATGTGAAAACCTCATGGACATGGACGTCTTCTCTAAGTCTGACCCTCTGTGTGCCTTGTACATGAAGTCTTCAGGCTCCCAGTGGTATGAGGTCTGTGTTAAATCTGTTTACATGTCTTTAAAACACCAGGATGTACTTGACATGATTCGGCCTAAGCCATGTGACAAGAACTTACGTGTGCGCTTTTTCTTTGTGTTCAGTTTGGGCGAACGGAGATGATCCTGAACTGCCTGAATCCAAAGTTTGCCAAGAAGTTTGTCATCGACTACTATTTCGAGACGTTGCAGAGCCTGAAATTTTGTGTCTATGATATTGACAATAATACCTATGACCTGGGTGATGATGATTTCTTGGGGGAATTTCAATGCACTCTGGGTCAGGTGAGCTTCACCATAAATAAAACACTGATCGATCCGCTACACTTTTTTTATTTTATTTTTATTTAAATTGTGCTTTGACAACCTTTGTTGTGTCCAGATTGTTTCCAACAGGCAGATGACTCGTCCTTTGTTGCTGAAGGACCAGAGACCGGCAGGTCGGGGGACCATCACCGTGCGTGCTCTTTCCTTTTTTTAATTAAGATTTGCAGCAGTGATAAACTACTTCCGTGTGGTTGAGAAAGGAAGGCAGCACCTTATTGGATTCCCGTACTGAATTGTGTTAAATTCCTCATGAGATACAATCATAGCAATTTGCCAGCAAGATAATTATGTTTGGAAACAGGAATTGCTCTCTGGTATTTGCCAGATCATCATAACATACCACCATCTTCCTGTAATTAGTCATGCTATGTAGCTGTGTCTGACGTTGTCTTTTTAAAAAAAAAAAAAAAAGTTAGTATCGCTTGTTATGCGATCCAAACCACAAAATTCTTCATATCTCTTAAGAGTTTTGATATTTTAATACAGATCTGTGCTGAAGAAATAACAGACACCAGAGTGGCAAACCTTGAAGTGTCAGCACGCAGGCTGGACAAAAAGGTACTGAACCTGGAGTTCTTTAATATTTAAACTGCCTTCGATTTCATTTAGCTGTTGCGCGTCACTAAGGAGGTATATTTGTTACACAGTTTCTGTGGTGGTCCGACCCATTCCTGGAGTTCTACAAGCTGACAGAAACGGGGTGGCAGCTGGCTCACAGGACCGAGGTACTCGTGTTTACCGTCAACTCGTTGCTCCTCTTTTATAGAAGTGTTACTGACTTACTTCATGGTAACCTGCTCATTTAGGTTGTACATAACAACCTGAACCCAACATGGAGACCCATCCGCATCTCACTGCGATCCCTCTGCGGAGGAGATGTGGAGAAGCCTATAAAGGTAAGCACCGTTTTATCGTTTTTGTTTTCAGTTAGTCTGCCAGGTATAGGTTTAACACAAACTATTAACATGTCTCCTCAAACACCCCTTGAAGAATGCCTGATTATTCATGCTACTCTCACTAACTAATAATTCATTTTTTAATTGTATTTTCTTTTCATCTTGCAATGCTCCCAAACGTAAAACAAGATATTGGTGTTTGATTCCGGCTGGATCAACGATGTGTATGAACGATTCATGGTGTCACCGCGTGAAGGTGTGCGCCTTTTTTTCCCTTTTTTTTTTTTGAATTACTAATTTAATTATTTACTGCATTTACACTAATAATGTTTGAAACCTGACTTGTGCATGTCAGATGTGTAATATGACTAAGCTGCCTCACTCACTTACAAAGATTAACACTGATGTAACATTTCTTAGCACTTGCTCGCTCATGATTCTTCTTTATTAAAGAGAAAAATGTAAGTTAAGATGGAAAACCTCAGTAATGTTTTTGCTTTTTTCATGCTAGGTTGTGATGTGGCTTTTACTCCGTCACCTGTTACAGGAAATGGTTGTGTTTGTGTTCTCAGGTCGACTGCTATGACCACCGCATCAACGGCTCCCACGCCCTCATTGGTACCTTTAGGACCATGCTGGCAGAGATGCAAACTGGGACACACGTATCCCCTGTGAGACTTTTTGTCCGTGTGTATGTGTGCGTGCATGTGTGTGCATTTGTTCAATTTTGTTTTTATTTCACCATCAAAAAGTCTGACTTGCGTTCCGTCTTGCAGATTGAACTGGAATGTGTTAACCCAAAGAAAATGAAGAAGATCAATTACAAAAACTCCGGGGTCATTTGCATAAAGCAATGTCAGGTAATATTTTACAAAAAAAGAACATTTAGGATGCCTTAGTGCACCTTTTCAAAGAGTGTAAGAAAACCTCAGATAACGATTTATTTATACTTTGCACCCTGCTGCTGTAAAGTCAATCACTATACACTATACATCATGTATTCCAGTGAAAGTGATGGTTTATCTTTTAGGTGGTAAAGGAGTACAGCTTCCTGGATTACATAATGGGCGGTTGTCAGCTCAACTTCACGGTGAGTTTTGAAATGCCGGACGAAAAATGTTACGACTGTAATGCTTTTCATTTAAGTCAAATCAGTTGTTCTTTTAGATTGTTTTAGTAGCCCTGGAATTACATGGTTCCTGGATAAATACTATTACTGCTGCATTTGCATCTGGTCTGAAAAGCTGCCTGTGTCTTGACCCTCATCCTCTCCTCCGACATTTCCCAGATTGCCATTGACTTCACGGGCTCTAACGGGGACCCAGCGACTCCTCAGTCCCTCCACTACATCAACCCTGAGGGCTACAATGAATACCTGTCAGCCATCTGGGCGGTGGGTAATATCATCCAGGACTACGACAGGTAAATTCAAGTTTACTTGATGTAACTCGTCTCTGTATGAGACAGCTAGGACTTTAGTTAGCTCCTTGAGCCAGAGACTGCTGCACCCACAGTGCTAGGAGGAGTGTTCCACATTTGACCTCATTATTTTGGTAGTGTGAAAACACAGTGAGTCTTGAGTTGCATTAAAGATCACCTACACAACAGGGGTGTGTCAGTCATTCAGAAAAAACACACAACCGCTGCCAGAGATTTAGATGCGTGTGATTCTTCTAGGGTTCAAGTTGATTTGTACACAGAGCATGAAACAGATCAGATGTGAAGGCGCCAGGTGTGTTAATGCCAGGTGTGAACCCACAGATACATAAAGCTGGTTGCTTGCCAGGATTAGAACAAAAACTGATCCAAGAATTTTTTTTCCATCTTGTCAAGTGGAAAATTCTTCCTTGAAGCCTGTCTTACTTAACCTTAAAATATAAATAAATGGCAAATCTTCTTTAGCGAACAAGTCAGCATTATTTTAGATTTAGATTGAAAGCTTCTTTTGTCTGCCTATAGATGAACTTACTGTGCACCCAAACATGTCTTCTGTCTGTTTTTCTGTGTAGTAACAAGCTGTTTCCTGTGTTTGGCTTTGGAGCCCAGGTGCCTCCTTCCTGGCAGGTACGAAACAGTCAAACCTGACATCAGAGATTTCAGTGTCACGGTCGTCACAGTGTTCACAGAAACACACATTTTGCTCAGACATGTCCCAAAGTTAACAACATTCTAAATCTTTCTTACATTGATGTCAATCGTCTCTGCAGGTTTCCCACGAGTTTCCTGTCAATTTCAATTCAGCAAATCCGTTCTGTGAAGGTAAGTTTAAGCATATGCAGTAACATAACATGACATAACATATATAAACAGATTTAGCAAAGCCCACGCTTTCATTTTAAAAATGTAATTGTCTCTTCTGGAAGGGGACATGAGGAGCAGCAGCTCAGATTCTTTTAAAGCTGCAGACACTGGAACGGTTCATTTGGTGTATACAAGCATAGTAGAATGAACAGTCTGCCCTGAATATATCGAGCTGATTCATCTCATCTCATCGTCTACTACCGCTTAATCCTCACTATGGTGTGCTGGAGCCTATCCCAGCTGTCTTATAGAGGCAAGAGGCGGGGTACACCCTGGATAGGTCGCCAGTCTATCCAGAGCTCACACATAGAGACGAACATCCATTCGCACTCACACTCACACCTAGGGTCAATTTAGAGACACCAACGAGCATGTCTTTGGAGGTGGGAGGAAACCAGAGTACCCGGAGAAAACCCATGCAAAGAAGAACGTGCAAACTCCACCTAGAAAGGCTCCTCGCTGTGAGGCATCTGCACTAACCACCGAGTCGCTGTGTTGACATCATTTTGTATTCAATATTAAGCTATTTAAATAATACATGTTCAAATTCCAAACGTGGAACAGTACGATGGCCGTGCCACTGCCATGAACATACATACCTTTATCTTTAAACAAAGCCAAATGCAGTAGGGACAGTGAATCACCAAAACATTTTGGCCTCAGTTGGTGGGAGTGAGCTGCATCGTTGGCGTCTCTGCAGTGTGCGTCTGGACTTCACATGGGAACTGAATAGGTTCTCAGCCAATGGCGGGGAACCTGTCAGAGTTGGCGTGTAAAATGCAGCCTCGTGATTGGCTCAGCAGCGATAGGGCCGGGTCCTACTGTGTACAGGAGACTTAGATTGACGTGAATTGCGTGAAACAGTGTTCTGTTGAGACAATTTAAAATATGTTGGATTCAGATTAATGTGCATTTAAACAAATTAAAATTTTATGGGGAAAATTAAAAAAAAAAAAAAAAGAAAAATGTCACCCAAAGATTTTGCGACCCCCCTGCAGTACCCCCGCAGAAGACGTATATTCTAGGGACATGTTAGTCTCACATTAATTTTTTAAACCCAGTGATGATGTGTTGGTGCTGCCGTGTACTTGCATTGCAGGCATAGACGGTGTGGTTCGTGCCTACCAGCAGTGTTTACCTCAGCTGAAGCTCTGGGGTCCCACCAACTTCGCTCCAATTATCAAGCACGTGTCGTTCTTTGCCAGACAAGCTCTTCATCAGCGCAGTGCCTCAGTAAGTGGCAGTGAGAGTTTAAATACTCAATCAGTGTTGGCCAGTGCGAAACCTGACAATGTGATAATCATACAACAGGACTTAAGCACTTGTGTTTATCTATTTTATTGCCATTAATTATTTTTCAAAAAAAAAAGAAAAAAAGGAGTACAGTACATCTATTTTAGAATCAGGTGTTTAATAATATATGGTGTCTGTAAAAGTGCCGGTCACATCCTTCATTTTTCACTTTAAAGATTTTATTTTGTTTGTTTATAAATTCAGAAAGTGTGTCACCTCTAAAAGTGAAACACTTATTTAGTGTCTTAAATTCTTAAAGAACTGATGTTTACGTAAAGCACGACAAGCTTCAGTGATATAAAACGATATGTTGTTATTTTCTTTCATGTCCTATACTTTATTATACTTCCATATGTATTATTATATTTCATCCTACATTTACGTAGATATTGTCTTATACACTCACCAGTCACTTTATTAGGTACACCTTGCTAGTAGAACGTTGGACCCCCTTTTCCCTTTAGAACTGCCTTAATTCTTGGTGTCATACTTTCAACAAGGTGTTGAGAGATTTTGGTCCATATTGACATGACAGCATCACACAGTTGCTGCAGATTTGTCGGCTGCACATCTATGATGCTAAACTCCCGTTCCACCACATCCCAAAGGTGCTTTATTAGATTGGACATGGTCAGCAACAATACTCAGGTAGGCTGTGGCATTTTAACCATGCTCAGTTTGTACTAAGGGGCTCAAAGTGTGCCAAGAATCTTCATCTTAGCCGACAGAAGTGGCATCCGGTGTGGTCTTCTGCTGCTGTAGCCCATCTTCTTCAAGGCTGGACGTGTTGTGCGTTTAGAGATGGTATTCTGCATTCCCTGCTTGGAAACCAGTGGTTATTTGAGTTACTGTTGCCTTTCTATCATCTCCAACCAGTCTGCCCATTCTCCTCTGACCTCTCACATCAACAAGGCATTGATTTAAAGGTCAACAAGGCATTTTCGTCCACACAACTTTCTCTCACTGGATATTTTCTCTTTCTGGACCATTCTCTATAAACCCTAGAGATGGTTGTGCAGACTACTGTACTCAGACCAGCCCGTCTGGCACCAACAACCATACCACACTCAAAGTCAGTTAAATCTCCTTTCTTCTCCATTCTGATGCTCAGTTTGAACTTCAGCAAGTTGTCTTGATCACCTCTACATGCCTGAACGCATTGAATTGCAGCCATGTGATTGACTGATTAGGTATTTGATTTGACAGGCAAGTGAGCAAGTACCTGATAAAGTGTGTGATAAAACCAGTGAGTGTACATATATTGTGTGATATTATTCCTATATTGCCATATTTTATTTTAACAGGAACAGCCAGAAAAAAAACTTTCACAACATGTGTGATCTCATAGATCTTATACAGCCGACAAATCAGGTGTGATGCTGTCATGTCAATATGGAGCAAAATCACCTTGTTGAAAATATGCCATGAAGAATTAAGGCAGTTCTGAAGGCAAAAGGGGGTCCAACCTTTTATTAGCAAGGTGTACCTAATAAAGTGGCTAGTGAGTGTGTAAGTCATGCTGTGTATGATTGTGTGTGACTTTTCATTTAGTTTGTCAGTGTCTGATCCATCTTCTCTGCGTATTTGCAGCAATACTTTGTGCTGCTCATCATCACGGACGGGGTGATCACAGACATGGACCAGACGCGCGCTGCTATAGTGGAGGCCTCTCGTCTTCCCATGTCTATCATCATAGTGGGTGTCGGAGGAGCGGACTTCAGTGCGATGGAGTTCCTGGACAGTGACAACAGACTGCTGGTTTCGCCCACTGGTGATGTCGCCTCCAGAGACATCGTCCAGTTTGTGCCCTTCAGAGAATTCAGTGTAAGTAGCAGACCAAAACCTTTTCTGCAACACCGATATTATCTTCCTTTGATTGCACTGATTGCCATAAGCTGTCAGCAGCACAGACACGTGCAGTGAAAGGCAGTGCGGTCCTATAGGAGACTACTTCTCATTCTCTTGACATTGTCGTTCCAGGGAAACACTGTGGCTCTCGCTCAGAGCGTCCTGGCCGAGCTTCCTGATCAAGTCACATCCTTCTTCAATTCTTACAAGCTGAAACCTCCTAATATATCCAGCATGACTGAGCCTTCATAAGAAGGCCTCCTACACGCATCCTCTTCCTCTTTTATTTTGTGTATGGAGTGGTGCAATTGATGCCAAGAGGTGCCTGTTACATAAGAAAATACAGATAATCTCAAATCAGCCACTGAAATACATGTGATGTGATTTAAAGGTCAAGTGTTTCTGTGACTGGACACACAGTGAGTGGCTCACTCAGTGGTCACAATATAACCTCAGTATTCTCAGTGTACTAAAGTTGTATCATTGAATGTGTTATCTTGCTAACCTCCCAGTGTATTTCTTTGTCTTAAACTTGAAATGATATAACCAGTGAAATCAGTAGACTCAGATCTTTTAACAATTTAACTTGTCACCCTTCTTCGTGCTGTTGACATGTGTTGCATTTATTGTGTCTTTTCGTAGTTGTACATTATCTTTGTCTTGCTCTTATGACCTCACATTCGCAGTCGATCGTTTGCATGATCCTTGTCTTGTTCTGTGGATGTATGTGATGTTTGGATTTTTTAAACCTAAAGGTTGATAAATTTGGAGAAGTTTTTCTGTGAGGCAAATCTGAGGGCGCCTCTCTCCTCAACTGCTGCTGCTAATATGCTGATGGATACAAACAAGTGAATGGTTAAACACAGATAAAGGCATATGTGAAGCTTATATGCATTTTCTTACACTCTGGTCATATTTGTTGATTGCCCTGGCTCCTTCAGTGTGTGGTTTCAGGATCAGAAAGACTGACTACATTTAACTGAAAATATTCTAAATTGTGTCAGGAAGTAGAGGTGAGGACAGAAATGCTGGACAATAGATGAGGAGGCAGGGAATCTGGGAAAAAAGTTTTTCTTTAATGAAAACAAAGCGCTGCAGGCGCTGCAGACAGCAGGTCATCCAAAACAAAAACAGTAATTCTCCAGATCAACTTACTGGATGATCTTGTAAGAGGTGCAGCAAAGCAGACAACTATTTCCCAGGTCTGGGTTCGAGTCCAGCTCGGGCCTTTCTGGGTGGAGTTTGCATGTTCTTGTGTCCGCATGGGTTTTCTCCGGGTACTTCAAAGACATGCTCGTTAGGCTATTTGGTGACTCTAAATTGATCGTAGGTGTGCGTGTGTGAGTTGTTTGTCTCTGTGTTATGTAATGTAATATTAAAAACAAAACTTCTTTCACGTCATATCACACTTGTACACATCTTCAAATCTGCAGAATTTTTAACAAGAAATTACATCTGTGTACTTTTAGAACAAATGATTTTTCAGTTTTTTTGTTCAACATTTCGGTCGCCATGGTGCTTGACTAAAAAAAATCTGCTTTGCTCTAAATTGGGGTGCAAAAATAGAATCCAGAAGAAGGTTTATGGCTCAAAATATTAACTTTTCAGTACAAAACAAGGGACCTAGAACTGATAAGGTGCAGGCCAAATACAATTGGGCCCCAAATTGGGCTGCAATGCTCTAAATGAACAACATCAGTTATGTTTGTTGACTTCTTCGTCGGCCCTGTAAAAAGGACTGCAGTTTGCCCTAAGCTGCCTTTAACTCACGGCCATTTTCCATGTTTGCCTGTTGTCTTGCACGTGACATTGAACTTTAACATCAGGGGAGCCAGAGTTCATATATACATAAACCTTTAAAATATAAATGTAATTTTATATTAAATAATGTCATGTTCAAATCTACATTAACGTAAATGTTATTGATATAAAAAGAACAGCAACACAATTGCTGGGGAAGGAATTTGGCTGTGGACATATCTCCTGAGGATTGTAAGTCCTCAGGCTTATTCAACTGAAAATAATACATAGATGGCTTTGGACGCCACAACAACGTTATGACTGGAACTTAATATGAGTAGATTCTTGCTGGAGATGTGACAGGAGTGGTGTCTTTATACTACATATACTCTGGACATGTCCAGCACTTGGGGACTGGTGGAATAACCAGATTCTATTTGAAGTGCTGCACAAAAAGTTCCAAATCTCTGCAAAACTGTTTATCTTTGGATCGACCACTGAACTCCAGGGCAATGACTTTTCATGTTTTCAGAAAAGATGGATTATTTTGGCCCTCACAACAGCTAAACAGATCCTGCTAAAACACTTGAGGAATGAATTCCCGCCTTCTCGTGAAGAATGGACTACAACAATGGCCCAGCTAGCTGCTTATGAGTGGGTGACATGTTTACTTTGAGCCCTTTTTACTGACTGGCTGTCTGTAAGCTAATGGTTGCCTTGAGAATGCAGTGCTGTCAATGGTTCATTGTGCTCATCTGTTGTGAAGTAACAGTGTGGTGGTCATTTTTTTTTTTTGTTTGGCCAGGGCCTGCTTCAGAAAGCTGGTTTTACTGAAAACTCTGACTCTGTTAACCCTGAAATGAGGGCAGCCCTGGGTTTTCCGTTTCACAAAGGGAGGTTAATCAATCAGCGAGCTAACTCAAGCCCGTTTCAGAAAGAGAGGCCATTCAAACTTGGGAAATAGACGTTGAACTGCCTGGGCGTGTGGCTGAGGGGAGTGCTTGTGCAGCCTCTCAGACTGATAAGCAGCCTAGAAGTCGACAGCTAAAGGCAGTTCCACCCTGGAGCGTTTGTCCCAGTCATAAAGTCTATCCTACCAGCCCAGGTTAGCGCCGGCCACTATCATTGGTGCTCTAAATGAACAACATCAGTTATGTTTTGTGACTTCTTCACCAGCCTTGTGAAAAAAACAGGAACACAATTAAATACAACTTTTCCATGTTCAGGCGCTGTAAATCCTGCAACACTCCTACTCAATGAAATATGTCTACACAGAGAAAGTCTTATATTTACTTTCCCCAGGAACCAACAAGTGCTTCAAGCTTCTCCTGCCAGAGCTCCTAATTTTCCAGTTGTTAATATTAGAAGTCAAGAGTTTCTGCTAAGAAACGCCCACAGATGTTCCTATTTATTTGAAGCTACCACTAAGGGATTTTGCACACAGAAGGCAGTGGCTTTAATTTAAACAGTGTGTGTGTGTGTTTTGTTATCAAATTAACTTAAATGCCTTTCTTCATTATGACATAGAACATTATAGGGAACGGACTCGCATAACAACCATATAAAACACATCAACTAGCCTATAGGACTTCAAGTTCGGAATTTTGTTATTCTTACATTAATCCAGAAGCGACCACAGGGCCCTGTGCTCTTGTGTCTTTATTTTTGGTTACAGCCGGCTACTTCCCTAAGTGAGTCTTTGACAGCTAACTCAAGCCAGTGAGCAAGATAGTGTATCGACTGAACTCTGCCAGAGAGTACCGTTGCTCTATCCGTGGCTATGGAGATGACATTTTTCTCAAAAACTGGTCGTCTCAGGCCTTTCCTTAAACTACTGTATATCGATTCGGCCTCCGTGCCCTCTGAAACCTCAACAATATCCAAAAATACATTGTCCACTAAGCCATTTCCTGTCACGTCACTCGGCAAATAAATGATCTGACGATGAACTGTGCTTTCATCTAGTGACACTGATGCGTGAGCCCAGTTCTTTTGATATTTGAAACTAACTTAGCTCTCATTTCTTTGTTGGTGTGACTGATTATTTCAGCACAAGCGTGGTCTGATCTGTGCACATTTCCCACATTTGCTCCATCAAGCTTTTTTAGGGGCATGACAGCAGGGAGCTTTCTGTAGGCCATTTTTTCTTTGGCCACCATATAGGCAGACCTGAAAGACGCAACTGTTTCCTGCATTAAACTGGCATTTGTTTCAAGTATCTTGTTTGGGAGCACATCCTTTTCCCTCACCTGTGAAATCTCCATAGCTCATTTGTGTGCAAAACTGTCTCGGTGCTTATAAATCTTATTCCGTCAGCAGCACAGACACATAAGTAGCCGGCATTTACTCATCTACTAGCTGGAGAGCAGAAATGTCCACAAGCTTGCACGGTTGAAGAAGTTGTAGCAAAGGGAAGGAATATATAATGTCCTCCTGTGTTTTTACATCCTCCTGTGATGGAGGGAAGATGGCGTTTTACAGAGTTAGGGTTAGGGTTAGGGTTAAGTACATCCAAAAGTTTCCTTGCAGAACACTGAATGATTTGATCATTGCAAAAATAGCTTGTGGGCAAAAAGAGTATGGGCACCCCTGCAGGCGTCACCTACCTTTTTGAAAAGCTACTTAAAAAAATAACGAATACTGAGTAATATCAGGGCCTACCTGTTTCCTGAAAAAGTTCAGTGGGAATCTCAGACCTCAGTCTGGGCAGCTCAGAAGACACGGACAGCACTAGCAGCTGATCTCAGGAACACACCACCGGACACAACAACCGCTCCGCCGAACTCCACGACTAACAGCAGAGCCAAAACCATAAAATCCAGAAACAGCACAAAAAGACGAAAACGACCAAAAAACATGTTGATTGGTTCAAGGCACAGGGAAACAACAACAATTCAGACAAAAAACAACAACCAATAACACAATAAGAATAACCTAAAAAAGATAAACATCACGGAGCCACTGGCGACATGCAGCCATACATTAATGGTTCTTGTCATATTGTTATTAATTAAGGAATCCTCACCAATATTAACAATGATTTACATTTGGTTTAAAGTCATCTGTTTAGTTTTTTTTTATTATTTAAAATGCTTTAAATGAACATTTTTGAGACACTTTGAACCAATCATGAACATTGCCTCCTTTCCCTGTACAAACTGTAAGTAATGTAATATTAAAAAAAAAAACATAACTTCTTTCACGTCATATCACACTTGTACACATCTTCAAATCTGCAGAATTTTTAACAAGAAATTACATCTGTATGCTTTTACAACAAATGATTTTTCAGTTATTTTGTTCAACATTTCAGGTGCCATGGTGCTTGACTAAAAAAAAATCTGCTTTGCTCTAACTCAGGGGTGCCCAAATTCTTCCCAGTGGAGGGCCAAAATAGAATCCGGAGGAAGATTTATGGCTCAAAATGTTAATTTTTCAGTACAAAACAAGGGACCTAGTACTGACAAGGTGCAGGCCAAATACAATTGGGCCCCAAATTGGGCTGCAATGCTCTAAATGAACAACATCAGTTATGTTTGTTGACTTCTTCGTCGGCCCTGTAAAAAGGACTGCAGTTTGCCCTAAGCTGCCTTTAACTCACGGCCATTTTCCATGTTTTCCTGTTGTTAAAACCTTGTCTTGCATGTGACATTGAACTTTGACATCAGGGGAGCCACAGTTCATATATACATAAACCTTTAAAAAATATATATAATTTTATATTAAATAATGTCATGTTCAAATCTACATTAATGTAAATGTTATTGATATAAAAAGAACAGCAACACAATTAAATACAACTTTTAGAGGAAGGCAAGTGCTATTTTTAGAACATGGCCTGTTGGCTACTCACCTGGTCCTCTAATGACATTTTTAAACAACACAGGAGTCTGAGGGTGTCACATGACAGGGACACGTGGCATTAAGTGATGATGTCACATGATGATGTCACATGATGATGTTTGCCTTTGATCTTTTGTCTTTAAATACCAGCAGTAAATTGATTAATGCATCACTTCCCTTCAGACCTCCGGTTAATTTACGTAAAGTATACAGCAAGAATACTTTTAATTCTCAAAAAGAGCAGGAAAGCTAAACAGATTTTGAAATTCTAATTCTTTCATTGCCTACAACAGGCTCCAAAACCAGAAGAAATGTTCACTTGTCTGGTCGTCGGTCATTCTTTAATTCAGTTGGCTGTAAAAGCTACTGGTCACCTCATCCAGTCTCATTTTGGATTTGACCACACCAGTTCAACCAGTGTGGACTCCACAAAAATCGTGGCTCATGAAATACCTTTACCAAATGCCCCAAGAGGCGTAGTGGTTCCAGGCTACAGTAATCTTAGGGAACTTCATCAGAATGCTAGAACCCCTTGTGTCCTGGACTGTCTGAGTACTGAAACTCAGCAAAATGATCAAGAGCAGGATAATGGATCAGGTCTTGGACTTGGTCATCCAAGTTCATCTAGTGTAAAGTCTGCAACACCCATACTCAGTGAAATATGTCCAGACAAGCTCCCCCTAGCCCTGAAAGACTCCAATGTTACAAACAACATTAAACTTAGGACGCTGCATCAAAATGCTAGCACCTATTCTACAGACATGGACCCTGTGAGTATGGAAGCTCAGCAAGATGAGCAAGAGCAGGATAATGGATCAGGTCTTGGACTTGGTCATCCAAGTTCATCTAGTGTAAAACCTGCAACACCCATACTCAATAAAATATCTCCAGACAAACTCCCAGTAGCCCTGAAAGACTCCAATGTTACAGACAACATTAATACTGAAACACAGCATATTGAACAAGAGGATAGCACCAATGATGAGACAAAACTTCCTCGTCTTGGTCTCTTTCTGTCTGCAGCCCTCATTGGTCCATACTCCATGAATGAAAGATCATGGGAAAACACTGTAATTGACCCAAACAACACTGACAGACCTCCAGAAAGAGAGGCTTTTTCCATAAACAGAACAATTGCAGCGGTTTATTCCACGGCCAAAGCATCTGTTGTGTCTATGGGCCGAGCAGCAATACGTGTCACAAGGTCCATTACTTTAATGCTATTTCACTTTGTTCGAGAGAGAACTTCATATATTTTGTGCAGAATCATAGAAGAAACTTCACATGTTTGCACCCATGCTCAGGCAAGAATTGCAGCTTTTCTCAACATGACTCAAACAGGAGTTGTAGATTGTTTTTCCATGGTTCGAGACAGAATCTCAGATGCTTTTACCAGAACCAGAGCAATCGCTGAAGCTGCAATCACTTGGACCAGATCGGTCATAGCTTCAGTTGCTGGGATCATAGCCAACATTGCACTCATTAATTCCAGGCCCAGAGTCACTAACCTACCAATATTAGTAGATTTGCTTCTAGATGTGGTTGTTAATATCGCTCACATCGGCTCTTCATACCCTCGGTACCGTTGGTACTTGTTGCGATTAATTTCTAATTGTTACCGGACCAGAAGACAGATGAGAAGAAGTTTTTTCAGGATCAGACGATCATTTGCTGGTCGCATTATAGCTGCAACTTTAAGGATAGGAGACAGTTTGGGACTTTGTTTCCCAGAAACAACAGCAGATCTGTGGAACTGTATTACCTGTGCACATGAGCTTTTACTTTGGGGTATTGGTGCCACCATAATTTCCCCTGGACTCGCTGCAAGTTTATTACGTTCTTTCTTGACAAGGGTGTCACGTATAATAATGCAAGAAATGTACATGCAAGGAGCTCCAGAAGTTCTTCTGAGTGTATTAGGAGATGCTTTGGTTTTCCTGAGAGTAAGTGTTGGTTTTTAGCTCTATCAGGTCCACCACTGTTTTATCAGCTGAAACCAATGAAACTAAACTCTCAAGAGCAAACTGTCTGTGTGACTGAAATAGCAGAATGTCACCAACCTTTAAATCACAAGTACTTTCCAACAGCTGTACCAAGAAATCATAAGGTATTATCCTCTATGGGTTTTCTCTGGGTTTCTCCAGTTTCTCCCATACTTTTAATTTGGTTATAAAATTTTCACCATAAGTAGATTCAGTTAGATCAAATTAACACTCAACATTTTAAATTTCATTAAAATCATGTAAAATATATTATTAAAATGATTATTTATTATTATAAATAAAAAAAAATAATATAAAATAAAATAAAAACTTTTGGATAGAACAGTCTTTGTTTTAAATGTGATCCCATGTCTTAAGTGTATGAGAGACCACTGGATTGTCTTTTTAGTGTGGTTTATAGCTGGTTGGACCCCCCTACTGTGACCACTTTCTCCTCTTAGTGACTGGGATCTTTGACTCTTCACTGGGTTTGAGAACGTTCTCTAATTCTACCTAACACCCTTTGTAGCTCAGACTTCCCCCAGCCACTGGTGGGTCAGTATGTCTCAGAGTTATCAGTTCAGTCTGTCCCCTCAGAAAACCCAAATAACCTTTTTTTACAGTATGACAGATGAATCTGTGTAGTCCTTTCAGTAGTCTTTACAGCAGTTGGGATGATGAGAAGAACTTGGAAAGTCCCTTCCCACCTTGGACTGGACAGCTGGATCCTCAAGTTAGCATCTGGAAGAAGACAACTGAAGAAAGGACTGCAGTTTGCCCTAAGCTGCCTTTAACTCACGGCATTTTCCATGTTTGCCTGTTGTTAAAACCTTGTCTTGCACGTGACATTGAACTTTCACATCAGGGGAGTTCATATATACATAAACCTTTAAAATATATATATATAATTTTATATTAAATAATGTCATGTTCAAATCTACATTAATGTAAATGTTATTGATATAAAAAGAACAGCAACACAATTGAATCCAACTTTTAGAGGAAGACGAGTGCTATTTTTCGAACATGGCCTGCTGGCTACTCACCTGGTCCAGGAACATGTCACATTAAGTGATGATGTCACATGATGATGTCACATGATGATGGTTGCCTTTGATCTTTTGTCTTTAAATACCAGCAGTAAATTGATTAATGCATCACTTCCCTTCAGACCTCCAGTTAATTTACGTAAAATATACAGCAAGAATACTTTTAATTCTCAAAAAGAGCAGGAAAGCTAAACAGATTTTGAAATTCTAATTCTTTCATTGCCTACAACAGGCTCCAAAACCAGAAGAAATGTTCACTTGTCTGGTCGTCGGTCATTCTTTAATTCAGTTGGCTGTAAAAGCTACTGGTCACCTCATCCGTCTCATTTTGGATTTGACCACACCAGTTCAACCAGTGTGGACTCCACAAAAATCGTGGCTCATGAAATACCTTTACCAAATGCCCCAAGAGGCGTAGTGGTTCCAGGCTACAGTAATCTTAGGGAACTTCATCAGAATGCTAGAACCCCTTGTGTCCTGGACTGTCTGAGTACTGAAACTCAGCAAAATGATCAAGAGCAGGATAATGGATCAGGTCTTGGACTTGGTCATCCAAGTTCATCTAGTGTAAAGTCTGCAACACCCATACTCAGTGAAATATGTCCAGACAAACTCCCCCTAGCCCTGAAAGACTCCAATGTTACAAACAACATTAAACTTAGGACGCTGCATCAAAATGCTAGCACCTATTCTACAGACATGGACCCTGTGAGTATGGAAGCTCAGCAAGATGAGCAAGAGCAGGATAATGGATCAGGTCTTGGACTTGGTCATCCAAGTTCATCCAGTGTAAAACCTGCAACATTCCTGCTCAATGAAATATGTCCAGACAAACTCCCAGTAGCCCTGAAAGACTCCAATGTTACAGACAACATTAATACTGAAACACAGCAAACTGAACAAGAGGATAGCACCAATGATGAGACAAAGCTTCCTCGTCTTGGTCTCTTCCTGTCTGCAGCCCTCATTGGTCCATACTCCATGAATGAAAGATCATGGGAAAACATTGTAATTGACCCAAACAACACTGACAGACCTCCAGAAAGCCTGTTTTCAGCCTTTAGCAGAGAAATTGCAGCAGTTTATACCACGATCAAAGGATCTGTTGTGTCTAAGGGCCGATCAGCAATACGCATCACAAGGTCCATTACTTTAATGCTATTTGAACATGCCCGAGGGAGATCTGGAGATATTTCGTGCAGGATCATAGAAGAAGTTATATATGTTTGGTTCTATGTTCACACAAGAATTGCACCATTTATCTCCTTGCCCAAAGCAAGAATTGCCGATGTGTTTTCCACATTTCAAAACAGGATTTCAGATGCTTTTCCCAGAACAACACCATGGGTTGCAGCTGCAATTTCCACGACTAGACCAATCATTGCAGACGTAGTTTCGTCTATCAGAGAAAGTCTTATACTTATTTTTCCCAGGAACCAACAAGAGCTCCAAGCTTCTCATGCCAGAGCTCCTAAATTTCCCCTAGACCAACGCCTGCTCCTAATGGTGCTATGTCGGCTCTCTGTCAGTATCTGTCAAGTCTTCTGGTGGAACGTGACTCATTTTAATAGATGGACGACACACATCTTTCATAGGGCACTAAAAAGACACAAGGCCAGAGTACAAGCAGCGACATGTGCTGAAGATGAGCTTGCAGATGAAGCACCAACAGTCTCAAGAGACTCAGGTGTTGTGACCCACTGCACAGACTTGACCTTTCAAAGTAATGAAACTCTGCAGAATGAATAAGAGCAGGATGCAATTTCTAGAATTTAAACAAGATTTACAGACGCAATTTCCAGGGCCAAGCTAAAGATATTTGAGGTTTAATATTATAGATGAACTTTCTGCTGCAATTTTCAGGACAAGAACAGTCACTGCTGCTGCTGTTTACGTTTTTTACTTTTCCATTTTCCATAATCCATCCAAAAGGTTTGCTTTTTAGTCCATGACCACATCAACTGTTGTATCTCTCAACTGAGCAGCAATTTGTAATTTGTTAACTATTGTTAATTATGCTTTTTGACTTAGCATCTATTTTTTATTATCTGAGCGTTTACTCCGGGTCTCTCCAGTTTCTTCCCACATTTTAAATCAAATAAAATAATAAAAATAAATAAAAAGTTTTAATTATTATTATTATTTGTACACATTAGAGTTTAACTGTTGTGAAAACAACTACAAGTAAGTGGTGTTTGTTCACATGACGGTGCATTTATAATGTGGAAACAATGGTTTTCTGACATAAGATAAGCATCATCTAGCTGTTCATTGTCCATGCTAGTTTAATGCTTTAGCCTTACATGAACAAAGGCCCAAATGAGATTGTCTTTCAAAAGCTGTAGAGCTGTAACTAACATTGTAATCTGCAATATAATCTCATATAAATCTCTTTTTTGGCGCCTGACCATCGTTTAGGCAGCCAGGTTAATTCTGCACTCCTGACTCATCTGTTTTTAGTGTTAACTGTGCACTTAAGCCATCATGTGTCACTCTTACCACCATAATTCCCTCCTACTCATATGACAATTCATGCCTTCCAGTTTGTGTCTTCTGTCTTATACCACTGAGCAAAGTGACCAGAGTCAAATTCCTTGTATGTGTACTCATACTTGACCAATAAAGCTGATTCTGACTCCGATGTTAATATTGCACTATGCAATTTATTAGCATTCTCCACATTAACTTGTAATGTTCGGGTTTAATTGATTTAGTGAAGCTATTTTCGAGACTCAGTGATTCAACACTATGATTATGCTGGAAGATGGGCTTCTAATATTAAATAAACTTTTATATAAATAGCAAAAATATTAACCGATACAGCAATTTTCTTGAGTTTCTCCTGCTTATAGATAATAGATTAATTAGTATAACCTAAAACTGTATGCAGAACAAATGCGGGTATTTTTTTTATTTTGTTTTTTGTGTTTCCATATTCAAAAATGTTTCACTTCAACAGCTTTTGCATGACTGTCTGACTTTCAGTTTGTTCAGTGTAATTCTTCCCGGTTGTGTTTTCCCTTTACTTCCTTATCTGTATATATTTGAAAAACAAAAATGACTTACAACATTCACTCAAAAGACATTAATGAAAACCTCTCGTTCAAACATAGTCGCACAGATTTTTCTGTCCTTAAATTAAATGAGTAGTACAAGGCCACCTTAGTTTGATCTCTGGTCTATTTCATGTTAATTCAATTGGGCATATATTAAAGTCCAGGAAGTTAGACAGGTGTTTTATTTGTTCCTTGCAGGAAAACTGTTCATACAGCCATGAGAACACAGCACATTATTCACAAAACCAAAACAAACACATGTAACATATGCCACATACATCAAGATTCCACCACCACGCCACCACACATATCCAACTCACATATTACAGTCTCTTTAGTGAGAGATGAGGATTCTTGTTGGATGATAATAATAATAATACAAAAAATATTAGAATGAGCAGATTTAGAATAACTCAATTGATCATAAGCTAAATTAGTTAAATTTAACTGGACTGTGCTGACTAAGGTTATGAATCATCAACCTAAACACTAAATGTAAGATCTCTCAAAGCAGGGTTTGTTTAATTATTCATACTATAAAATAGTAATAAACCAGTTTTCGTATGAAGTCACTTACGTCCGGGGGGAGCGACACTTCCTGCCAGAGCCACTAGGGGCGCCCTGGCTCCATGGGCTCCGAGGGCACCGCCCACCGCAGCGTCCAGAGCGTTCAGAGTAGACACTGCACTAGCGTTACAGCAGCACAGCAGGCAGCTAGCAAACTAGCAACCAAGGTAGGACTCACGCCTTAAGATTCATTTTACACAAAAGTCCGATTTCGTCGTCAAAACAAAGAGCGTTTTATGAGCTGCCGCCAAATTACGCGAGTTAAACTGTAGTTTTCATCGTGTCACGTGACTCGTAAAACCGTAAGTTAACGTTCACGGTCCAGTGTACAATTAATACACATTATCTAACGTAACGAATATGAACCACTGTTGCTATTTTGTCTGTGAAAATAGTGTCATTTCTTTCGAGGGACTGTCGAGGTCTTTCGTTTCCTATCATTCTTTTCTTTCTTTTTTTCTTTTTTCTTTTTTTTTTTTTCTACAGACACTTTAATGTTATGTCAATGTATAAAACAACGTCTTTTGCTTCGGTCATCTCGTATTGACAGTTTAAGAATGATTTCATAAATTTTATTCGCTGCCCTGTCGAAAGCCAAGCGGCTTTTAATCCAGCGCATGCTGCACTCGCTCCTATCAAACCCCACACGCTCAGGTCATCTCAGTTGATAACTCAGTTTTCTGTTTACCAGTGTCAATGATCAGTCCTGTTTGTCCTCCAGGCTGTGATGGCTGCAGTAGGAGCCCCGGGGCCCGGGGCCACAGCCTGTGTGACCAAGGTGGCGCTGAGCATCTCTTGTGCGAATTTACTGGACATGGACACCTTCTCAAAGTCCGACCCTGTGTGTGTGCTGCTCATGAACACCTCAGGGGCACAGTGGTCTGAGGTGAGCGGGTTAAAATATTCATGCTGCGGACCTTAAAAGCTTAAAAGATCTTGTGCTGGATAACTCAGAGTTCTGTCATTAAAGGAAACATGTGTTTGTGTCAGGTCGGCAGAACAGAGATCATCCAGAACTGCCTTAATCCTCAGTTCTCCAAGACTCTTGTCCTCGACTACTACTTTGAGATGGTGCAGAAGCTGAGGTTTGAAGTGTATGATATCGACAGCGATAGCGGCAGTCTGAGAGAGGCTGACTTCCTGGGAGAACTGGAGTGTACCTTGGGACAGGTCGGCCCTCTTTGCATCCCATTACATCCCATTCATCCGCACTAATGCTTATTTATCTGCGTATTAATTAGGCTTAAAGGGGAAATGAACTCAGTCAAGTAAAATGCATTTTACAGCTGGACCTCTGCTCTTATCAACAGTGTATAACACTGTTGACAAATGTTAGCATGCAAGGAGAGACTACAGCGGCCTTTATATGTTTTTTTGGCGTGGGCGCCGCCATTTTGCCATATTGTGGCCTATGATGTCATGGGGTTGGTGATTCCCATAGTGGTAGAGTGTGAAACAGAGAAGAAAGAGCATGTGAAAGATAGATAGCAGAACATAGCTTCTTTACCACTTCTTTATTTCTACGCCTAAACACATCTGATACGGTGTTCAGAGGGATCCAACCAACTTCATGACGTATTCGATTTCTTCACTTCAAAATGGCGACTCCGTAGCAGACAAGCCAGATTGAAATGACGAAAAAATAAACCAATCTTTTGATTTTGGCAACTTTTTAATATTTGACTTAACCCTTTGAGACCTGAACATCAGCCTGCGCATAAAAAAAAAAAGCTTACGGTATTTAAAATTACTGTAACTCACGGATGGACAAAATTCAAAGTGTGTCTGAACACTGGGAAGTTGCGATTTCTGGTGGGGGGGGAAAGCAGCCATTACGGTAATGATGACACACCGCTGCTGTCGGCTGCAGGTTGGGGCGTGACGCAAGACCAGGGAGGCCCAGGAAGAGAGAGTTGTTTTTGAGGAATTTGTTGGTAAAAATGAAGTTAGTTATACCTTTGAGATGTCACAGCTCAACTTCCCAGTGTTCAGCCGCACTTTGAATTTTGTTAATAGAGCCAACAGCTGTGAATTACGGTAATTTTAAAAGCCACGTGGTTTAACGTATCACCAGCGATACGTTCAGCCTCTAAAGGTTTAAGCAAAGGTGTTATTTCAGATATAATTGGCAGTACAGTATGTTTCATTTCCCCTTGAAGCAGTATACGCTGGAAGTCCTAAGATGTGTCTTTCCGTTCAGATTGTGTCGTCAAGGAAAGTAACGAAACCACTTGTTAGGAAGAACAAGACTCCTGCGGGGAAATCAACCATTACTGTGAGTTTATTTTCTTCAGGGAGGTTGGGATGTGTGGATCAGTGAGTGTACATATGTGTGTTGTTTTTAAAACTATTGCATGCTTTCTAGATATCTGCAGAAGAAATGACGGACAGCAGGGTGGTGTCACTCGAAGTTTCCGCTAGAAAACTGGACAAAAAGGTATCGATGACCACATTTGAATTATGTTAATGAATTCGTAATTATTGCTTATTGTTAAGTAATTTGTTTTATTGAATTCCTTATTATTTTCTCATATTTTGCCAGGATTTTTTTGGAAAATCTGACCCATTCCTGGAATTTTACAAGGAGACAGAAACTGGATGGCAGCTGGCTCATAGGACAGAGGTACAGACAACGCTCTCTGTATACACGCTTTCTTATTCAATGATTCTCAGATTGTAAACGGTCATGTTAAGTTATAACCAGAAGTTGTTGCGTCTTAAAAAGTTTATAGAGTTACAGTCAAGGGGCTTTTTAATCTGTGCTGTTGCAGGTGGTGAAAAACACCCTAAATCCGACATGGAGACCTTTTCGAATCTCCCTGCAATCATTATGTGGAGGTGACGTGGAGAAATCTATAAAGGTACACATTACAGAAACATTTTCTACATTTTGAGATATTACACTACTTCCATTTTTGTAGTTCTGGGAACTTTTCCATGCTGACCTGATGGTTGATGTGGTTGTTAATATCACACAATAATCACACTAGTTTTTCCAAGCTCACAATTTGATCATGGAGCTTTCTCCTTTTGTTCATGAACTGTGGCCACATTGTGTGTAATGGATGGGTTGATCATTCTGCCAGAGATAAATAAATGGTTTAGCACTAGTTTATGTTTGCTGTTTTTTTGTTTCCATCCTCTAACCCTGTTAAAGCAAACTTATCAGGAAGAGCATCTTTCCAGTCAACACTGCAAGTGAGTTGACCTGTTAACACACGAGTGCTCTTTGTGTGAAAGATGCAGTGTCTGTGACAGGACAGGCCAAAGTCTGAGATGCATCTGTATCTGTCTTAAAGGAGTAACGTTCTGTGGAGACTGACCCTTTGGTTGACTTACCTGTTAGAGGATATGTTTGATATGTCACTAAATCTGGTGTTTGTAGCTGTTATTGTTCCTGATATTAGTGATTCAATTTCAAAATAAATATTACATTCTGTATCAACGGGTAAGTTATCCAGTGGGTCCGTTTTTCCAAAAGATTTTTCCATTTTCCCAAAGTTTTCCATTAAGATGGATGACTTTATTTTAGTTACCCATAAGCTTCCCTAGCCGTCGGCAGACTGTAGCATCAGCAGTTTGTCTGAGTTGTGGTGACTGCTTCATCTTCTGTAGTTAGTTATTCTCTAAACACTGATGGTGTTTAGAAGCTGCCGTGTTCAGACTATGAGTGGGATCTCTTCAATTTTGACAGTGTGTGTAATTCTTGTCGATATTTCAGTGTCTTCCGTTAGCTTCACATCCATAGCATGTTTTTTTGTCTCATCTACTTTGATTTTCATACTTGGGTTCAAAATGTAAATGGATCGAAATGAAAAGAAATGATAATTGACTGAACTTGTGTTGCTTCTCCTAACTGTCTGTTTCTTCCAGGTAGACTGTCTCGACTACAACAACAGCGGATCTCACGACTTCATTGGATCCTTCCTGACCACAGTCAGTCAAATACAGGATGCATCGAAAACGTTTGCGGTGAGCTGAGTGTGTTTCCTGGGGACCAACTGTAGACTGTTAAAAGAAAGTGGACGTCATGACACCTCCTTGGAAGTGACTGGTGGCTGGCTGCAGCCTCCATGTTAGTGGGGACTAAAACACTCAAGTACACGTCAAATAAAAGTTTTCCAAATACGGTTTATGTCATTTTAGGTAGTTTATATAATGCTGAGACATTTTGTGCTAGTTATTTGACGCAATAAAAACAGAACGTGACATCATGATGACAGCTGCCACTGACAGCTGCTCTGGAAAGTGCTCCCATAGGGACGTGGGAGTGGGAAAAATAAATAAATAAGTAAGTAAGTACAGAACATGGCTCCAGACTTGGGCAGTACCTCCCAGAGTCTGGCTCCAAACTCCCAAGATGGCGCCACCTGTAACCCCCTGGATACCAGTGTCAGTTTGACCGCGTTTCATTTCCTACTGTCTGTGGAACGAGTATGAAAACCAGATGATGGTGTATCCTGACACATGTACGTTGTCCTTATCTTCTCAGGCTGAGTTTGAATGCATCAATAGCAAGAAGAAACAGAAGAAGAGAAATTACAAAAACTCTGGAGTCATCGTCGTTAAACAATGCAAGGTACTATTTCTATAATGTTTTTTAATGTGTTCTTAGTTTTCAGTTGTAGAATTTTTATGACTCCAGCAACGCTTGTAATACATGGATCAACTCTATGAGAGTGACGCTCTTCGGCTTGTGTCCTTACTCGGGATCATCAACAAACAATTTAAATAATATATGAAGTAAAAAAAAAAAAAAAAATGGAAACAACCAATTAGATACAACTGCATACATATATACCAGCCAGGAGACAGCCAAACCACTATAAAGCCACCTAGAATTATTAAAAAAACTCATCCTTGTCTGTACCCCCTGCAAATAAGCTTTTAAAAGAGAAAATCCAAAATATGTTTTTTTTTTCTTTTCCCTTGGTAAAATTGACGCTTCTGGCATTTCCTGGCTTATATATACTGTATTTATGTGGATGTACGTGATTAGGTGTTTCCATTTAGAATCACGCTCTTACTTACATTGCTTGTTAGTGTTTTTAATGACTCTGATGAAGACCACAGAATGAAACGTGCCAGTATAATAGAGTTGTTCCATTTGCTTCAGCTGTTTCTGGAGTCTTGACCTTTCTACAGTTTCTTTCCTCCTACATTAACCCTGGTACTGTGTGAAGTCAAAAATACAATGTTTTCTTTTAGCTGGTGTTAAATGACTTAAACAATACATTCAATCTTTGACATTAATATATCCATAATATATCCTCTTTTGCAGATAGTGAAGGAGTACACGTTTCTGGATTACATAATGGGTGGCTGTCAGATCAACTTCACCGTGAGTACATTCGGAACATTGTTAAAAATATCATATATATGTAAATCTAGACATTTACATTTTATGGCTTTTTCCAACCCCCTCCTCTGCGGCCAGATCGCCATTGATTTCACAGGCTCCAACGGAGATCCCAAGTCCCCGCTCTCGCTCCACTACATCAGCCCTCAGGGCTATAATGAGTACCTGTCAGCTATCTGGGCAGTTGGTAATGTCATCCAGGATTATGACAGGCAAGTGGATGCATTGTAGGATTACGCTGGCACAAAATGTTCATCTATCATAGATCATTCAGGCGTGTCATAGTGGTGTGTTTTCAGTCTTTCTACAGTCAGACATTTTTTTTTTTTATGTCAGTCCCTCTGGATTGAGCACACTCACCAAACCACTCACCATAATTGGATTTCAGCACAACATGCTGTGTTACTGTCCGAATTACAAGCTCTTCTGCCCACAACAGCCTCAATTAAATCTAATGACATTTTTATTTCACTTCACAACATGAGCGTCAGCAACACGAGGTGAAACCTGCTGAGTGTATACACTCCTAAACATTCATATAAGTTGCACAGAGGGACCAACAATAATTTAAAACAGGTCTATAAACAACTATTTTTCCCGAGAGATGCCTCTGAAGTAGCAGTGTCTCTCTCACCAGCACTCTCTGCGATTCCCAAGGTTCATTACAAACCATGGATCGATAAATGACTTCCCAGTAAAACACTTCATGCATCGTGTTACATCAGTCTGAATTACTGAATTACCAGTTTGGGATTAATAAAGCATCTATCTATCTATCTACTACAAACCAGCTTTGTTTCTGTGTGTGTTGTCCTGGATAATAAACATTTGTATCACTTCCTTTGTGTAGTGACAAGATGTTTCCTGCTTTTGGGTTTGGAGCCCAGATCCCTCCTTCATGGCTGGTGACTCTTTCTGTTATGACATTTTTTATTTCTATTTTTTTTTAATTCTCTAAGCTGATTTTGAATCCGTGTCTCAATCTGGTTTGATGTTTGTGGTCGCAGGTTAGTCACGAGTTCCCTCTCAACTTCAAGCCATCGAATCCATTTTGTGCAGGTAATGACAAACTGAAGAGACTGTTAAGTGACACCGACGTGTTTAATGAACATTTAGCAGAGGAGTTTCATTTTCTTCAGGTTCAAACGTATTTGAAATGTACTGAACATGTAACTCCTCCAATAACTAGCAAACAAATATTAACCAATTGACGTGTCTGTCATCATAAAAATGTAAAACCCATCTCAAAAACACACCATCATCGTGGTAAAACAGACCTGCTCTTGTTCCCTATTATAACGGGTGAAACAGTCCTGCTCTTGTTGAATTCTGCTCGCCCATAAAAGGATTGAAAAACAACATCCATTACGGACGCTTGACTGCCATCCACTTTCCCACTAATTGCAATTAACTGTTATGCACTGGGATTGTTTACCGTAAAATAACTGGATCTGGGGGATGTTTCTGTTTCATATGGTTCTAGATCAAATAAAGATGTTATTGGGGGGAAAAAGTCGAAAATGTGGCTGATACGTCTTCTTCAATCCTGTTTGTATATCATTACTCCAGGTATAGAGGGTGTGGTTGCCGCCTACCGTCAGTGTCTGCCACAGGTGAAGCTTTACGGTCCCACAAACTTTTCCCCAATCATCAAACACGTGGCCCATTTTGGAAAACAGGCGTTGCAGCAGGACACTGCATCCGTGAGTTCCTAGAAGCCTTAATTGTTCATCAGTCATCATTAGATTAAATCACTTTAATTCATTTTTTCTCCCTTGTTGTGCTGATGTTTCACAGCATTACTTCGTTCTGCTGATCATCACCGACGGAGTGATCACGGACATGGACGAGACGCTCAACGCCATCGTCAAAGCCTCTCGGCTGCCCATGTCCATCATCATCGTCGGGGTTGGAGGAGCGGACTTCAGTGCCATGGAGTTGCTGGACGGAGACGATGGCATTTTGCGCTCGGCTACAGGCGAGGCTGCCATGAGGGACATTGTGCAGTTCGTGCCATTTAGGCAGTTCCAAAATGTAAGCTGCGCCGAACTCTAACGCAAACCCACTGTTGAACATGCTCCACCTAAGCTTAAACTCTTGAAATAATGCACACATTTCGATGTCTGCATATCTTATTTCAGGCAGGGACTGCAGCCCTTGCACAAAGCGTACTGGCAGAGTTGCCTGACCAAGTGGCCTCCTTCTTCAATTTATTTGACCTGAAGCCCCCGAATGAGCCCAGTCCTTCCTAGAAATGTAGGAGTTCCCCGACTGTCACCCTAAACCCATTCCCCTCTCCCCCGCTCCCTTCCTTTCACCTACAGCTGTGAATTTGGTCACAAGTATAGTTATCACAGTTAGGTTTTTATGCCTGGAATACGGTTGCAGTATGTGGGGCATTATTACTATATTACTGCAGCTGCTTTGTGTTTGACAAAATGATGAGAGTTTTTTTTGTCCTTTTGATTTACATTGTCATGTTTATGAGGATGAATTTCATTTAAACCCTTAAATATAATTTATATGGTGACCTTATTGGCTGTTTTATTATTTTGCATTATTTGGTGCTACTGTAGTCTACAGTGAAAAAGTGGCCATATTTTAGCTAAAAATTAAGCATCAGTAAAATATTCATGGGAATAATAAATGGCAACATTTTGTTTGTTTGCTTATTTATTTGTCAGTCTTACATTGTTGTTACCTCTCTGCCCCTTCTCTTTAGGGTCCTCAAGAAATGCTTGCGAAGAGCGTCCTGGCAGAAGTCCCGGATCAGTTATCAGGCTTCTTCAACACCATGAATCTGAGGCCGCCCCAAAGTGACACTCCTCTCTCCGACCTCCCAGCATCTGCACCACCCAGCGATTTGTGCTGAGGTCTAACCCTCCTCCTCCTCCTCCTCCTCCTCCTCCTCCTTCTCCTCCATATCCATGCTTCAACTCTCCAGTCATTTCTTATCTGCATTGTTTCAGTAGAGTCCGTTTTAACTCTAATGTTGTGTCAGCCATATCAGCATGTGTGGTCCGTAAACACTATGAATCAGATATAGTGTGTAGCCATAGTACACCGATATTGTCTGTTGTGACATTTTTAACAGATGCCTAACAAAGATTTATTTTATCATTTGCATTTTATGTGCCAGGATTATTAAGAGATTTGTACTTTTTTACCTTGTTTCTAAGGAATTTATTTAATTTTTTTGTGGAACAACTAAGCCAGCTAATACTAGTCATCTAATTAGTGTTTCCACAAGAAAGGGGAATTTGTTTGTTATTAAGTTCTGTCTTAAAATGATCAACCCCTGTTTTTTCACAGTTTGATGTCAGATCTACAGATTTTACCAAATATGTTTCAGGTATGCTTCAATAATGTTTACACAATAACTCGACATTAAGTACTGTTTAAAGGAACAATTGAAGTAAATTTTACACTTCAAACTGTTGCTGATTTTGTACTTTTTTTATATACAAATTTGATTATAGTGTCTGTTTGATTTGATTCTTGAGCAGGTTTTTGTTTCCATGTAAACATAAGGAGATTAATGATGGTCCATCTCTGTTTCTACATATATATGTGTCATACGTTCACTCTGTCTAAAGTTGAAGCCATACAACTTCTCTGTTTACAGACTGTTAGGAAAACAGCCCAGTACATTTCACTAAGTATATACATTTAGTTGTTGAGTATACTGATTATTGTGATACTGTCTCACAGTATGTGGTTTACCTTTATTTGTCATATCTGTTGATTTATCAGTACCTTACATTAATGTACTTTGCAATGCAAGTAATATAATCTGCATGAGATGCCTGCTTCTACTTCATTTTTTTAAATTTAAAATTTAAGATTTTTGCTTACACTGCAAATAAAATACAACTATATTAAACACTAACGTTACATGAATTCATACTGATTCACATGAAGTGTGTTTGTATTTATATTTCCTCCTTTTTGATATCCCACATTTAAAGAGGCTACTCAAAGAATAGTATTAATATAGTTTTAAGCTAGAAATCGATGAACGATTTGTTGTGCTTTTATTTTTTAACAAGACATTAAAGGAGCGTTTACAAAATGTGAACTTGTAGATTATTTACAGTTCCGGTGGTCACTTCAAAATAAAACTCAACGTATCACTCAAGAGCACATTAAATACCACGTTTCAAATAAACTTTAGGAGCGTCAAGTGAGAGTTTACCGTCACTTCCGGTAGGGTAGAGACATTCAGGATGTAACACGTATAATATTCCACCTTGACTATTTGTGGACGGCGCTGGGTATTGGCTCAAGGCGCTGCGGTATCTGGGTGTTTGTCGTTCTTGGTGGGCGTAGTTTGGGCATGTTTAGGACACTAGCTTTACAAAAGTCTACTTTTGCTCTCAGTCCCATAACGTTTGTCGTATTTTCAACGGTAAGCTCGAATTAAAACCTGCACTCAAACGTTTTCCACTTGCTAGCTTCGCTATTTCGTTTGCTTGTTTAGCATGTATTTGTTTAGCTAGCTTTATGCTGGTTGTCATTAGCTTTTTTTTTTTTTTTTAAACATCCGCACCCACCCGCCCGTTATTACACTGATCTGCTTCTTGAGTCACATTTTCCGTGAGTCACCTCCGTTTTACGTTGCTGTACAAAGCTTAAATTTTCAGCTTAATTTGTTACGTTTCATGATAACGACATAGGTAAAATTAGCTTTGAGTTGTATTTGACACAGTACGGTTTTTAGAATAATGTTTGGGTGTGAAATAGGGTGACCAGACCTCTCAAACAGTCCCCGTATTGGAAGACCCTGTCCCCCGGCTAAAAAGCAGTCCCCGATTTTAGCGTTTTATGAATAAGAAAAGAAAAATGTTGCGTGTAGGCTAGAGGAACAGTTATTACGGTAACTGGTCGAGGTACTACTGACAATACAGACAAAGCAGTTTACAAGTGTTTAAATATGTCAAAACAAATGAAAACGTAATCATCCCCATGTTATTTCATCTTGTTAACATTTTGCATTTAGCTTGTTACCATCTCCGAGCTGTAAATGTCCCCGGATTTCATTTCAGAAATCCGGTCACTTTAGTGTGTAATGAAGCTCTGTTAACTTACCAGCACTTGAAAATCAAAAGGAGTTATTTATTTATTTTAATTGGCGTAATTTAAAAAAAAAAGTCATTAATATGTGTTTTGTTTTGCCCCTCTCTGTCCCTGTTGTGGATCCAGCTTGTCACCAGACATGGCTGCCCAGTGTGTGACCAAAGTAGAGCTGACCGTGTCCTGTGACAACCTCCTGGACAAGGACATCGGCTCCAAGTCGGACCCTCTGTGTGTCCTGTTAATGAGCAGCTCCAACAACCAGTGGTATGAGGTCAGTAGGACGAAGACATCTGGATGTATTTAACATCATTGTTCTCTGATCTCACGGCAGATTTTACCACGGTGAAAGCGTTATAACGCTCTGTAATCACTGCCAAGGGATTCCTCATTAAAGGCGGAGTATTAAATCACACATTTGCCGGTTCATTAGGTAAACTAGTGAATGCATTCTAATATAACAACACTGCATTTAATCTTAGCTTCATGAAGATATTCAGCGTTTAAACTGATCTTAAACTGAGCAGTAGAGCATTGTTGAAGGGAAATTTTAGTGCTTTATTATTTTTTATAATCGAATGCATTAATTTTCCCTATTGTACCTGCTGCCTAATGAACTGGCAGGTGTCACCAAGGTGTGGCTGATTATGTTGTGTCTTTTTCAAGAGAAAGTCCATGTGCAGTGTTAATCTTTAACCCCCCTGATAGGGGGTTTTTGCTGTTTCGTCAATGCATGAGTGTTAATACAAACGGCTTTTTACACCTTTTCTAATGCTCACAGTACTGTTATTTCTCGAGCTAATGGATCTCATCTTTCCCAACAGCTGGGACGCACAGAGAAAGTCCAGAATTGCCTCAGCCCAAAGTTTGCTAAAAAGTTCGTCATCGACTACTACTTTGAAATAGTGCAGAAGCTGAAGTTTGGGATTTATGATATCGACAACAAGACGATTGACCTGAGTGACGATGACTTCCTGGGGGAACTGGAGTGCACCCTGGGTCAGGTGTGGTTGTCCTCTCCTGGAAGAACACAACACATGGATAAATTCCTTTGTGAATGTGTGACTTTATGATCTGGTGAAAGTTTTAATTTCCTTTTAAAATGAACCAGGCTTTGCAAACGCAACAGTTACAAGCCACATACTGTCCTGTAGTAAGACACCACTGTTTCATCAGTTTGGAAGTGAAGCATTAACCCTGATAAAAAACATGCTGCTTTGACTCTTTCAGTGTAATGTGACCTCAGATGTTCATTCTGCCTGACTGATGTGGGTGTTATCTATCTTGTGGTCAGGAGGCTGCTGTGTTTACTTTTTGTACCACAGGTTGAGTCTGCTTTTATTTGTGCCTTTAGGTGGTGTCCAGTAAGAAACTGACTCGACCGCTTGTCTTGAAGAACAAGTCGCCTGCAGGGAAAGGAACGATTACAGTGAGTGGCAGAGAGAGAATTAGCTTTAAAGATAGTTTTATGATGTGGTTTTGATCCATTTATTCAGTTCAATTCAAATGTATTTATATAGCATCAGTAACAATACAGATTGTCTTTACAAAAGACGCTTTTGGAGCATTGTTGGTTCAGGTAGGAGTGGATCACTGCAGGCCATTTATGTTTCTTCTGTTATTTATGTGTTGTTATTTTCTCTTGTAGATCACTGCAGAAGAAATAAAAGACAACAGGGTGGTGAACTTTGAGGTGGAAGCAAGGAAATTAGACAACAAGGTACAAGTCGCTCTGCTTGAAAAAATATCTTCTTTGCGGTTTACTGATTAGTGTGTCTAATTATTTTATTAATTTTCATATTAAGGATTTCTTTGGGAAGTCTGACCCCTACTTGGAGTTCTACAAGCAGACAGAAACTGGTTGGCAGCTGGCTCACAGGACAGAGGTAATAAGCACACTCATAAACTGGATAGTAGTGTACCGGCTGTGTAACTGCTGCACAATAACTTACAATAACTTGACTGTATCCATTGATGGAAAACGTCCCACGTTACTTCCACAAAATTTGTTTTTTAAACGATTTATTGGTTTTTAAATCAAATCTGTGACATGGTTAAGATATACACAGATCAGGTGTGACATTGTGACCACCTGCCTAATATTGTGTAGGTCTCCCTTGTGCCTCCTTGGGATGTCTACACCATCAAGGAGTGTCATTGCTATTGGGTGGGGGTGTCTGGTCTGGTCTAAGTGGATGGTACATGTCTAAGTAACATCCACATGAATGAGAGGTCCAAAAGTTTCACAGTAAAACACTGAATTGTCACAGGATGGTCTATGTTATTTACCTCTCCTGTCAGTGGTTTTAATGTTGTGGCTGATCTGTGTATGTCGTCCAGACCAGTCTACCTCAGGTTCATAAAGGTGACAAGCCAATGAAACACTCAGTTGACCAACGGTGATTTTGGAAGCTTGTGGGCCACTTTCATTTCCCTTCACGGGTTTTCACTCTGAACCGGGTGAAAGAGGAACTATTCATGTCCTAACTGTTACATCATAGCTTTTGCCTAATATCCAATACTAAACCAGTTACAAGTCGGTCTAATGATAAATGCCACTGTGTTCGAACGAGTGCCCACTTACATGCACCTGTTAAAATCGGTGTTATTGTGAATGAGGAAGCAAATACATGACATTTGTGAGTGTGACTGAATTCAAGAAGTCTGAGGGTTTCACTACATATGATGTCAGAAGACTGTTAAAGGTAGAAATAGCCATTATAATCGGAAAAAGAATCTTCAATTTCTGTGAATATCTCTACATGGAGTGTGCTACTGCTGAAAAAAACCTAAATGGAAAAACATCTGATGACGCACTGAAAGAAAGGGCGTGTGTTATTTTCCTTCTGTCTTAAAGAAAGCTGCCTTCGACAGTACTATTCACTACACTTATAAATGAGTCATTTATTTACAAGTAGAGTGAGTTGTTGTAGCTGATGTTGTAAATATCAACCCTGGGCGTCTAGAAAATACTATTTGAAGTTTTCATATTGTTCGTTTAAATAACATTAAATTTTACATTAAATAAATACTTCAGTCAGCAACATTGGATTTGATTCCTGGCGCAGCAAATGACTGAACTCAGCATCAGTAACAATAGATGTTAAATCTGTGAAGAATTCTTAAACAAATCACAGACTTGTAGCAAGAGAAGTGAGTGACCCGTTGTGAATTTTTAATGTGGTTAATCCATGTTTGAGATAAAATCCCCACATAAGGAGAGGAGAGACATTTAAATTTTTAGTTTTCCTAATTGGGAGTCTAGTTTGGAGTCAGTTCACTGTCACATTTGTACCCCTGCAAATGCAATTCATTTTAAAACCAAATTTGCAAAACACAACCAAACACAACAATATTAGCTCTGTTGATCAAGTTTCTGAGTAAGATAAAGATCTTTAGTCTGATTCATGAACCACATGAGATACATTCACCGGGGATTGGTCCTGGTGATGTCACTCTGCAGGTTAATGAGTCAGTTAGCTCATCAAACAGCATGTAAATGTAAATGCATGTCACGTAGGTGCTGTGTATGGACTACATTTCTTTTAATCTGTACTGCAGGATTTTGTGTATTTCCCTGAAGACGTTGGATTTATACGTTTGTTTTTGATTGTTCTGCATACAGATCATTTCCGTTTACTCTGTTCTCAGGTGGTGAAGAACAACCTGAATCCAACATGGAGGCCCTTTCGAATCCCCCTGCAGTCTCTCTGTGGAGGAGACCTGGAGAAGTCGATCAAAGTAAACTATTACACTATTTGCAAATATTGTCGTGTTCAGACTTCCCACATCTCCAGCAAAGTTGATATCTTTGGTTTGATAATAGAAGCATTTTGATGCATTTTTATACTTATGCAAACCTAATACAAACAAATCTTCTCGGACGTCTCCAAATGTGTGATCCGATTAGTAAATTTAGTGCTAGCTTGATGATATTTATATTTTTTAACCTCTGAAGCAAACATGTCAGGAAGGGAGCAGTTTCCCACCGTGCAGGACAAGTGAGTTACCCCGTGTCTTACAATGTTTGTCTTTCTTTGTCTTACTATCACGTACCGGGTGAAGTGTGCGAGTGGAGTAAAAGTGGGAACAATACAAAACGTCGCCTAATCAGGGTCTCCCAGCCCTCCCAGGTTTTCATTGTTCAGCCAGATCCTGTCATGGGAACATTGTCTGGAACCTCACACTCTCTTCTTTAAGTCATTTGTATTGTCAGCCTCTGTCCTGTGCTACTACAAAGAATGTCACTTTTGCATGTTTGCTCACCTCTTAAAAAAAAATAAAGGAAATCAGTTCACTCAGTTTACTAAAATAAAGTTTTAAAAATAAAAGTTCTTCAGAGACTATTATTTTAAAAATTCACAGTGAACTTTGTGTGCTTTGGTGTGCTTTACCAGCTTACAAAATCTTTCTAAAGTCTTTTCACCTTTTAACAGGTTGAGTGCTATGACTACGACAGCGACGGCTCACATGATCTGATTGGAACCTTTGAGACGACAATGAAACGTCTACAGGACGCATCACGGACTTCTCCAGTATGTGTGTGCACCAGGAAGCATCCAACATTGAATCACAAAGGAAATTGTTTTACACATAGCTCTGTTACACAAAAAATAAAGCAACACTCTGAAAAACCACTAGTAAAAGAAAAATGGGTGTAAAAAAAAAAAAAGTAAATAAAATAATAATAAATAATAAGATTTGCGTTGGCACTAATTCACAAGAAATAGAAGTAGAAGTATAAAAAGTAAAAAGAGGCTCTTCGTTGATTGAAATTACATTTTAATAGGAATGTTCATCGACTAAAATAAAACATTTGCTACAGTTTAATATATTTAAATATTCTGGTCTTTTGTTTTTGCAGGCAGAGTTTGAGTGTATCAACAGTAAAAAGAAACAGAAGAAGAAGGGCTACAAGAACTCTGGTGTTGTGAGTGTAAAGCTGTGCCAGGTACATTACTTTTCTATTTATTTATATGCTTGTTTTTGTTGTGGAGCAGCGTTACAGATTTAACATTACACATTGTCGTTCAGGTGGTGAAGGAGTACACCTTCCTGGATTATATCATGGGAGGCTGTCAGATCAACTTCACTGTGAGTTTGGGCTTTTCTATTAAATCTAAAATAAATTTCATTTACTTGTGTTCTTTGTTTTTGACGTATCTGGGAATTCACGTGCATCGTTTTGTTTTTGCGACAGGTGGCTATCGACTTCACAGGCTCCAACGGGGACCCCAGGTCTCCTCAGTCTCTGCATTACATCAGTCCTCAGGGTGTTAACGAGTACCTCTCTGCTATCTGGTCTGTAGGCAACGTCATCCAGGACTACGACAGGTAAGACTATGTTTTCCTTATATGGTATTTATTTATTTTTTACTTTTTATTTTCATGAGGTACAAACATGCAAAAATACTGACTAAATCCTTCAGTCAAAGCTGAAACCTCCAAGAAAAATAAGAAAATATTAGTCAAAACGTGTCTTATTCTCTCCAATGCTTTTCCCTTTTCGAAGCAAATACCTTCTCTAATTGGTATGTAATGGACAATATTTCTAACGAGGTCAGCAGTGGTTTTTGTGACAACCTTTTTATTCTTTCTGCCAAGAAAATCTTTAAGACACAGTTATATAATATTAGTGCGATATGAATGCTACAAGCCAAGATTTCTTACTGTTACTGTTGACACCTCTTTCCGAAAAATCTGAATAAATGTCCATGTTCAGCCCAAACTTCTCTACATTCTCTCCAGCAAATGAGTTGCTTGCCAGTTTGTTTTGTTGACGTCTTCATGACGTTGATGTCGTCGTGATGTGAAAGCTGAAGATGGAATTTACGCGACAAAACCTTTTGTCCCTCACCGACTGAAAGTATTTGTCTTTGTGCGTAGTGACAAGATGTTTCCTGCGTTTGGCTTTGGAGCCCAGATTCCACCGACGTGGCAGGTAAAACCTGACATGAGTCTATAAATACCTTCAGGAGACAAGAACGCTGTTTGGTTACCATTATCAGACTGAGAAGTCATAGTGGTGCTCTGACAAGAAAGAATCTCTGATGGTTTTCTGTTTTACAGGTCTCCCATGAGTTTCCCCTCAATTTCAACCCATCCAGTCCATTTTGTGCAGGTGTGTTGAGACATTTCCGTAGCTCATGTTATCTACAGTACACATGCAGCTTCATATACTGCCTTCACTGTTTTCCAGAGTGTTGACACAAGTTTCCCTCCTATGTTTGTGTGAGTAGGCATTGAGGGTGTGGTTGAGGCCTACAGGGTCTGTCTGCCCCAGGTCAAACTCTACGGCCCCACCAACTTCTCTCCTATTATCAACCACGTGGCCTGTTTTGCTAAGCAGGCCCTCCAGCAGACTACCGCTTCTGTGAGTATTTATTCAACGACCACCCAAACGCACTGCATTCCTGTAGGCTAGAGTAGTCGCCTTGTATATGAAAGTAAAAGTGTTTTGCTTGAACGCCTGGACAAAGTCATGCAACGTTAACTATATTCAGCGTAAGTGTCAAGACTGCACAGAAGGCAAAGACAGTACAGGAAAAGAGCCTCCAAGGAACCATTTCCTGTTTAATCTTGGCAGCGGACCAGATGATTTGATAATGGCTTGATCCAGAGCAGCGACTGTAATAGTATCGCAGTGATTGTAAATTAAGAGTTAAGAGTTAAATCATTGAATCATTTTTTTTTTTTAAATTCAAAAATAGAAAAGTGTGTGTGTGTGTGTGTGTGTGTGTGTGTGTGTGTATAGAGGCGGCTGACCAAATTATTTAAGTGGAAGTGAGGCACCTAATGACTGGTAGCTGGTTGATTGGAGCAATCTTAGCTGACCTTCCTGGTGTCAGGAAGTCAGGAAGAGGAATACTAACAAATACTCTGGGATGTGATTAGGACTGAATGCTTTATCAACACGTATAGTTTAGACAACTGATATGTTATTGTTCTGTGACTTGTGTTGTTGTTTTCCTGAAGCAATACTATGTTCTGCTGATCATCACTGACGGAGTGATCACGGACATGGATGAGACACGCAACGCCATCGTCAACGCCTCTCGGCTGCCCATGTCCATCATCATCGTCGGGGTTGGAGGAGCGGACTTCAGTGCCATGGAGTTCCTGGACGGAGACGACGGTCGTCTGCGCTCTCTAGCTGGCGAGGCTGCCATGAGAGACATCGTCCAGTTTGTGCCGTTCAGACAGTTTCAAAATGTGAGTCACATTAAAACATTAGACACCTTTAATTTTATGTTATCAACCCATCTCTATAAACGCTGCTTGCGTTTCAACCTTTTTTCTGCAACATCTTTGATTTAACTGGCTTCAAACATTACAAAATAAACATAACAGAGCGGTTTCTACATCCTATGCCTGTATACTGTACACGTCCAATTAGGCCTGGGCAATAAACGGAAAATTTACCGATATATTTACGACGGTAACTAAATTCATTTTGCCCATGTCGGTATATTCGGTATTTAAAAAAAAAAGACGGAAGAAGTGTTTTTTGTCTTTTGTCTGTGTGTAGGTAGGCTTTGTTCATGTCTCTTTAAGACGCTGCACACGTAGTACAACGTATTTAGTCATGTGACTCCACCTCATCCAATCTATAACAAGAAGGGGAAGAGACGGTGACGAAATGGAGGAGCGTTTAAACGTCAAAGTGGCAGCTGCAGCGCAGGCGATGGAGGTAGACCTAGTCGAGGCTTGTTCCAAAGAGAAATGCGTTTTCAGTTGTGTGGAAGTATTTTGGTTTTAACAGGGAGGATACTGCTCAGAAAAACGTAAAAAGTAAGTTATACAAAAACACTGTTTTCACCAGCCAGGGCAATACGTCTAACCTTTTCCACCACCTGCAATACAATCATGTGGTTGAATTCAAAGAAATCATTTTTTTGATTTATTTTTTTAATTTTGCGTAAGGGGTGGTGGTAGTTATCGTCCATTTATCGTTATCGAGATGAACTGCTCAGTATATCGTGATATTGATTTTAGGCCATATCGTCCAGCCCTACGTCCAACCCTGGAGACTCCCAGCCCCTCATCTTAAACCTCATCTAGCTTCTAGCCTTGTTTATCTATTTTTTTTTTGTTTCAGGCTCCCAGCCAGGCTCTTGCCCAAAGCGTATTGGCCGAGTTACCTCAGCAACTGGCTTCGTTCTTCGCTTTATTCAAACTGAAGCCTCCCCGTGACCCCCCAGCTTCATAGGGGTACCCCACCTATTAGTCATAAACCTTGGCCTTGATCCTAGCTGCTTATCAGTCTGAGTGAGCGACTACCTGCATGAATCATCACATGTAGCCGCTGTTATGTTATGTATATGTTATGTTTGTGGTGTTAGTGTCATTGTGTAAAAGACTTCTAGGTCTAGGTTTATGTTTCTTCAGCTTCAGTTGTACGTAGTCTTTCATGACAAACACAGTGGAATGAAAAGGTATTGGCCCCCTTCTTGACTTCTTATTGTTTGCATGTTTCAGCTCCTCAAACAAATTTGAATATTAGTCACAGATAACACAAGTAAACACAAACAATTATTAAGGGAAAACTAAATCTAAACCTACATGACCCTGTGTGAAAAAGTGATTGCCTCCTAAACTTAATAAGTGGTTGGGTCACCCTTAGCAGCAACAACTGCAATCAAGCCTTTGGGATAACTTGCAATAAGTCTTTGCCAAGGTTGTGAAGGAATTTAGTTCCACCTATCTTCTCAGAATTATTGAGAGGGTTCTCCAGCATGAACCACCTTATTAAGGTCATGCCACAGCATCTCAATAGGATTCAGGCCAGGACCTTGACTAGGCCACTCCAGATTCTTCATTTAGGTCTTTCTTCATCCATTCAGCGGTGGACTTGCTGGTGTGTTTTGGATCATTGTCCTGTTGCAGAACCCATGTTCACTTCAGCTTGAGATCACGAACAGATGGCTGGACATTGTCCTGCAGGTTTTTTTTCTTGGTAGACAACAGAATTGATTTCATGGTTCAATTTACCACAGCAAGTCTTCCAGGTCCTGAAGCAGCAAAACAGCCCCAGACCATTACACTACCACCATCAGATTTTACTGCTGGTATGATGTTCCTTTTCTCACATGCAGTGTTATTGTTATGCCACATGTAATGGGACACACACCTTCCAAAAAAGTTTTGTCTTGTCAGTCCGCAGAATATTTTCCCAAAAGTCTTGGGATCATCAAAATGTTTTCTGGTAAAAGTGAGACGAGGCTTTATGTTCTTTTTGCTCAGCATTGGTTTGGTCTTGGCTCTGCCATCTGGGACATTTTTGTCCAGTCTCTTTTTATTTATCATAAACACTCATGAACACTGACCTTAACTAAGGCAAGTGAGGCCCGCAGTTATTTGGATGTTGTTGTGGGGTCTTTTGTGACCTCTTCAGTGGGTCGTCTCCGAGCTCTTAGGGTATTTTTGGTTGGCCGGTCACTTCTGGGAAGGTTCACTACTGTTCCGCGTTTTCACTATTTGTGGATAATGACTCTCATTGTGGTTCTCTGTAGAAATGGCTTTGTAGCCTTTTCCAGACTGATGGATCTAAATGACTCTTTCTCATTTGTTACCGGATTTCTTTGGATCTCTGCCGGATAAAGCTTTTGAGGATCTTTTGGTGTACTTCTCTTTGTCAGGCAGGTCCTACACTTTTCGCGCAGGGCTTTGTAGGTTGGGATTTATTTTTCCCCTTAAAAATAAAAACCTTAATTTAAAAACATTATCGTTGTCTTATATTTGTTTGATGATCTGAAACATTTAGATGTGACAAACATGCAAAAAATAAGATCGCAATGGAGGCCAACACTTTTTCACACTACTGTATCTTATATTGGCTAATAAATAAATATTGTAAATGGCTCTTTACTGACCCTGTGTAACACATCAACATCAAACAAAGGGATTTTCCTTTAAACTCTGCATGGCTTTGTCATTCGTGCTCCCTGCATTTACTCAAATCTCTCATGATAATGATCATACAACAAGTAGATTTTTAAATGTTTGAACTATTTTTGACTTTATTAACACATCTCTTTGCGCTTCAGGCTCCTCGTGAAGCCTTGGCGAAGTCGGTGCTGGCTGAGGTACCTGGACAGGTGGTGGAGTTTTTGAATACCATGAAGCTGAGTCCACCCAATCCCACTGTGGAAACCCCCAAGCCTGCAGAGACCAAGTGATGAAGAAACAAAGGAGGAACCAGAAACGGTCTCTTCTCCGGCACATACCTATCACTTCTCAGCCTCATCTCGTCATGCACTCAGCCAAACCACTCACTGGTCTTTCTAAACTCTTTCCTTTAATTTCACCACACTGACGAAATAACAGGATGCAATCAGGGACATCAACCCGACCACACTCTACACATTTCTTCCTAAGCACTCCACTCTTGTTGACCAACCTGTGTCCAAATAGGTCTAGCTGTTCTAGTTGTTAGATTAGAAACATCTATGTAGTATGCTACCTTATTACCTTATTACCTTATTAAGAGCTTAAAACTTACTTAATGAATTCTACCATTTTGAAAAGAATATGTTCATGTGCGGTGAAATAGGTTTGAAATTATAGAAGCTAAGCCATATCAAGAAACCTGCAGTGTTTCTATAGTGTTGAGTAAAAGAGGAAACCACATATCTCATTACGGAAACACTAAACTTCCTAAGCTATTTGCAGTTTGTTTATCTTATGCCTGTTTGATTTCTCCAGAATCACATTACAATAACTATGCACTATACTTGAACACTCTAAAGCCCTGTTCACATGGGTTTAGTTTTACCCGGGAACCTCTAATAGTTGGTAACAATTGCAGAGGTCGTCTGTGATTATAATCCTGTGCGAATCGATCATGCCTGTAATTTGAAAAGTAAACATAACATCACAAAACCCGATTTCTCCCAACCACTGAGATCCGATCATAAAACGAATCCAGTGTGTTGCGCTTTTTTTTTTTTTTTAAGAATTTAGTTGAAGGATTATGAAGGCTGTGTTTCAAATCAAAGTTTGGACAGACGTAAAGCAATTCAAGATGTTGCTGACACATTCACAGAAGAAAAACCCCCAAAACCGTCAGAAGAACGAAATCACAAAAAGGGGACGAGACGGATGAGAAACGTGGCAGCGCATTTAAGCGATGCATTAATGCACATCTCCTCTGTAAAGGTGGAGATGATCTAAGTACCACTCAGTAGCTTGTAAATTCTCCCCCGGGATCAGTGCAGATCATTATAATTTTTATTAAACATCCAAATCTGCGCAGTAACTAAAGTTGTCAGAAAGTGTATAACTAATATTGACTGACTTTCTAATGCGCCACATGAAACACAGGCATGGGGGGTAATTCCTAAATCACATGACGTCTTGAGGTAAAACTAATCCTTAAAATCATAAATGCATAGAGACAGCACCATGCAGGTTTTGTAGCCCTCCGTAAATGATGTTTACTTCCTCGTAGTAATGGCTGCAGTGCTTCTTGTTGTATATAAGGGCTTTATAGGTGCTTTTTTTTGACACATGGAGCACGTACAGTATTTCCAATATTTGCTGGAATGATGCACATGCGTCACTAACAATAATAATGATGTATTCTACTATAAATTGCCAAAGCTGTAGTCTAAATCTTGATATATGTTTATAACGGGAGTATTTTTTCTGTGTCGTGCCAGTCTCATTTATCTTTGTTTAATATGCCAGTTTATTTTTGATACCCTGCTTTGACACGTACAGATTAGCATATATACTATGGCACAATGTCCGAGACAGGAAACATCAGTGGTAACCATGCTGGTACTGTATGAACACAATACAGATCTGTCCATGTTTACTGCAAAGTCTGTGCTTGAGCTCAGTTTTATATGGTTGTACGATGCATGTGCTGTTGTGTTGTAGCTGCTTTGTACTCGAGCATAAGTGAGTACGGTGCCTTACAGTTTACAACAAGCGAGTGCCTCAAGCTTGCAAATAAACGACCTCACATTTAACCGAAGCTGCTTCTGGTTCATTGGAAGAAAATCAAAGTGACGAGTACACCGATCAGGCATAACATTATGACCACCTTCCCAATGTTGTAGGTCTCCCTTGTCCTCAAGAACAGTTGTGACTCATCAGAGAATGGACATGGGCCTTCTGAGAGTGTCCTGGTGTCTTTGGGTCCTGTCTCACATTTTTAGGTGTTGGGTTTTATTTAGCATCGTATTAATGTGTTCATCACATCATCAGAGCTGGAGCTGATTAAAATACTACATCTTCTTTTATTATTAATCCCAATCTGCAACGTTACTTAGGGCCGGCAAAAGTGTAGAGGAATGTGAATCCTACGTACTAAAACATAATTTATAAATTTAATCAACCATTAAACTTGCAAAATCCATCATCTTGTAGAGGACAATGCTTTATTAAACACATTTTAAAAACTTAAACGCCTCTGCTGCCACCTACTGGAAAGAAAATACACTTGACTCAAACGTGTTTGATGAAAGGGAGACAAATCTGATATCTGGGGTAAGAGCTTACAAAATAAGATTTATGTAATAATTCTATCATTTTCAAAGAGTATGTTTATGTGCAGGGAATGGTTAAATGTTGATACTGTTACACTACTGATCCAGATGTTGTTTTGGCCGATTTGTCGAACCCTACGAAGCTAAAATGAAGCGAGCCACTGGCCACGATCACACACTTTATTGTGTAAAACAATACAAAGATAAAGTTTGCACAGGGTTTACAGAATGACAGTGGTTGCTGTGACTTGAACGCACCTCAGCTAACGGACCTGTTGTCAGGCACTTTTCAGTTTTTATATAAAAATAGGTTTAGTAGACTCCATTTTTATACCTAATACTGTAAGTTTAAATGTTCAGCATTTTCTGTTCATTCTTCAAGTGAATGGTTGAGCTTATCGGACACGCCTACAAGGAAGACGAAGTGTGACGATGAATGCAGTTCTACAAACCACCTCATGTCTCATAAAACATTCTCTGTCATTAGCACTGAAGTCCTAAACTTACAACTACCTGGAGAAATGTAGCCAGAGAAACCGTCTAGTTTTACATAGATGCTTATCTTCAGGAGGCCGAGCTCGCTATGCTGTTAACAATCAAAATCCTGCAGTGACTGGACATCGAGCCTGGACCGCCTGGTTGCGGTTACATGCGGTGGATGTTGTCGTGGTCCATGAACTGCTTGAGGTTGTGCAGGTTGTCCCACCACTTGAAGAGGAAGGTCTCAGCGATGAGCCTGAACCACGGCGTGATCTCCAGTTCCTTACGCTTGGCCTTCTCCAGCATCTCCTTCAGCTCCTCTTTGCTCACGTAGCAGTGGGTTTTGATCTCGTTGGGGTCTGGACTCAAGTCCACATCCTACAGACAGACATAGAGGGTGATGTTATGGTCCCAGATGGAACTTGCAGCTGCCTAATGTACAGCCAGTTCATTATTCAAAATAACCAAACCCAATTCCTGATAAAAAATCTTTTCATAATCTTAACTATTATTACTACTCTTGCCATAGTTTGGTAGTTACTTTAATTTTTATTTAAAGTCTTGAACATAGTTATAGGAAGCATCCTTGTGCACAGTATAGCCACTACTACAAATATACTGTGATTGTAAACTTGAAAATCTCCATGATAAAACACCTTGCATGCCAGAAAAAATAGTTTTGACTTTTAAACTTTAAGCACTGTAACATACGATTTAACTGTGCACCTTTCTGAGGTTAAGAAAAGTTCACAGTGTCATTAGGTCCTGTCCTCCATGTCTGGGATAATTCATTAAGTCAGAGCCCAACGTGATCGTCTTAAAAGCGACCTTCTGCAGTTTACATGTGTATCCTGCAGCTCTGTGATGATGATGCAGGTAATTAATCATCTCAGAGTAAAGATGGAACATTTCTGAAGAGTCCCATTAATCTGTTACAAACCGTCCTCCGCTGAAGTGTTTTAATGTCAAAACTTACACTACTAACATTTAAGAGGTGTGATTTTAGGAAACGTTAGTAGGTTTGCGCCTTGGGTCTCTTTGTAAAACAAAAGCCACCTGAACTGGAACTTTTTCGCCCTCTGTGCCGTTTGCCGATGTGAATTGGTGCAGAATTGTGGAAAATGTCTTTTTCAGACTTTGACCCGTGCAGAGTTAAAGCCTGTTTATCATCTTTTTTTCCATGAAGGAGATAAGGTTGTGAAACCCTTTCATGTCAGCCATGTGCATGTAAAATGAATGGTTATTTGATGATGATGATGATGGATGTGCACCTTGGTGGCTCCAACATTACTTTAGAAAACCTTTATTTGTGCTGCGATGGGGAAATTGCAGTTTGCAATAACATACATAGGGGCAGAAAAACAGCAAGAGAAAAGCGTTTAGATGATGTATAAGACTTAAACTGTGGTTGCAGTGCATTAAGTTGTGAGTAATTGAAAAGTATGATCAGCCTTGGAAGGGCCCACCCACCACTGTGGAACTCTAGTTTCTGGCTACAGCTCATAGACAAATAGTAGAACAAATGTCTGGATGTGTTTAAAGATCATTTTAAAGTGTATTTCTTTACTGTACCCTACAGCTGCCTTGTAAAATGGGCACAATATATAAATATATTTTCTTTGGAAATACCATGCAGAGGTGAAGATACAATGATATAACGACACTGAACACGCTTTACAGCGTTACCTTCTGCATGAAGAGGATGTAGTCGATCTCGTGTTCTCCCCAGACGCCGTCTGACTGAGCCTTGTAGTGGATTCTCGTCAGATACGTCATTTCCTCTGGAGTCACCTGAGGAGCAACAGGAGTTGATCACATTCACCTCAGTCCTCACTGATCTTCTTCCACTGAACCTGTGGCCAGGACTTTAACCCACACAGCGTGTTTACCTGTTCCATGGGGATACCCAGTTCTGCTTTGAGCCTCCTCTGAGCGGCTCTCCTCACCCCGGACGCGTCCTTCTCCTCCAGCTCGCTGTCCGTGTGTAAAGGATGACTGCAGCACGTGTTTGTGAAACAGCCTGAACACAAGCGCACACACAGAGGACCGTTAAGGCAACGACAGCAGCACGAGTGTGGACGAAACAAACGCAGGGACCGAGTGGTTTCTCTCACCTGGAAAGGTGATTTTGGCGTCGGATCTCTGCTGTAAGAGCAGCTTCTCTTCGCTGTTGAAAATGAAGACGCTGAACGCTCTGTGCAGTAAACCTGCCGAGATCAAAAGAACAGTTTGCATACTAAAGAAAAAAATAAAGAACTGTAATGGGTACATGTGCTTTTGTGTGCAGACAGGTACCTTTGTCTATGTTGGAGTTGAGGTGGCAGTTCTTCTTGGTGTCCGCTCCGATCCTGCGGTCGTTCTCGTCAATGAGGATGCACATCTCGGCCAGCAGCTGCACCTGCTTCTCGTCCAGGTGGTCGGTGGTGATCTCAGGCATTCTGGCTGCACACTGCAGGTGTCTCACCTCACTGGGGTGCAGATAGCGTTGCATTGTATCAGAGCAGAGGCTGTGCACTTTTTAAATGACATTGAGGACGCTTGCAGGTGGTATGGTAGTACCGGACTGAAATACTATAGCTCAAGATAAGACTATCTGCAGTGTTGCAGCAGCACACAGTTTAAGGAGGCTTCACACAGGAGATACAAAAAGTAAACATTAAATAAACAAAAACTTCAATACAATAGAAATTGTATGTGTGCATATTAATATACTAATATTGCTACTGATTCACTTTTTGGAGCTTAGCTGTAGATGGAGAGCAAACAAGGACCGTGGAGCAGATGGAAGCTCAGGTCTGGGGCCATTATGTTTTTCTTATTATTATTTAAGGTTCAAGAATTAATAGTCAAGTCAATTAGAGTATACTTTATGAGTATACGTTAATGTTTTGTTTTAACTAGGTCTGCACCTTTTTTTTTCTAAAACACGTCTTGCATCTTTTTAAGACTTAAAGTAGCAATCTGTAAAAAAGTTAAAGTCCAAAAGTCAAAGATGATTAATGTACAAGTATATCTGATACTAAAATAAGCTAAAAGTTCGCTTTGAAAAGTTGGAACCTGTATATTTTATTTTTTTTGTAATATTGTTGAATGAATCACTATCAGCTGCTTTCAGCCACTTAAGTATGCGAGCTGATAGCAAGATTTCCTTTTTAAGATTTGAGTTAAGAAAATGAGCATGCTGCTTGACATTTATTTATTGGATGTATGCTGTATTGAAGAATACCTGCTCAGTCCTGTGGAGAGAACTTAAAGCAACATAAGCGGGATTTGATTATGAGTTGTTTTCCTCCTGACACAAGAGACAAACCGACAGAGCTCAGCTATCAATAGAACAAACACAGCTACTTCCTGGCTTACTGTCAATAGGCTTATCCGGAGCTTTTCCTGGCCTCTAAACCCAGGAGGTTTTTCAGTGGGCCTGACTTACCTAGATATGGCTCTGATGCTGCAGGTAGCGACGGGTCCAGGTCTGATCCTCGGTTTAAACGCTCTGCTGGGGGCAGGTAGGTTTGACTTGAGCACGGCGGCTCCTTCCCTGGACACCATGCGGAGCACCGCCCTCAGAGGCCGCACCATCGCCTGACCAAAACACAGCACCAATCACAAGCACGGAGGACGAGGCTGCAGGTAAAAGACGGAGAGGAGTCAACGCGGGGGCCTGGGTCGGAATAGAGGGAGAAGAACGAGCATTTAATGTTAAATAATCAAAAAAATCAACCCTCTTGTTTCAGTGGAAGATCACGAAAAACGTGCTGATTTTTGGCCACTAACTGATCATCAACAGTTAATCAATTATCAAAATGCTTACTTTCTCACTTATAGTATGATATATACACTTAATTATATCCCTTCTCATTTTTCCCATGTGCCTCTGTTTCTCTTCTTAAATGACCCAGTGGGGTCAAAGGATAACTCAAATGACCGAATACACTGTAATTGATTAATATGAGATCTAGATTACTTTTGAGCAAAGTAAAGCATCCCGCCTTGGATAACTTTTGATTTAGACTGAGATTCATGCATAATAGATGCAATACTTAGACAATAGTATAAAAAGCACATCATAAAAACAATACATCTTTACACGTTGTTTTCATGACCGTTACTTACAGCATGTACTTGAATAATCAAAGGCAAAGGTACTTAAGATGTTAATATTATCAAACCCTTAATGCATTACAGTGTCAGTGGAGAGAATTTTATTGTCCTGTTCCAGGTGATTCCGCTTCATGTTTTCCTCAAGACTCTGACTGTCAACACGCCATCAGACCACTGCACAGCCCTTCCCGCACCACCCAGGCCTCTGACAGCTCAACTTAAGTATGCATTGTCTGTCCATGCACACCCTACATAATATCCGATTAAACACTCACTTACGTATTGAGGACTTGTTATATTTCAGTTAGATAAAGCACGTATTTTAACCCGTTTATCCTTTTTTTTTACGGCGACATCTCGGAGCCGAGCTTGTGGTCGGTGCCCTTTCATTTCCTCGTCTTTGGCGTCACGGCTTTTCATTCGTTCGCTTTACGGCGACGTAACTTTTCATTGGTCTACAAAGTGCAAACACAAATAACGTGACCCGGAAGTATGGGAAACTAATAATATACGTGATGTGTCAACATTTTTTTAATACAGATTTTGACACTTTTGAAACTGTAATACACTAACCCTCTCCCACTGCCAAAGTCGCTCATGCTGAAAATTAACAATTTATAGATTTACACAGTTTTATAACAAGACAGGAAGGATACACCCCGTGAATGTGTTTTAGCTTCGGGGTGATGTATGAACGATTGATGCGGCACTGAAGGTGATATGTGGCAGCTAGCTATCCCGGGCTAGCGTGACGCTAGTTTCGTTTCTAAAAACCTGACAGCCGAGTGCATGTGTTCAGTGAGGCACTGACCGTTGGTGAGTGTCTGTCTTGTTTACGTGTATATGTCAGAAGGATTTCGGTGATGCTTTAGCGGTCGGAAAGCAAAGGTCAAATACTAGCACTGTTTATTAGCCAAGGGCAGTTATTGAGCTTGATGTTAAACAAACAGACGGCTGTTCTGCTTCGTGTCCTTCCGTCTTGTGGTAGTGACCAAGTAAGATTAGCTTAACAGTACGAACACTCTTGCGAGACATTATGAGACGTTAAACGTTGCGCCGAACTTCATTTGTTAAAATACTGTAATACTACTGTAATATTCATGTCTGCTGCTGATCGCAGGTATTTTTTAGCAGGTGGCCAAATGTCTGTAAGGCTTTATTAGCTGGCAATAGTGAGTTCGGCTTACATACAGTTCATCAAGAAACGTTTGAGCTGCAGCAAAAAACGCCGTAACATGAATTATGTCCATTTTAATCTCTACAGGGAAGTCAGCCTTTTTACCGTATCACATTCCTGTAATCTGAAGGTAACCTGAACTTCACTTTCTTTTTCTTTTCTTTTTTTTTGACTGCAGGCTGGTGGGGATAACTGACACGCCTCACCCACCTACCAGCCAATCAGCTCTTGTTTACCTGCCTCTCAGGTAAGGGTGTGAGCAGGGGGCGGGGCCTCCCACGAGGTAGGAGGGATGCCCGTGGAGGGCGGAAGTAGCAGCGGCTCTGCCTCAGCAGCCCGTCACCCCAAGCAGAAGCGCAAGGCACACAGTCTGTCTATCAGGCGTACCAACAGCACCGAGGAGAGGCCACCAGGCATCAGCAGAGGAGACATGCTGGAGGGACAGGTGAGGGACAGGCTTTGTCTCACTCAGACACAAACACGGGCTCATAAAATTGGGGTATTGTGGGTGGAATTTACAACACAATATAAAACAGCTGTTATATGCAAGATACACAGCTTCTGTTGCAAAATAAAAACACCCGAAGGCTTATTCTTTTGTGATTCACATTATCTCTTTTTTTGGTATGAGGCTGCATTTTTTGTTTTCTTAGTCAGTCACGAGAGTACAGTACAAGCCGGTTAAACAGCATTGCTTTTATTTTCTACCTGGTGTTGCAACATCCAGCACCATGCTGCACTGTGTTCATAGTAAAGGGTTGTTGTTAGACCTGCTTCAGTCAAAGTTTTAGTAATCTGAATCATTTTTGGTTTACCAATTTCTTTGTTTTAATACAAAGGACCCTGCTGTGGCTTTTTGAGCATGCCGGTGCCATAAAGTTGATAATTAACCTTCTCTAACCTAGGTTATTTAAGTTAGGGCCGCAATTGATTTATTAAGGTAAGACAATGATCCTTTTTCATGAGTGGCCATTTCCTGGAGCGCACCAATGGTGGCGAAGTGTCCATGCTCCTTCTCTGCTGGGATAATAAACACGGTTTCTGTTTGACCAAGAAGCTCCTGGCTGTTAAATTGTGGGAGTTGGCTCAGATAAGACGAATAAAAGGTTTGTTCATGTATCATAATGTTTTATTCATTTACCATGGCAGGTGTTTAGGATTGGATTGGGGATGTTTAATGCCCTCAAGTGTTAAAAAAGTGATGTCCAGTTTTATTAACTCCCTCCAAAATATTTGTTTTCATCAGATTCAGTTTCTTTGCTTTTAAAACATGTTTACATGTTTTCATGCCTTGTTTGATCACTGAAGTCCTTTAGTTCTGACTTTCTCTGCTTGACCATGTCCTTGAATTATCAGCCACTAAAACTAGAGCTCGGCTTGCACTGGCCTGTTGTCTCATCAAGTTTTAATATGGGCCGCTTGTCCAGGTTTGATTAGTCCTTTCAACGGTCCTTTTTGTCTATTGCCAAGACATGCTGGCTCTGTTTATGTACCTTGCCTAACCCCCCCCCCCATCCTGCAGCGCAAGCTCCACATACATAGACGACTTTATGAACCTATATACAACACAGAACGCATTCTCTTCTGCATTAGTTATTGGCCGGAGCGCGCTGCAGGTTTAAGCAGCTTTGAATTCACAAGGGCTGCCTGTTATTTGCTAATTGACCTTTTTTTTTTTTTTTTTTTCCTCCACAAAGTGTGTTGACATGTGGTTCTGACAGAATGGTCAGTGGGCTAACGTCACCAAGACAAAGTGCGGGTCTTGAGCATGTGACACAGCGGAGAGAGCGATAGGCAAGTGTTCGGTGTTCATTCAGATGGCTTGAGATACGGGCAGCTAGCAGTACCTCATGGCGCCGAGTCGTTTGTTCTCAGATAGCACGACACGCTTTTTTTGTTATTTACCTGGCAAGCTCTGACGTCCAATTGTCAATTAGGAGTTCATCAGGAGGTAGAGTGGTTGACGTGGTCGCCTGGTGTTCTTTAGTTTTTTTTTTTTTTTTTTAGATTGTAGCCCTGTAGCTAAAAGTGGAGCCGAGCTCTCAAGCAAATTCAGGATGTAGGTGAGCAAATAGGCTGCGTAAGACGGGAGATTGACGTGGCTCGCTTTCACTTTATTTGCGTGGTGTGTAATTAATGAGTCATTCAAACGTCTCTTTCAGTAGTGACAACATTAAAGAGTTTATTGTTGTAAAACTGTACTGTTGGAACATATTCAAATGTAAAATGTTCTTGAGGATGAGGCCAGGACTCCTTCTCTATATGCCTGTGTAAACTCGCCAAGTGCTGTATTCAAAACGTTTTTTTTTTTTTCTTTCTCTGTTCCAGGACTCCAAGCTGCCCCTCGCCTTACGCAACAATCTTCTTGACCTGTTCGGCCAAATCGAACGCGAGTTTGAGAATCTCTACATTGAAAACATTGAATGTAAGTGACCGTGTACATAGCACACTGCGCTCCTGGACACTCGCCCCACTGTACCGATCCTCGGGTGTTGATTGACCAACCAGGTGGTTTCACTGACACTCTTTGTTACTGTGCTAACATTACAGTACGCCGGGAAATCGACTCCCTGAACGAGCGTCTGACCGGAGATGGACAGACCATTGAGGGAGGAGACCCCACCAAGGGAGCCCTGAAAACAAAAGGTCCAGCACTGACCCATACGAGCTGTTTTTGATTTATTATTTATCGTTTTTTTTTTGTTTTTTTTTTTTTTCATTCATGCGTTTAATTGACTTATTTAGAATAAATCTTTAAGCACATTTTATCCAAAGGTGACAGGAAATAAAATCTGTTTAATTAACTGGGAGTGGTGGTACCATCTGGCACTTCTCTAAAATATCTTCATAGTCAGTTAATTCAGATAAACAGCAACCCCTGCAGCTCCAGCTTTTTGTGCTGCATTAGAACATATTCTGCTCTGTTGCAGTGGAGCTTTTTTGTTTTGCAAATCGCATTTTCCTAATGTCAGGATATTTCTTTAGTGAGGACAAAGTGTCTCAAACCAGAGTGCACTTGAGGGGACTTCACATAAAGATGCAAACCGAGAACAAACGGCTCCCACAATGCAGGGTTTCACTTTTCACTTATTGAATGCACCAAAAGAATTTCAATGGTCCACTGCGCCTCATCAGGCAAATATAGATTGAAGATTGTATCTGACGAAGAGCTGGGTGATGGAAACAGGAAGTAAGTGAAATGTGGAGCCTTCGGTTTCATTATTGGCTACTTTTAACCGAGCACATGCGCTTTTTTGGCTTGGGTGCACGTGTATTATTCTCTCAGAATGTGCATTTTATAAAGGCAACGCTGGGACTCAAAAGAAAGCTACAACAGAGTTTTATGTTTCCTTAAATATAGAAATTACTTATCACTTTACAGTTCTAAGAGACTGGTGGGGATTTCTTTTTCATTTTTTTGGGTAAACCACAACCTGGATGAATGACGCAACAATCTATAACAGTTTATATGGTTAAGAAAATTCAAAAAAATAAATAAATAAAGATAAAATAGTACAAAATAATGTTGATCTTAATAAAAGTCCATACATATGTTTCATTCATTAAACATTGTGAGGAGAAACGTTAATGTGTTAATGGTGTAAGTGTAGTTCTCTGTACCTGAGAAGGCTTTGAGAAAAATCTGGGAGACAGGCTACCTCCTACACACTGTAGTCAGTTTTTATTTGGTGAGATGTCACACTCACTTAGCGTCTTCTACGTGGGACGGGGTTCTCTTTCGTAATAAATAGTTTGTTTCATGTGTCTGTGTTGACTGGCTTAATGTCATCTCTGTATGACGAATGCTAGAAATACATGTGCACTTCGAACGTCTTCCGTAAAGTCAATTGTAGCCTTTTTTCTTATCTAGTGTGCTGCAAAACACAACCTCAGGTTTCAACTACATAATCTTTAATGTTCATGATGAAACTGCATAAAATTGGCATGCACCACCATGGAAACGATTTGGATTAAACCTTAAGTCAGAGTCAGATTTATTATATCTGGAAGTATTATAAGGATTGACCCAATCTGGTTGTGTTTCCATGGACACTTAGGTCAGACTTATCTAAACCTCTGTTATGAAACATTATATCTAACATTAAACTATCTTGCTTTAAGAAACGCTCCTCTGGACTGTTAGCCAGTGTTTAGATGTCATTAGCAGCTATGACGATAGAACTAACAACTAAAAACACACAACGAGGCTTTGTGTTGTTTAAAGTCTTGACCCTTTACCAGGTCATTACTGCGGCAGTGAAACCAGCCAAAGAGGTTGTGACTCAGCAGTGAATTTCATTCTTTGTTCTTTGTTCTCTCTCCATCACACAGCCAGCCACAGCACCAGTCAACTGTCTCAGAAGCTGAAGACGACCTACAAAGCCTCCACCAGCAAGGTACCCGGCTCCATATTTCCCATAAAAGGGGCATGATGTATAACTGAAATATGATGTGTGACCAAAATATGCCTCTTTACTGTTTTCATTTTTTCTTCAGTAATGTGTTAATGTATTGAATAGTTTAGTTTTGGGTATAAAGGAAACTCTGTGATCTCTTACAACAAAGTGACACCTCCCCTGATTTCTTCCTTTTTAATCTCTTGCCGATGTAGTGCTTGTACACTTTCCAGGGCAAAATAGGTGGACCTCGCAACTTCAGTGTGGCCACATGGGAGTTGTGGGGCGGAGATTCATGGGTAACTTCCTGAATGCTCTGTTTTGTCACTAAGCATCGCAGGGGAACGGCAGTGGGCTGAGTTTTGAACTAGAGTCTGACCTTGAATCCTCGTCTCTTCTCTGCTCTGCACCCACTCAGATGACGTTTGGGTGAACGGCTGCATTTGTTCAATCTTGGAGACCTATTTGTAGTTTTAATTCCTTTGCTACATTCAGTCTACAGACAGAGACGCAAATTCTTAAATCACTTTCCACCAGGTATCTCAGCACAAAAAAAAAATTAACTGTCGAAATGCTAAAACAAATGTGTGTGTGTCCTGTTTCGACACTAAACATGGAGCTAATGCTAGTAGCAGATTAGCTTAGCACAGAGACTTAAAGCGGGTTGAAACTAGCCTCGCTAACATTAACGGTTTTAGAAGGCATTATGCACCAGATTGTTTTTCTCTTAGCATTGACTGTATACACGGATCACAACATCATGACCACTGACAGGAGCAGTAAATAACATCAATCATCTTCTGACAATTCACTGTTCTGCTGGGAAACGTTTGGATCTGGCATTCATGTGTTACTTAAACATGTAGCACCCACCTAGACCAGACTAGGCACCCCCACCCCATAGCAATGACACCGATGACAGCAGCCATCCCCAGCAGGATGCAGCCTGACACAGACACACACACAAAAACGATTATTCACTAGATTTCAAACTGATCAAGTATCTGTAGGATGATCCACAGAGGCCCCTCCCCTCAACCCATAGGACCCAAAGGCCCCCACTAACAATAATCGGAAGGCTCATGTTTGAGTCATAACTATTTTTACAGGCACAAGAGAGATCTTCACAGGAAGCTGGTCATAATGATATGCTTATCTTAATGTGTACAGATCAGTTAAAAACAGCGACTAGCCCCTACTGTTCCCACCAACACTGACACTCTCTCCATGCTACATAAAATGAAGCTGACACTGACTTTTTTAAAGCAAAGAAACAACCTGAATGCAGCCAAAGTCTGAGCTAGATGAAGAGTGGCTATATGGGATCAAGGGAGGACTTCTGAGATTAACCTCCTGTCAGACGTAGCTGCTTTATAATGTACAGCTAACCTATCAGCTGGCTGAGACACACAAAGACTAATGATGTGCACTAACCGTAGCTCAGTGTACTACTAGGCTTTACATTGACCGGACTGGATTTTTTTTTGTTTGTTTTATTTTTTTGTGGCTCATTGCTCATTATGTGCTATAGACAGGAAACAAATGCCTTGTGGTGTAATGTGACTATAAACACAGAGGACAGAATGAGAGTGTGTATTAACACCGTCTGACTCATGTGAACCAGATGCTTCGCCGCTGCATCTAATGACTACCGATGATCTGAGCTTACAGCCGTCTGCTTGGAGCAGCATGTTCCAGTCCAGGCTCTGACCGCTCTGTGACATGTCAGACTACAATTTACTCCTTAGTCCGTTCATCTGGAGGAAGCCTGCTGTGGCTGAAGGCCACGTGTAACCAGACCACGAGATATTTTTAGAGGTGCAGACGTCGTATCTGAGCACAGTCACAATCAATCTCCTTTACTCTGATACTTGATAGGACGCAGAGGGAGGCTTGATATTAACACGCCAGCTACACACAGGAAAAGAAAACACAAACCTATAGCTTGAAATGAAAACAGTGCTTGTTTACAGGGTATATACACCAACCAGCCACAACATTATGACCACTGACAGGAGAAGCAGATAACATTGACCATCGTGTGACAATTCTATGTTCTGCTGGGAAATTTTGGATCTTGCATTCATGTGGATGTTACCAGACCAGACACCCCCACCCCATAGCAATGACACTTCTTGATGGCAACAGTCATCCTCAGCAGGATGCAGCCTGACACAGACACACAAAAATGCTTTAGGAGCAACTAACAAATACCATGAAGAGCAGCACGAGGTGTTGACCTGGCCTCCGAATTCACGTATCTGTGGGATGATCTACAGAGGCCCCTCCCTTCAACCCATAGTACCCCCACTAACAACATTCTGTTACCAGACACCACAGGACCCCCTCCGAAGGCCCGTGTCCATTCTGAGTCAGAACTGGTTTTGAGGCACAAGAGAGACCTACACAATATTAGGTCATAATGTTATGACTGATTGGAGTATATACTTACATGCAGATTAGTAGCATGTCTTCACCAGTGAAACGACTACGACTGGATATTTTAAATAATGCTAACGCTATCGACCAGAGGGTCCAATCTGTTCGGCTGAATGAATTTGCAAAGAGCAAAAATGACACAGAAGACAGTAACTGCAATTTTTTCAGTAAAACTGGCACTTGTTAATAATTTGGCCACTAGACGTCGCCCTGTTTTCGTAAAAGTTGCAGGCGTAACACAGCACTCAGACCCAGAACTAAACAGCAGATGGCAGCATTGCGCTTATTTTTCATAATATACTAAAAAAAGGGAACCATTTAAAGTTGTCTTCATAGTTTATAGGTTATTATCATTCTATTATGTTTCTGGTGCAGCCCCCATGAGATAAGATTCGGTCTAATTAGGCCTCCGACCTAAATGAGACCCCCTGCTGTAGACCCATGTCACGATACTATAATCTGTAGGACTTTCAGTATGTTTCGAATTTTCAACATATTTTGTGTCTCATGATGAGCAAATATCTCTTTAAATGTGTAAAAGGTGAAAGAGAGAGAACAACTACAGATAGTCACTGCTGACAACAAAGACAGTGATAATGCTCTGAATTCACAGTTAATATTAATCTATGAATAGATCAGACCGGAAGGAGGCCACTTACCCATTAATCTTGTTTTGTGATAGAGGCCCTAGATTGAACTATTTAACCTGTAAGAAGGAAAAATCTACTATTCTGCTGTTTAGTCTGCAGTCTTTTCTAGACAGGCTTCAGAAATCTCAAAATTATAAACCCACTTACTCTGTATGAGGCACGAGTGCCGAACATGAATCCATCAACATCATCTCTGCACCTGGTATATCACAGTGTTCAGGTTCAGAACGAGTTCCTCGCTGTGTTTCTTTTCCATCACGTCCACCTGTCTCTGCTGTCTCCTCAGATTGTGTCCAGTTTCAAAGCCACCGCAGGCTCCAGGGCTTTGTGCCAGCTTCTCAAGGAGTACGTGGGCCATCGCGACGGGATCTGGGACCTCAGTGTCACCAGAACTCAGCCTGTGGTCCTGGGCACAGCCTCCGCTGGTACACAAAGACATTTTTACAGACTATATAAGCACATCAAGCTCTAGGGCTTTGTATTTTACACAGGGATGTGAATTAGTGACTCTAAGCAAACATTTCCATCGTTATATTAGAATCAAATTAATTTTCTGCAGTTTGCAGTTAAGCAGTTAGCAAAGAAATGATGATACATAGCTTCTGATCTACACTAGTAGTATTTTAATGCTAATAATTACACAAATGTGTTTGAATGTGAGACAAGGAAGAGGCTAAAAAAAAGACTAAAGAAAAGACTCAGAAAGAGTTTCTATCCTCAAACCCTCAGACTCCTCAGTGATATTAGTAAGGGAGACTTGACATCTCGGATTAGGCCTTTTTTTTCTGTGCATACGACAATAAAACATCTTCAGTCTCGAATGAACTGTAAAAATGTGAACAGCTGCATGTTGCAAACCTCTCGTCTGCCTTCACAGACCACTCCGCTCTCCTGTGGAGCATAGAGACTGGGAAATGTCTGCTGAGGTATGCTGGTCATGTAGGATCAGGTAATTACACCAAAGAGATTTTGTTCATCCGCAGCCGCGTAGATATTTCAGAGTTAATCTGTTATGTAAAAAGGTTGAATGTCGTGTAAGTCTTCCTAACACTGATAGAACGACACCGTGACAGGTTCGTGTCTGTAGGTCACTCCTGGACATTGACGTGCCTCGATAATATCTTTGTTTCCTTTGCCACAGTCAACTCCATCAAATTCCACCCCACGGAGCAGATGGCCCTCACAGGTATGCATTTGAATGAACGTTTGTTTCATCTGTTGAGTTTTGTTTAACGCAGCATCTGTGTCAACAGGTTTGTTGTTTGTCCTAGTGACAGTTTCAACCGTTGTCGGCTGCATCTGTTTGGCTCCGGCTTTGTGTGCAGATCTGAAAGTGTTGATGTTTGTTTCCACAGCCTCTGGGGACCAGACGGCTCACATCTGGCGCTACATGGTGCAGCTTCCTGCCCCCCAGCCGCCGCCAGATGTCAGCGTGAGTAGCGTTGGACTCTTCTCATGGTTTCTACAAACAATGGAAGGATTTATTACTGTGTCACCGAACGGAGACTCAAGCTGCGTGTACTCCGACAGGCTCCGTGCGACGATGACCAGGACTCCTCCGACCGAGAGGAAGGCGAGGTGGACGGCGAGGGCCCCTTCGAGGTCCCAACGGTCCGAGTTGCTACGGCAACCCTGAAAAGCCACCAGGGCGTGGTGATCGCAGCGGACTGGCTGGTGGGAGGTCGACAAGTGGTGACAGCGTCCTGGGACCGCGCTGCTAACCTGTACGAGGTGGAGACGTCCGAACTGGTTCACACACTAACCGGTATGTGAGGTGACTCGGGGTACAGCACATTAACCCATTATTATTACACCTCACCCGAACTCCCAAACACAAAGTGTTTAAAGGTCGGGAAGTCACAGTAAGCAACAGTAAGTCCCACAAAGCTCACTGTAGCGTTCTGTGCTGAGACAAGAGGTAACTGAGCTTAAGTGGAAGATGAATTGTTTTAATCCTTTGAGTTTTTTTTTTTTTTCCCACATGAAACAGAAAGGAACCATTTTATAATCTACTTAGTGCGAAGCTGCAAAAGGAGAAAATATAATCCGAGCAGGCTGTGGAAAATATTCTAAATATGAAGCGGCTGGCCGCTTACTACAGCTTAGCATTAACACTGGAGGCAGGGGAACAACTTCCATCTATAGCTCATAAATTAACATGTTACACGCTAAATAAATAAAGGCTTATCTTATCTGAAGACTAAAGCTAATCATCTCATATAACTTTTGGCTAAAACAATAAGCATGTTTTTTTTTAAAATATGATGAATTAGTTTAATGATTGACAAAGTTTTATCTATTTATTGTGTGTTGTTTTTTTGATTGTGTGTGCGTGTGCATACAGGCCATGATCAGGAGCTGACCCACTGCTGCACCCACCCCACCCAGCGGCTGGTGGTCACCTCTTCCAGAGACACCACTTTCCGTCTGTGGGACTTCAGAGACCCGTCCATCCACTCTGTCAACGTCTTCCAGGGACACACTGAGTAAGATGCTCGCATTATTTCACATCAAACCACCCAACCTGCTCGCAAAGTTAAAGACAGAGAGCGGATTTCTGTGGGATCAAATAAGGGATACAGTTTATTTCAATTATTTAGACATTAGATGTTGGTGCAGTCTTCACCACGCCCACAAGATGGTGCTGTTGCATCTTCTTATTCTTTCCGTGCCTTTTCCTTCCTTTTACATTAATTTACAGACCTTACTGCTCCGAGCCAGATCCTCCACTTGCCTCTCATTCATTACTGAGCACTTCTCCCCACTTTGACAGTTTGCTCCTCTTCCTACCTCGCTCTCTTTCTCCTGTGCATTTATCTGTCCGTTCCCACGTTAATCCTCCACTCTGTGTAATTTAGCACTTCGCTCGCTGTTAACACTCAATTGCAGCCGCTCATTTCAGAGCGACGGCTGTCGGGCTCGTCTGTGGCTTTCAATGGCAGCGCTCTTTAAAAGACTCTTTTTTGTGTGTGTGCGTGCGTGTGTGCGTGCGCATGTGTGCGTTTGTTTGTGTGCATATCTACGTGTGTGCCGGCTTCTACTCTCTGGCTGCCTTTGATTGCAAGTGGGGGGATTACGTAGAGCTCATTATGTACAACCCCAACATGTATAATTCCTGCAGATCCCACTCTAATTCTCTCCCATAGACAATTGGTGTAATGAGATTAAGCGCCAGTGTTTCACAGTTAACAACAGCCCTCCTCCTTTACTTCCCCCAAGCCTTATTTCCTTCCCACATGGCCACCTCCTTCCTTAGTCTTCAGTGGTGCATTTAAAGCAAACCAACATGTAAATCTGCCTGGATCTTCAGGAAGATGGAACCATTCTCCAAACGTCCACTGTTGAACTTAAAACCTTCAGTTCACATATTTGAAACACAAAGTAGGACAAGGAGAAGTTTCTGTCTATTCTCCTGCTAGAATGATTATTGGAGAACAGTATTACAGCTGTAGAAGTCTGTGTATTCTTTGGGTATTTCAAGTTTGCTTCTTAAACTAGAGAAAAACTGTTACCTAAATTTATTTTCACTGAAAAACAAAACACAAAAGAAACTATTCTTTTATTCTGTTAATATTAGATATTCTTTCTACTAAAGTGATTTAAAAAATAAACTTGCAAGAAGTCAAAAACGGAAAGAAACCAGCGTTCTCACAGCCATGGAGCTTTATATTCAGCACTTAATAAACCTGATGACAAACATGACATACCTTGTATTTTAAGGTCTAAAATGACATCTGAATAACCAAAATATCAAAATTACTGGCCCTTGTGAGCCTGCTTCTTCATCTACATAAATGTCTGGTTTTATAGAAATAGACATATATATATATTAAAAGACGAAAGGTAAATTTACATGTTTAGCTTTTTTGTTTTTGCTTTTGCTGAAATTCGCTTATTTATTTTTTTATTTTAGAGTCAAACCCAGTGGTGATGTTGACACATAATATACTGTAGTTCGTATTATTATCAATTAGTCACCTGGACGTTGGGCACAAATAGGATTTACTGGACACGAGAAGGTTATAATAGTCATCAGGCTAACATGTCAACTAATTCACTGATGATCTTTGTCTAAGAAATGTTTCCCATGGTCCAGAGTGATATTACCAGATTTTGTTGCTCAATTAAACCCAATTTTCTTTTAAAATTTTGTCGTTATTTCAAAAAACTTCTTGGAATATGTATTCCAAATGTTCTTTTGAACATACAGTTTAGTATCGCAGGGCAATTAAGTGATTTATTATTAATCGAGTGGAGGAGAAGAGTAATGTAGAGAGCAGAAAACTGGAAACAGAGTTCTGAGGAATCTTGTTTACTCCGTGTTTATGTTTTTGCCTTTGCTTTCATTTATATGTTGTGGGGGCCGTGCTAATGTTTTGGGGCCATTTTTCTGAACCCCGCAGCTTTGTGGTTTTACCCATAGACCTTTTTGAGCGTTAACAATAAAGGTTACATCAGTCTTGACCTGAACAACTGCACACGCTACCCATCCCCACAATTTTTCAAACCTTCCAGTTTGAGGCTGTTGTTTGTTTTAATCACATCCTACAGCAATAGCAGGTTGCCATCTCCCAGATGACTGGTTACTAATTTTCTCGTGTCTCTAATTTGGCATAATGGTGTGGCATAAACCCGACCCGTCCCTGGAACCAGCAGGGGGAGTGTGACTGGTTTTAATAGGCAGAAGAGGCTGAGCGCTAGGAGGGGAGACAGCCTCTTGTTTCCACCATCTTCACTGGCAATTACAGCTAACGCTCTCTGACAGCGAACCTCAGCAGCTAAAAGTGCAGCATACACCCTCCGTCCCACCTCACCCCCCGCTGTAATTGCAGTGTAATGACAACTGCGCACGAGCTCAGGAAACGGGCGAGAGCAAACGAGAAATGACAGCGGACTTGCTCTACACACGGAACGCCATGTCACGTTTGTCTCTGCTCCACAGACGTTTGATTGCGGCTGATAAAAATGCAAGTTTGTCTGCGTCTGCGTGTGAATGTAGATTTGACATCCTGTCTCTGGAGGGATGCACTCAGCGACTGTCAGTTCTGCTGCTGCACAGCAAAAATAACAGAGTGCTTAAAAACCTCTTAGTCGTCTGTACCTGGATTGTTTAATTTACATTTGGCTTTTACTCTCATCCACTTACAATGAGTCTAAGATCCAGTGAGATATCATTCAAATAAACACCAGTCATTAAAGCGTAGACTAGTGTCTATTAACGCCCAGAAACTTTTAACAGTAACTGGAGGAAGATGTTGACTTACTTCTGACTTCCTTAACTCTTTTAAATTGGGAAAACCCCCAAACCCCAAGATGGTCTTAACATGTGACCCCCATAAAGTTGAACACCCTTGTCACACCTTGAGTCTGGAGAGTCTGACTCAGTACGTTTACATGCACAGTTAATCTAGCTATGCTCTAAATTTGACATTTTGAATGCAGTCCTTGCCCCAGTTTACATGCAACCGAGAAAATCAAATAACTGATGGGAACATGTCCTCCTCCTCCACACTAGGGGGCGATATGTGTCTTTTCATCAGGTTAATAGGTCCCTCTTTCTGGTCGACCTATTACGATTAACTGAATGCGCTCTCTGGTTCTTCTACCGGCTCTGTTTACCTTCTTCTTCTGCAACCAGCTTTCTTGTATGTTTTTTATCCGGGGTCATACTCCAGCGCAGCAGTTGTGGAGCATGCGTACATGCATCAGATAGTCTGATATTAGTCGGAATAATGCGTTTACATGTGCTTAAGTTGTCCACCCTCACTAACAACAGCTAACAACTCAACAAACAAAACAAAAAACAAATTATTGCCTTAATCCCACTCTGACTTGATTGTTGGAGAGAGAGGACACGTTCAAAGCAAACTGGACACTAGTGATGCAAGTTTCTGATGGGAAGAACCCTCGGATTGTTTCTTATTCACACCTTAACTCCCCACCCCCAATAGGTGAATAAACAGGGAGGTAACTAGAGATTGTCACATTGCACTGATCACCATTTTTGCTTTTGCTGTTCACCTCAGGTAGCAACACCACCAGTAACCATTGACGTCTATCAGTTCACCGGCTTTGCATGTAAAATCAGCCTCTCTAGTGTTGAACACGCATTTTGTTTTAAGTGCAGTAGATCCAGAACATAGAGCTGTGGCACTGGGGTTGATAACGTGCCATGCATTAAAACATTTAAAATAGCCTGTGTTGTCCAGTAAGTGCAGTTACTGTATAGAAACTCTGAGTGTCTCTACTACCAGGCAGCAAAAGGATCAGTTCCCCTCTCACTGAAGGACACCAGGGCCACTCCATGGAGAGCAGACTGTAGAGAATGTCTTCACACGGTAGCAGGAATATCTTGAGTTAAAGCTAACTGGCAATAGCCTTGAAGAGTGATCCACTCGAAAATAATGAAAACATGGATTAACTACAGATGATAGCAAAGAGCAACACATACTATAGCTGAAAGATTTCCACATTGAAGAACCATGCTGCAGTCTCTCTCTCTCACCTCAGTGTCAGCTGGTATTATTAACTGCTACCTTGGCGAAGAAAATATAAAAGCAGGGGACAAACAGAGGCAGGACATCTCCATCTGTCATGCCTCGTATCTAGTGTTCCTGAAGTCTCGCCACCGTTTGCCTCTAGTGTCCAACCTTTATGTGCCTGAGGGACTGTATGGACGTTTCACTTCGCTTTAGCAGGTCTGACTGCAGAGAGGACCCCGTGGTTCCTTCTCCAGGCCCCTCTCTCTTCCTTTCATGGTCCCCAAGTCTCCTATTGCAGGGAGCCTTGACCTTGGCTGTCAGAGACACTGCAGAGCATTAAGTACCTCCAGCCGCTCCCCTCCCTCCTCACATTCAAAAAAAACCCTTTAACCTTAATCAACCTTTTAATCAATTACCTTGTCTGATTACGCTCCCCACACACCTCCTACCTAGACCACCTCTGTCTCTGCTTCTCTCGGCCTCTCTCTCTCTTGTATTCCCAGGTGGGCCGTACCCTCCAATGTCAGAAGGTGCCTGTAAGGATACAGCGGTTTCCCTGAGCCCCGGCCTCTCTTAAGCATAGCCCGCTGATTAGCCCTTAACGCCGTGTCAACTCGAATTAACACAGTTTTTAGCTAGAAAATGCTCCATGTGGAACCCAAGAAAGTGCTTCGTGTGTGTGTGTAGGTATGCCACGCGACACCTTGATCAAGAATCAGAGATCACATCCTTCTCCCTTCATCAATGAACAGGAAAGAGAGAGGCAAAGCGACTGACATACAGTAATAGATTGAGGATATAAAAGGTCTATTAAATGAATGGCTGGGCGTGACCTTAATGCTAGAAGCCGCGTGTCATGGCTGGTTGGATAAAGGCTGCGTGAGGAATGAGGATGTCGTGCGCATATTGTCGTGGTTACTTCTTCTCCTGATCACCACTATAGTAGCAATTGTAGTTCCACTCACAGTGTTTAATACAATGAAGCTTTATTTATATGAATATGAGTTTCTGTTTTACCCAGAATTAAGGACTGAAGAGATGTTGACTTAATGCAGTGCAGAAGAGAGGGGATTTCTTCCTGTCTCGTATTGTCCTCACCATCAGTTAATTCTGTGTCCAGTCAATGTCTTGTCAACTCACCGGTCAGGTTTAACAGGTTCTCCCTTTTGCCTCTAAAAGAGTTGTGACTCATCAGAGAATGGAACAGGATGTTGTTAGTGGGGGTCTTTTGGGTCCTGTGGATTGAAGGGAGGGGACTCTGTGGATCATCCCACAGATACTTGATCAGTTTGGAATCTAGAGAATTTGTTTTTTTTTAGTTGTTCCTTTTTCCTTTAGTTGTTCCCATCCACATGAATACTAGGTCCAAAAGTTTCCCAATAGAACATTGAATTGTCACAAGATGTTCAGTATTATATGCTTATGTTCAGTCATAATGTTGTGGCTGATCGGTGTGAATAGCCAAAAGTAATGAATAAACAGTTGAGTTGTTAGCTGAAATTGTTAACTAACTTAAGTTGATGTGAAACAGCTACATGACATGACAATAAATAATTTATAATAAATCATTAACCGTCCTGTCCCTGAGCTACAAATCGGATAAAAATAGATCTGGAAAACATGCTGCAGAGATGTTAAAGTTACGCCACCACATTAGTAGTTCTCTGTAGTCAGATTTCCCAACTGTAACTGCATGGACTTCTAATCCCTTTCTTTAAGCGATGTAGCTGATCCATCCAACACGATCATAAACTGAACAGAGCGCACGGGGCTGACTGTAAACGCGAGGAAGCTGCAGAGAGAAGCGTCTTTCACAGCATCTCGACAGCTTAAACACGTTCAGCGGTGTGAACAGATTCAAGCCAGAGCTCAGCGCCAACGTGTCTTTACTGGAGAGGGAAGGTGATACCTTGTAATTTAAAAAAACAAAAAATGGGGAATCACATTATAAATCAGGGACGGCGCGGTGTTAACGTTGGGGTGCTGTGCTGTGACGCATGTGTGGCTCTGTCTCATCTTTTAGGTGTATGAGCAATAATAGCACCTGTCTGTGGTGGAGGGAGGGAGAGGGGGCTATTAATAAGTTTTCACTCTCTAAACTTTCTTCCTTTTCTCCTCTACTAGGAAACTTTCTGATTCTAAAATATGAAACTATACAAAGACTATAGATAGAAGATATTGTAGAGCATGGGGGTCAAAGATGAGGCGAAATAAGTGAGAAGTAGAATGAGGAGGAGGAGGAGAGAAAAATGAGAGGATGGGGACTAAGACAAGTAGATGGGATCAGAGGAAGAGGAGGCACCTTGGTAATTTATATGTGGCCCCCAAACTAAAATGAGTCCAACTCTTCTGCTGTAGAGGATCTGCCTGTTTTCAGCTCCATTCCCTGAACATTGACTGATTAGTTGTGGAAAACCTTTAAAATCTATTAAATACGTAGGAAACACAAAGGTCACAAAGGATCTCTCTGCTCTGTGTGTTTGTTTGGCAGCACGGTGACGTCTGCAGTGTTCACCGTGGGCGACAACGTGGTGTCGGGCAGCGACGACCGCACCGTCAAGGTGTGGGATTTAAAGAACATGAGGTCGCCCATAGCAACCATTCGCACCGACTCAGCTGTGAACAGGTAGGGGAAAGCAGGGACGCGGCACATCACATTAAAGTCTCACTGCAGAACGACTCCAGTGAATCATCGTCACATTGTTCTTTTACTGTATTAGCGTAGCTAATGCTATGTACGCTACGCGTTAATATTTGAGCCATTTCTACTAGAGTGATGCACTTGACGTCAAGAAATCGGGATTCTGAGAATATTAGACAAGTGACAGAGGAGGACAAAGTGTGTGACTAGGTCTGATCTTTCAGGATAAGCGTCTCCGCCAACCAGAGGATCATCGCTCTGCCGCACGACAATCGACAAGTCCGACTTTTTGACATGAGCGGCGTGAGGCTGGCCAGGCTCCCACGCAGCAACCGCATGGTACGGATAGACATGAAGCATTTGCAGGATATGTGTGTGTTTGTTTGCCATCATTAAACGCTGAAATGTGTGCGTGTGCGCAGGGTCACAGGAGGATGGTGTGCTGCACGGCGTGGAACGAAGAGAACCAGTCGTGCAACCTGTTCACCTGCGGCTTCGACCGCCAGGCCATCGGCTGGAACATCAACATCCCGGCTCTGCTGCAGGAGAAGTGACACAGCACGCCCATTACGATCCCTCCATGGTGTGTGTGTGTGTGTGTGTGTGTACATATATATATGTATATGTACACGTGAATACTGTAACCCGTGGCCTCGTACATGCCCCTGAGACGACGTGTGTCGCTGCTGCTGTCGTGTGTTTCACAGCTTTTCCAACAGCTGACCTGAAATGTGTGAAGATCATTTGTTAACCATCACAGTTTGTGTTGCGTTTTTTTTTTTTTTTTTTAAAGGATGCAGCTACGTCCGAGCCCGGTCCGTGTGTTCGAGGCCACAGAGCAAGCTGACCCTCTCGCTTATTTAGCATGGATCGTGAATGGTGACGTGGCTAGCCTCCCCAGTTTAGAACTAAATGTTTGACTCCACACTGACAGGCTGCTGTTGTTTAGTTACTGCTGAACGGTTCCTCCTGCATGTAGATATCCCCGCTGTGCAAATGTCCCCTGTAAAGACGTAGAGAAAGAGAACAACATTAAGGTCAGGAGGGTTTGTAGAATATTGTATATGTACATATTATTTTGTGGCCTGATGAAGCGATTCAGTGTCTTACGAAATGAAGGCGGAGCTGGGATGAAGAAGACTCTGTGATTTTATCCTTTTTAGTGAAACGCGGATTATTTGTTGTCATGGAAGGAAACATATCATACCTGCCACATTCATTCATTCATTCATTCAGTCGTCTTCAATCTGAGTTCTTGGAAAACTGACGGTTTGCCTTCTTCTTTCAGTTCACATTCAGCCTCCACTGTTCTGGACTTTGTTGTTAAGTTACTGCAGCTCTGCCTTTTTTCAAGTTTACAGTAGATTTCTTTCTTTTTTTTATTATTTCTTTATTCTGCCTTTCAGGTCAGGATGCAAAGTGTCAAGAGCGTAGCAATAATTTGGGCTTTGAATGAGGTTGTTCAGCGTAACTCATCGTACAGTATTCCCTAATACGTTACTCTTTTATTATCTGTGTCAGTGAGACGTAGACCTGTCCTCCTCTGGCCTGTTGCTAACTCAGAGCCCTGTGTTGCTGTACCGTGAACTCGTTGGTTACTGGTTGTTTAAGCCTTGTACGACTTCTTGCACCTTTTGTAGTAGATGGTGATTTTCTGACTCTTTATCTCCCCCTTCGAAAAAAAAAAATCCTAACAAAAACAGAAGCAATAACTCAGCTCCTTGATGTTTTCCTGTGGAGTAGAACCTGAAACACGCAGTGGATCTGATTTACAGCCCGTCTCCACTTGGGTCCAGGAAACTCTGCTGTTACAGTTTTGTGCAATGTCCTAAACATGAAGTCATGCTGTAGTTTCTGATCGTCACATGTTTAATTTATAATTTATTTCACTGCTGTAAATCCTATAAAAGCGCTATTTTTTTTGTGCGTGCGTGACTGGTGTAGTTGTAGCCGTGTACAGGTGTGTGTAACTAACCCAACCCTCTTCAACTGCTGTAGAGTCATTTTCAAGTAGCATGAGCCTAAAAGTGTAATAAACTATTTGAAATGCCTTGTATTAAAAAAGAAGAAGAAAATCGTGCATGAGCCTTATTAATCTGAGCATCAGTGCACTTTTTATTTTATTTTATTTTATTTTTTTCAAGTGCTTGTTAAATATCTAACTGTGTTCCACAGAACAGTGCAGATAGGATTTTTTATTTTATTTTTTATTTCCCGTCTCATTCAGGGAACTCTCGCTCCCACTGGTGTCGATGTCATTTTTAATCTGCAGGTACAACGCCGAGTCCGATTTGAGCCCCGCTTATGAATTTTCAACCCGGAGGAAATATGATTTTGGATTGATACATTAAATTACTGTGTGCCAGACTGTGGGAGTGAAAAAAAAAACCCTGTAGCGAATCATATATTCACCTCGACTTCATTATGTGATCTACTTTGCATACTTTATTGTGACGGGTATGCGCTCTCTGACACTTTCCAATAAAAATGTGTGATTTCCTTTTCCAGTCTCTCGCGTTTCTCTTTCATCTTATTTAACACAAATCCCTCTCACACCTTTTTCTCAGCGCAGTTGGATTCGTATCTCTTTGTATCTCTCGTTCATCTGACTGTACATCCGTGTGGTGTTAATGAGCGGATCCATAAGGTGCATGGCTTTAACGCTTAGCTGACACTTTTTAGTTTGTGAAGTTGCCTGCAGCTACACTGTGTTGTCACAGAGTCCTTTTTTCTTTTTCTTTTTTAATGGATTCAAGTAATGGTGTGTTTGACTTGAGATCAAATGTTTAACTAGATTTCTGTGGCTGTGTTCCACAACAGGAACTAATATTATTAAACTGTATATAATAATTCAATGTATGAACTAAGTGATGGTGTCTCAGGCTGTCGCCATCTTGGCAGTTCCTACCTCCACCTAAATCTTGGCTAATTAAAAAAATAGTAGTGGATCTTTAGTGGACAGATGCCAAACAGACAAGACATTAAGCCTTGATATAAAGGGTGGGTTGTATGAAAATTTGCAAATGTACAAATATCATGAATAGAGATCAAACAGTTTCATGTTAGTTTGAAGCATGTTTGGTTCACTCTTGAATCCAGCCTCAAACTTGTCTATTTTTTGCACTTTAGGAACATAAACTGTAGAAAAACAGCCAAACTGACGTTAGTATTTCATGAACAGAAGAGAAACCTAAATCAAATCGATATTTAATGTAACCACCCTCAAGATCGTTCTTATTGACCTCGGCTGTATGTGTGGGGCCAATCATACACCTCCCTGATGGTACTGATGATGGGTAAGTATCTGCCTGTATTTCCCAGCATTGAGGACACCATGAATCCTGACCAAAACCAAAACCCCAACTCCATTTGCAGAAATGAAGCCCAAAACTTTCAAGGAACCTCCACCATGCTTCACTGTTGCTTGCAGTCACTTAGTTGCGTCCAGCCCTCGCTGAACACACTGCCTTCTGCTACAGCCAAATATTTCACATTTTGACTCATCAGTCCAGAGCACCTGCTGACATTTTTCTGCACCCCAGATCCTATGCTTTGGTTCATAGTTGAGTCTTTTGACCTTGTTTCCATGTCAGAGGGATGGTTTTTTACCTGCAACTCTTCCATAACCTCCTGAGACCCTGCGTCTTCATATGGGGACATTACGTTTTAGGTTTGTAGCAGCTTATTCTGCTTCATTTAGACCCATTTAAATGGCCTTTACATGCTATTTCAGTAGTAACAAGCTACAGCGTCGCTAATTAGCAAGGACGTTGGGATTACACGTCCTACTCAAAGACAATGCTTAGTTTTTATACTTCTTAGGTTCAATCATTATTTATATTTTTGAAAGTATTCTTAGTTTACAGCATTACTAAATAATGTGGAGGAGCTTATAACCTATACCGCAGTCAGTCACCAGCAGGGGGAGCTCCACGTCCATTGGCTTCACTTTTGAGGGAGCTGTCATGGCGTCCACTTGTCCCACAGTCTATGCAGATATCAAACGAGGTTGGTACCTCTACAGTTAAATAAATGCACCAATGAAAAAATTTAAATTTAATCCCAACCAGATGGAATAATCTCTATCATACTGAAGAGAGCCCTCCTAAACGGTCTGTACTGAGTGGGCATCATACTTTCGTGTGTCGTTGAGAGTCAACATGCAACTGTGAGACAGAACGTACCGTCCTCTGGTGTCCATTACATTAGAGCTGCCTGACCGTGACCAGCTTCCGCAGCAAATTCTCAATTATGATGTTTATTGTAGAGCACACACAGCCAACTCCAGCACCTCAGGGGGCAGGGTGGGGGGCTCCTCTTCTCCCTCATTTCTTTCTTCCTCTAGGCTAATATGGTGGCTGGTCTGTATGGCACCTGCCGCTGAGCCTAACAGAGATAACCATTTGCCCGTGGATTTCCCACGGGAGATGCAGGAGGAGGGAGGACCCTTTAATAATGATCTGGATGCTCCTGAGGGCCAGCACGTGACCACACCGATCACAATGTTCTAATTTCAGAAAACCGAGCAAAATCCAAGTCAAAAACGTTAAAGACTGAAATAAAATTACAAGATTTTGTGGTTTTATTCACATATACAGTACAAACATTCACTTTTTATTTGTTACTGAAGTGCAATTTACAGACCGTAGCAGCAATTCTTCATAGACTTTTAATTTACATCATAATTAGACGTTTTAGGATCTCTGTCACATCTTCATCAACATCTTTTATACATTTACTTTACATATGTACAATCTTTGATACAATATTGCCATTCAGACATGCCTTATATTTATTATGTCTCAAAATAAACGCGTGAACATCTGGCTAACATGGCTAGAAGGAAATGTACTTTATGCTCAGACAACAGAACTGTGCACCACGTGTCGATGAAGGACGACCGCTGAGAAATGTGATTCTGACACACACAGACATTTACACAAAATCCGATCGTTTACGCAAGAAGCAGAGTGGAGCTCGGTTAAATTCCTGTGTTTTGTGTTGACTAGTCAGGGCTGAATTGCCTAAGGCCCCAGACGTCCGAGCTCCACTGTGTGTCAACTCGGTCAATTTTGTATTAGTTACATTGAATAAAGAAAAGGCCTTTGCAGCCAACTGTGGCGGGTTACTTTTCTCCAATTCTAGCGTCAACAAAGAAGTTGCCGTCTTTTTAACCGTCTTTATTTTTCTGTGCTCAGAGTAAGTGTGTTTTCTTCATTTACGTACAGTTGTTTCTGTTAGTTGTGTGAAGTGCAGCCTTTGCCGTGTACATGACAATAAACCTCTCGAATCTTCCAAGTGAAAAGTATTGCACAGCAAACCAGTCATTGCTGTTTACCAATGAATGGGGCAGAACACAATGAACGACTGCACAGAACACAGCTTCCTACACTCGCTTGCCAGATCATTAGGTACAGTAGTAAAACGAACGTGTTCTGATACAGCAGTCCTGCACTAAATCTGAGTTTTCACAAAGGTTTTGCTATTCAGAAGCTGTTTAAAATAACAGAGAGAGCTGTTTGCTCAACTGTGTTTTCATTCTGTAGTAGTGCCCAACACCTTTCTGTTATTTTGACAACCCTGTTTTAGGGCTAGGGAATATTCAATGGAGCACCTTCTCAAAAAGACACCTTCTCAGTCTCAAAGAACTTGCTGCAACATTGAAATTTCCAAGTGTGGATAAATGAATTCATTAATTGGGATCAATAAAGTATCTATCCATCTATCTGAGTGCATTCCTTTTCACTGGTGTACCTAATGAACTAGAAAGTAAGTGTATGTTTCTTATATGCAGCTTCATCCTAATCGTGATGTACAGGAATATAAACACAGTTACAGGCTGTAAATGATTTTATACCACAGCTCTGAGACTCCTTGTGTCAACCATAAATCCAGCTTTATTGACCAATAGAAACCCTGGGGTCACGCTCTGCTCCAGCATGGGCGCATTAGTCGCTCTCTAGTTTCTGTGCAATAAAGCTGCTGATATATACTGGTGCTGACTGGTGGTCAGGGCAAACTCACCCACAGCCCACATCACATCTTATCTGTTTAAGTGGAAGGAGAAGTTTAATTTTGTGTAAATCTGCCTGTGTGTCCCATCGTCTTCCATTAAAGGGTTAACTCTTCAGCGTGATTGACAGCCAACTGTTTGAGTGGTCGCTGCTGCTGCTGCTGCTGCTGCTGCTGCTGCTACTGCTGGGACAGGGAGACACCACTAGATGTCACTGTCACTACTTAAGATTCGATCCTTCACTCTCCAGGAGAAACCAGCAGCGACAGAAGAACACAGGTCAGGATGTAGTCGGGAATAAAAACACTTGAGCTGCACAGAGCGAAGTCACCACGCGGTGTTTGTGTGTTGATGAAGTGTGCGAAGAGGTACAAATTTACATGGTAGCGATCGGGGACGTTCCCCTCAGTGACTGTGGATGGCGCTCAAGAAATAAAATCCTGTGTTCGGGGCGGTCGCGACCACAGAAGGGAGGTCAGGTCAATAAGCGGATGAGTCACTTCCTTTTATTGGTGGAAAAAAAAAAAAAAAAAGAACGGCAGCAACAGGTGGAACAACTGAGGTCACCCAGGTCAAAAGAACAACAGAGAGAAAGGGGAAATAATGGCTGCATTTACGTATCTCACTTATTTCATTTTCTTTCTTTCCTTCTTTCTTTCTATTCGGCAATGACGCTGAAGATTAATAAAAAAAAGAAAAGGAAGAAAAAGAGGAGGAGGAGGAGGAAGGGTGTATTAACCTGTCGTTGTGTGGAGTTAATACTCCACCACGCTTGAAAGGCACAGGAGGGAGAAGGTGGGGTGCGGGGCGGGTGAATAAAGGAAGAAGATGGAAAAGAGGGCGAAGGAGGGAGAGTCAAAGGGTGACCAGACAGAAACGAGAGAGAGAGAAAGAGGGTCTGTCCTTCTTCTTTTTTTCTTTTTTCCTCACTCTCTCTGTCTCCTTCCTCTATCACACGTCACTCTGACAGCGATGGTAATTGGACGTGGACCTCTCTCTCTTCTTCTTCTCTCTTCTTTTTTTTCTCTCCCCCATCTATCTATCTATCTGTCTGTCTGTCTCTCTGTCCCCCATGGCTCTGTTCCTCAGCGGGAGCCTTTGGGCCCGGAAATAGCTGATGACAAGATAGCGGCTGCCTTTCACTCCGCTCAAGGTTACCCCACCCTTTCTTGACAGCCAAAGGAGGAGGAGGGGTGTGATGCGAGGTGAGGCGGGATGGGGTGTTTGCTTAAACCTGTGTTTGTGTGTTTAGAGAAGGTCCATCTTTTTTTTTTTTTTTTTCCTTTTCCGTCCCTCCGCCTGACCTTCTGCTCGCGGTTTAGAGGTTGCGCTGGGTTGTCGTCCGGGCATGAGGGCATCAGACCTTAAAAAAAAAAAAAAACAAAACAAACGTGCGCTCTCTGTTCTTCAGACCGACAGCAGGAACTGCTCCTGCTCCGGCGGCTTTTTGACCCAGGTGCCGAGGCTCGCTTCCTGCAGGGATCTGAACCACTGCTGCTTCGCTGTCTGGTAGGGACGCGCCGCCATCTTGGCCTCGCAGTACATGAGCTGGCGGTCCGCCGAGCCGGACACGTGGATCCCCAACTGAAGATGGGCCGACGTGGCAAGGGAAAGAAGAGAAAGAGGAAGGGACGGTAAGAGGCACGTTCAGATAAACCAGACACGGAGACAGGGAGTTAGAAAATGAGCCAGAGGAATGAAGCCAGGGCAAGAGGGGCTAAAGGTTTAGCAAAGACAGGGGGGGAGGAGGGGGGGAGTAGAAGAGCGAGCAAAACAAAACGAATGAGCCGGCACAAATGCATTTGGGCGGGGTGGGGAGGGGGTGGGGGGCTTCAACAGCTGTGTAATCTCCCCCATTTAAATTTCACAAGCAATTGAACATTCTCTGTGCTTTTTCTGTGCATTCCTTTTGTCGGCGAGGGGAAACAATGAAGATCGGCGGAGAGACAACCAGGGAGGGAGCGAGGGGAGAGAGCAAAAGTTTCTTTTGGAGATTAGTGCGACTGCTCTTGCATGGCCCTTATATGCGGCGCGCGGGGAGCACTTAGGGCGGGGGCCTCCTCGAGTACTTCTCCAAATAATTATGGTTTCATAGTCATTATGCTTTAACGGCCGCCATTTGGCGACGCAGGCAGTGTCTGTTACATAAAGTTTCAGAATGAAAATGAAAGTGCGGCGGGGTGAAGATACGAGCTGCCGCTTATTTTATTTCTTTCTTTTTTTTTGATAAGCCGCGCAGACAGCAGATGTTTGCCAGGCCGACACATTTATCTACGACAAAGAGGAAATTCCACATTTCCTGCCCGTCGCGTGCCTCTCCCTGGCTCTGATTGGACGGCTGGCATGCAGCTCTCCGGTCAACGTGATTCCTGATTTTTGTTTTTTGACGACTGACTAACTCCTCGTACGTTCCTGCCGAGGGGAGTCTGAAGGGAGCAGAGCGGAATGTGATTATTGTTCAAGCTCATTCATTAAAGAGGATATGTTTTGTTGTTTTTATCAGCAGGTGGAAGACTATTCTTAAATATACTTTTAAATTAATCAGATGTTACCCACAGCAGATATTTACAAAGTGCCATGACAAGGAACATAATTGCGTAATTAATAATACTGGCTCTAATAATTGTCTGTGTTTTTTTTAGGTTTCCTAATGTCCTGGTTTTGAGCATGCTGGTATTCTTAAATGGGTCAAAGACACTTTAGTGTCTGCTGTGAGGAAAAAAAACTTCTTTCAGTATTTTTATAAATTCCTATTTTATTTAATGATGTCCTCGATGTAGAAACACGGGGAGCGTCTGGATAATAATAAGAACCAATCTCAAAGTGCTACAGAGCAACACAAAGTTCAATGAACAGTTAAAATAAGAGCCATTTAGCAAAAAATAAATAAATTTTTTAAAAAAAGATATGTTTTTAGGTTGCGTTTAAAGACATCTGTAGTCTGTGGGGCCTTCAAGCAGGTTCCACAGCCTCGGAGCAGCAGATGAAAAGCTCGGTTGGATAATCAGTTTTAATTAGCTCTGTTTGGCGCCAACAGCAGTAAACAACAGAGAATTCACCTAAACTTCATCCTGAATCTGATTAACCTCTTATTATTCCAGACTTTTTGCAAAAAATAAATAAATAAATAACACCTATTCAGGACGTACCCAAAGTAACTGAATGCTGTTCATGAACATTTTGGCTCATTCATGGTCTTGGTCTCTTTTGAAAGACCAGACTCTGAAGTTTCTATCACAAAAGCCAGAATCACTCTTGAGTAATCACAGTTGGCACACAGTTAAAATTACAGAAAATGTGTTGGTTAAAACCGGTACTGACTTTTATCAATGGAATCAGAAGAATTACATATTCTTCAGCATTCACCCTAACACAACCCGTGTAAAGAGCTCTGATTGGTTCTAAAAGCTACTGCTGTCCCACATGCATGCTCACGCTCCTCACCTTGCGGTACAGTCTGCTCCAGCGGGTGAACAGGGCGTGCTTGCAGAGACGAGAGGGCGTCCCCGAGTCCCGTCTCCGGCCCGTGGACGTGTTCACCACCTCCAGCTGCGCGTCGCCCGCCGTCCAGTTCACGCTCACGCACGAGGCCTTCCCCGTCTGTTGGTGCTCGGCGCTGCTCAGCCCTGCAGCAGGAAACACAGAGAGTTGATTTAACCCCGTGACCCTGGGTGGGCTGCCTCACAAGGCGATCCCAGCGATCGCCACCTGCCTTAAGACGTGCTTCTGAAAGGTGACGCGCTTGCGAGCGAAAATTTGCCGCCGTGTGTTTTTCCTTTCAAACCTCCGCTTTGTTGCTCCGTTTAACCTTCCTTCACCCTCACACAGAACATTTTGAAGCACGTTAGCGACGTCTTCCTACAGCCTCTCATAAGCTGCAAATATTATCTCCAGTCGCAAAGATCAACCGCTGACTACACTGGACCGTCTCTCTGTTCTGCCCTCTTGAAAATAATTAGCCTCTCTAGCAAAGCGCACGGAGTGATCCGTGGAGGAAAGAGAAACAGAGGCGGGGGGAGGGGGGAGAAAGTGCAGGTGAGTGGCGGCTACGTTGGGCTCCGTGGAGGGAATGAGGCGTCTGCATCGCGAACACAGGTGTCGACAGAGATGCCGGGACCATGGAGGAAACACAGCTGATAGCAAGGTAAGTGGAGAAAGTTGTCAAACCTGAAGAGGCCGACGATGTTCATTCAATATAGGACAAATATTATTTTAGCTTATTTATTTCAATGGAAGCAGTGCAAACTGACCAGTGTTTTCATGACTGAGTAACATATAACCAAATAGAGTCTTCAACAGGGGGTCCGTGACCCCTAGAGGGTCCACAGAGGAACTGTGGGGGGGTCGCCAGTTTAATCCCACTGGCAACAATTTTTGCTGCACTTTTTTTTTTTACATTTTGGAAGCTCTGGAAGTGTTAGTTTTGGGTAGCTTTGGGTAGCTAATTAAAGTTTTAAAATGAAATAATAGGGTGTCTCCTTTTTTTTTGATATACTATATTGATCCCTGAGGGGAAATTATGTCCTGTTGTTTGACCCATCCATTTGTTCACACACAGTAATGTGTACAGTTGGAGCAGTGGGCAGTGGCCCCTCTGGTGGGTGCGCCCGGGGAGCATATTGGGGGTTAGGTGCTTGCTCAGAGCACCACAGCCATGGACAGGGCGGGAGGCAAACCTGTGACCATTCGAACCCCAAGCTGCAATATCATGTAACTAGTGTTGATGGTCATGTCACTCGGCCTCTTTGCTTACAGCATGCACTTATTTTGCAGGGAAAATTTTGGTATTAAGCCAACATGTTTTAGTGAAGGGGTTAAATGGAGGCAGAAGACGTCATCTTTCAGTCAGCACTTCACTCATTCAGCGATACAGGAACTCCGCCCCTATCGCTGCTGAGCCAATCACAAGGCTGCATATCACACACCGACTATGTCAGGTTCCCTGTAATTGACCGAGAGCCTGTTCAGACTCCAGGTGACGCACGCTGCTATGTTTAAGTCAGGTGTGTTTAGGTTAATGGCAATTGGCCACCGGACTCTTGCACGTTTACATTTTAAAAAATTAATATTTGAACCTGTGTATTATTTGAATAGCTTAATACTGAATGCAAAATGACAATAATAATGGGTATTTATAAATAGCACTAGGCTGAGTTTAATATAGAACACATATAGTAGGTATAGTAATAGTAGTAGCATAGTATATTAGTACTTAGTCTGTCATCCGTTTGGAGGTCCTTAGGCTGAAAATCATTGAAGACCCTTGGAGTATATTACATAAACTGCAACTTCAATATGTTTTGATTAACAGCTAAAATAAAAAGTAATAAAAAAAACCTGTGCTGCATATGGTTAACCACACTATCTCAGTATGTATTTGAATAACTGCATGAATAAGTGGAGAAATAAAAGTGTCTTCAGAAAGCTGCCTTGGATTCCATCTTGACTTCCACCCCAGTTATTTATTATATCATACAATGTTCATAGAGTAGCAGCAGGCAGAGTCTCTGGAGGGTGAATAACAGTTGCCTCTGATCTCATCGTCTGACAGACAGCTTGTTATAATACAATACCTGATCTACAATGCCACAATACATGCCTGCGGATCATCTCCTCCCTTCCACGCTCATTTTCCCGTCTTCACTCTTCCATTCAGCGGCTTCACCTCTTCCTTTCTGTTGCTCCTTGGAACTGGAATAAATCGCCTGCCACGGTAACAATCCTCCGAGTCTCTTATTACCCATCTCTCCTCTCTTGTGCAGACGCACCTCCTTGAACAAAAGGCGCTCCTATCCATCCTGTCTTCCTCCTTTTCCTCTCGCTCCATTCATGCCTCATTTCATCCCTTCAATGGGCCTCACTCCTCTGTTTCTGTAATAGCCAATTTGATTTTTCCTTCATTGAAGACTTGATCAATTTCTCCTTAGTGGAGTGTTTGGCAGACATGAAAGAGGCAGAATTAGAGGTTCTTGTATTGGGATTGGTAATTGTACAGTACACACACCCGCTGCTTCGTACCTGAAGCTGCTGTTTGTTCATCTCCGCACAGCACCTCCAAACTACGTCGCTGCACAGCTGATTTTCACATGTGGAGCAGTGAGGCAAGGCCAGGCCTGTGAATGACAAGTCGCTGGTTCTTTAAAAGCCTGGTTAAGACTTGTCTTATCCAGGATATCTGCAGCAGCAGGTGTACATCTGTTCAACATCTAAGAACCAAATAATACTATGACAAGAAATCCTCAAAAGAGGAAACACCTGTTCCAGTGGGACCGCAATGCTCTTTTACTTCATTACTTAGGTGGCGGACTTGCCAGCTGTCTGACTGTGCGTTAGTCTCTTTGCATTCAGTTCAGGCACACTGCTAATAATACTTGTTAGCTTCAGTGATGAGCAGAAAACGATCTGGGCCAAAGAAATCGCCCTAACAGGTGCAAACATCAGGATCCTACTTTGGGAGAAGTATGAACGGTGGCAAGAGGCAAATCATTGTTTTGACGCCACTTGAACTGTGCCATGATGCATATGCAGCGAACAGCCACAACGTTATGACCACTGAAGGGAGACCTTGTAACACTTCAATGTTGGGCCTGTCATTCATGTGGATGTTACCAAGACATGTAACACACAAGCATGGTTTAGAAACGACTCAAGGGTTGACCTGGACCCCAAATTATTCTGTGGGATGATCCACAGAGGCCCCTCCCCTCAACACACAGGACCCAAAAGCCCCCCACTAACAACATCCTTTTACCAGACACCACAGGACACCCTCAGAAGACCCATGTCCATTCTCTGATAAGTCAAAACTGTTTTGGAGGCACAAGGGAGACCTGCATAATATTAGGACGTAAGGTCATAATGTTATGCCTGATCCGTGTATTAAACCATGTTACTATTACCACTGGGAAGAATAGGACTTATAAAATGTAAAGAAGGGTGGAGCTGTACAACGAGCCTGACAAACGTCAACAATGTTGATTATTAATGTGTCGTTCCTGCTCTGCTGTTCAGTTTCCTCTCATCCCTACACAACAAAAGCGCTGCCACGGTTTCTGTGTTTTCCGTTCGCTGAGCGCCAGGACGAGAGTGAAGGACAAGTCAGTCCATCGATGTGTTTGGCCCTCGGGGTTCAGGTGGAGCTGCTTTGGCTGCGATAAGAGCGGGGGCCCTGCAACCCCCAGGAATGTCCTCTGGGGGTGTTGCCGTTAAATAGCCCCGGACTCACAATAGCCGGGGAGCTCATCAGAGCCGGTGAAAGGGACGGCGGAGGAGACGGGCGGGAGGCGGGGAGGAGGTGAGATACGCGCGCAGACATCTGAATGCAAGCGAAGCTCTGTCTTTCTTTATTCGGCCCCCCTGTCTCGCTGCCTCCCCCTCCCTCCCCCAGCTCGTCTCTCTCCCTCAGAGCTCCCCTCAGATTGAATGGCTGTCCGATAAGGGCTGTGATTACATTGATTTGGTGTAGGGCCATCTCCGCTGTCTGTCCATCTCCCTCCCTTCCTTCACCCTTTCTACCCTTCAATAGAGCGTTGCTACTCAAAGTGCTGCAGGTGCAAAGATCTGACTTGCACAAAAAAAAGAAAAAAACAGTCACTGTGAAGGCATGCGGAGGGCAGGACAATCACGGCAAAAAAAACCCCCAAAAAACACGAGGTTTATAAAGAAACTGACATTAAAAGTATGAATGACGTGTAAATGGATGAAACCTGATCACAAACATCCGAATATTAACTGCAGCTTATTTTATTTAAAGGCAAATACTCCATATAGATATATTAACGTGTTTTAAAGGTGCCTTAGAAACACATCGACATACAGTATATGGGATTTCTCCCTAGTGTGTATTTGACATAATGTGTTTCCCTGCATGTGATTGTCAGTTCCTTTGTTCGACCAAACATGCCCTACATCTGTGTGCGAGTCGAGACTGGCCTAGATCTGAAGTGATGGCAGTTTGCGCTTTCTACAACTTGGGTGTCATCCCGATCCTCTTCCAGGATTCATCTTCTCCACAAACGGAAGCCTTGTGTCTCGGCGGAGCCCCGTGAGCCGACGTGCCAGACAACTCTTCAGCTGTTGCTCGTCTGTCTGGCACAATGGAAATGTAGAGAAGGAGCGCACACGAGTTTGCTAAGTGTGTGTGTGTGTGTGTGTGTGTGTGTGTGTGTGTGTGCATGGGGGGTGAGTGGGTGTTACATACGTGTGATCTGTTGGGATGCGTTTGGTCTTTGACATATTTAATCAAAGAAGTCTCTGAGAATAGACGGGGTACTGTATAGACGTGGGCCGGGAACTCTGGATATGTCACTGTAACATGATGGCATGGTGACAACACAACACGCAGCCTGTAATGGAAGAAAGTCTTGAAACTAGTCTAGAAATAGAGGCTGTGTGGTTTTAAACTGTGTCGCAGACTATTGCTCGTGTTTTAACACAATGAAATAGGCTCAATTCCTGTTTTTCTGAAGTCTACCCTGGTATGTTTCCCGTTGTTGTTTCTCTTGAAGCTAACATGCTAAGTATGACTAGCGCAGGCTAACTGCAGCTATTGAAAAATAGTGTTTTTACATTTTAAACATTTCCATTTCTTCAGTATGGCTATATTTAAAAAGAGCTGTGCAGCAAAATTAAATGTATAAATCAGATCATTTTAAATCGAAACACTGTGATTACTGAGTTTCTTTTTGTGAAACTCACATTCTGCGACCTTTTAAGGAGAAATTGAGTGTGAGCCCAAACCTTAGCACCTGTTGCACGACCTTTACGCTGACACTTTGCCACCCAGCTTCCAGCAATACAAAAGGTGTTGGGAGGACGCGTGCATGAAGTTAATTGTGTCAGTTCCAGGCGTGAAGTGAAGTGTTTTTAATGTGTGGGGCAGCGCGTGTGTGCTCGTACCGCTGAGCAGGGGCTGGTTGCGTCTGTACGTGGCCGGCAGCGGGCCCAGACGCTCCTGCCGCTGGCTCAGAACTCTGCTCAGATGACCCGTGTGGCGCAGGCTGCCGACGGTCACGCTGTGTAGGTACATCGGCTCCACGAAGTGGCTCAGCAGCGCCCCCTGCAGACCCAGGATGTTCCATCTAAGGGGAAGGAAGGAGATGGGAGAGAAGAGTGGCATCAAGAAAAGATACGAAGAGTGTTGATGACCAAAGAAGGAAGGAAGGAAGGAAGGAAGGAAGGAAGGAAGGAGGAACGGGAGGGTGAGGGAGACTAGTTGAGAAGAGAGTGGTGATAGAGTGAGAAAAACAGATGTGAGAGCTTCGATGACAGGTAGAGACAATTTGATCATTATCTTGATGTGGGACGTGATGAATAACCGGCGGCGCACAAACACAAACACACGTGTCCTCTCCTCCCAGAGAGAGAAATCATCATCACCAACCACAGCAACACAGCCAAAGGTCAGCGCATCAGCATTCATTACATGGAACAACACATTACCATGTGTGCATTCATCATAGCCAGGGAGGTTAATGCACTGCACAGGGCTGCAGGGGAGCCTCCGTCAATTGCTCAGCGCGAAGGGGGCAATCACCTCTGGGTTTGTTTGGGGGTCCACGGACGACACAAAAATCACTGCGGGGCTAATCCCGCCGCAGACAGCTGGTCATGAGTTCCACCACCTGTCAAAACCCGACTCCATTTAACCAGCAGATGTTAATATACGGATGGAAAATGATAACAGCCACGTTTATTATAATTCATACCCATCGTGGAGGGAGAGGGACCGTGCCGTACCTGAGCCGTGCGCTCTGCAGCGCATCGAGCTAACCGAGGCTCCGCATTATACGACTCATTTTTACAATGTTGTTCTTTTTGTTAATTAATGTCTCTTTATCGTGGATGCAGTTACAACAGCTTCTTGTATTTTTATTTTTTTTATTTATTCCTCCTTGCCTCTGACTTACTAATCACTCATTATAGCTTCTTTTGCTTCACAATCAGTCAATTAACAGCAGCAGCTTCTTGGGAAAACCACTTAACCGGTTTGCAAAGCAGCGGCCTCCGGCCCACCTCCGCTTTACCTGCAATATGTCCGCTAGACCTGCCCCTTCCCTCTCAAACAGAGAGGAGGAGCTCTGTTTGGAAAAAAAACAGCACACACACAACCTCAGAAATACTTTAGACTTTAGGCTGAATTATTAATTTACCCAGAAAGCAACACCGTGAATCAGAAACATCTTCTAATCTCATGCAAGAAAAGGCTGCCATCTGGCCGGGGTGTGCGAATCTTACAGGGGAGGAGAGGGGAGAGACCTCCTCTCTCCCCTCTCCCCGTGTCTCTCCACATTTCCTTCCTCCCCCTGTAAACGCAGACCATTAAAGTAATGTGTTCATCTGCATAAAACTGCAGCGGAATGGAGAACATCATCGTTATATGAAAGCCATTTAGGCCCCCCAATTAAATCCAGCTGTTGATTTCAAATCAAATATTAGCAGAGGAGGCTTCAGTGGGCCCGACTTAAAACAAAAAATAACACAAAACAAAACAAAGAATAATCACCGGGAATGGGTGATGACTCTTATTAGGGTATTTTAAAAGCAAAGATCCTAATATCTCCTCTGGTCAAAGCTGAACTAACTATAATAAAGTGCAAGAAGCGAAGGAAGTGGGGAAATAAAAAGGTAATGGGAGGCTTCAAAATGAGTGTGACAGAGGACAAAGAGAGTATCCAGGGGATCACTTTAAGATTGCAGCGACGGTATGAGTGTGTGTGTGTGTGTGTGTGTGTGTGCGGCCCTAAGCTCCTCTCAGTTCCACCTTCCACTCCTGACCTTGATAAACTGGCCCTCGGTGACCCACTCACTTTAACGACGGCCACCGATCATTTACAGCGATATCACTTTTTTTATTTTTTTCAAAGTTAAAAAAAAAAAGAGGAAGAGGAAGTTGTGGAGCAAAGCCCGGTGGCTTGGAGGGGAGAAGAAGACGTGCGAGGGGAAGAAAAGCAGGGTGTCTCATTCCCCCCTCTCCCCTCCCCTCAACCCCGTCACTCTATTTTTTTGTAAAGTAATTGCTTTCACCCCTGTTGGTGACCTGGGTAGATTTAATCACACCATCTCCAGCCCTGGCCAACTGAATCAAATTGGTCAAATTAACAGCGGCTACACAGGAGAAGGGTTCACCTCTCTAGCTGTACCTCTCTCTCTCAGTCTCTCTCTCTCTTTCCTTGTGCCAGTCCTTTCACACGCTCGTCTCAGCTGCGGGCCTGTACGGCTCAGTTGGCACAGCGCGGTGCTTACTAAGCTAAATTCATGGGTTCAGCTCCTGTTGAGGCCCAGTCATGGCAGGAAAAAAAACTGAGACTCTATTAAAAATCGATTTCAGATCTCTCAGAAAATGCAACAGCGAGGGTGGAAGTGAAGAGCGACTATTGTGTTGTTTTTTAGTCGTGCTTGCATCACACCTCAGCTGATGATGGTCAAACAGTGTGGCACTGAAAGGGTTTGAGCTGGTGTTCATAGTTCAGTTTGTCTCAAAGACAGATACTTTATTGATCCTGACTGAATTGTGTCAAACCTACAGCCAGCAGGCCAAAACCGGCCGCCGCAGGGTCCCATCTGCCCCACCGGATAAATTTGCAAAGCGTGAAAATTACAAGTCATTAAGAGCAAATTTTCAATAAAATTGACATGTATTTGTAAATTTTCCACTAGGGGCAGCATCGATCTTACCACAGCTGCTGACGTAGCACAACACTGAGACCCAGAACTAAACAGCAGATGGCAGCAATGTGCCGCCATTGCACTTATTCTTCTTAAAGAACTTCAGGTTGTTGATAACATATGTTTTAAAAGGATGGTTCACTAAACGTAAACACTTTCACAATGTACTTTCTGAACTAAAGCAAAGGGAATCATCTGGCATCGTTATTTATAGGTTATTATGCTGTAATGTTACTTGTCCGGCTCACTAGAGATCAAACTGTGCTGGTTTTATACACCCCTGGTTTAATGCATTCATAACTGTAAGTTGTGCTTTTAGATTGGGTCCAAATTAGAACAAATGTTACACAATAGCGAAGGTGGCAAATGTCATCAAGTTAGTTTTGCAGCTGTGAGAATTTAAACATGCTAAAGTTAGCATTTTCACATGTTCTTTGTATATCACATCGTCTTAAATCTTAAAAAACAGACATCAAGACATTTAAAATGTGCCCAGTCAGAGGCTTTACCCCAGCTGACCACACGGACGATACAAACCAGATACTTTGCAATACTTTCTGCACAGTGAAAATACAAGAACACACGTAGTCGCTCGCTCATACCTGACCAGCCGTCACCTCCACTGGTGCGTCTCGACGTTTCAGATTTCAGACAATAATTACTCGTTAAATAAGCCGCGAGTGAATGTCGTGATGTGTGATTGTGTCGCCGCCTCCCTCTGCTGGTAAGGAAGCCCCAGCGAGTACGCACTTACGCATCCACTCACACGTGCACGCAGTGTGAAAACGGAGGCGGGAGAAACAAAGCTGTACGGATTTAGCGCTGCCATCTGTTCTGCGCTGGCCTGACGACATGTGGACGATACGTGGAGAGTTTAAGAGCAAAAAATGTTTCAGTATAACTAAAATAAAGTTGCAACTACGGCTGACTCTTGCTTCATGCTAACACAGCAACAAAGACTAATAAAGTTGTGGTTACATTTAGGCATGTAAAGCCTAAATAAGTAAATCACTAAGCTTATGGTGGGTAAAGCATTTACACGACTACTATGTTAGCTGCAGAATAATCAGACCCGCACATCTGGAGATGAAAACAAAGCTGGCATAATACGCTAATTCATTACAATTGGATTAAATATTCAAGTCACATATGGGAAATCAATACCACCGCCAGCACTACAAGACAGCACGGCTCATGGCAACACACCTACAAGTGCGCGCAGATGCGCCAAGGTAAATATCAGACAGAGCTCTAGCAGGCTCATAAACACATGTTAAAATGCTTTATTTACACAGAGATCCCTGCTTCTCATGAAGAAGTTAATCTCCTAATCAAGCCAACCTTTCCACCAATCAGTTTACCTTTGGCTCTTTTTCACAGCAGAACAGAGACGCTCACGAGGAGACGAGATTAACACGTCTATAAATAACACACGGCCTGTAAAACAGCATTCAGAAACACATAATGTAATAGTTATGAGGATGGAATGAGAGGTATTAAAAGAGGTGAACGCGGCCTCGGAGTCAGCGTTTATGTGCCCTCAGTCCAAAATGCAAAACCAAAAACAAGAAGAGGCAGAATAGAAGGGGAGAGTTATAAATTTATCCTTGAAAACACAAGCTGGAACACGTGACGGCTATGACCTGGTGATCTTGTCGGTGCAGGACATGGTGATGAGCTGCTCTCCCTGCAGGACCCCGTCCCAGGTCTGGACGGGCCCCCGGCATCGCACCGGCACCGTCCCCTCGCCCGACTCGATTTTGGTCCGCAGGTGGCTCCTGTGCTTCCTCATGAGGTGTCTGCTGCTGTGTACTGAAAGAGACGCGACACGTGCGGCCGAGTAAGGCAAGCAGAAACATCAAGATTTATGGAGGTCTATGAGAAGGAGACAAAAACTAAAAAGTTATGTGTCGCACTGTATATAAAGCAAATTATTCAACAGATTCTTGTTGGGAATTAAAACCCCTTCAACAAACTTCTATTAAGTTATAACAGTGTATAACCTAAATGCTGATGGAAAAGGTTAAAAGGTGTGTAGTTATACGCTTTGGGAAGTTTATATTCTACGTTCATATAAACTGCTAACATCATTAGCAGGAGCACAAGCCCTGGATCCATTTAATTTCATGTGGTTTTGTGTGGGTGTTACGAGGCAGCGTGACCTCGACAGGTGCTTAACCTTATTAAGTAAAGTCAGTGGTTTGCAATAAAGACTCATTTCGATGTTCTCCCAGTGTCTGTGCAGATTTCCTCCAAAGACCTGTGGTTTAGGTTTACCAGAGGCTCTGAAATGCTGAGTGTGAATGACTTTGCGTGACACATGATAACGTGCACGTCTCTCAGGCGCGACAAGCGAACGCGCATAAACACTTATTCGAACGACCTCTCATTTCCCGTGGCTTAAACACCCCGTCCTACCCCCTTCTTTCCCCTCGCCTGCCTCCGTAGCCGCTGCTTTTGATCTGACAGCAGTTTAAAATTAAGCCCCCGTTTCGAGCTCAGAAACGTTCCAGAACAGTCGAGGAAAGGTGCTCTGTGATTTTCTTTTAATCTCTGAGAGCGCGCTGCAGAACGTTTAAAAGGTTTAATGACTAAAAAGTTGAAAGTCCCTTTTTTTTTACATCAATGCTGGTTTGAAGAAAGTCTCACCATGTACCGCACTGTCACACACACACACATCTATATATCTATATATATACAGTGAGGGGAAGGAGAAATATAGTCCAGACTCCAGATTACATTTTTTAAACCACCAGACAAATTTGTCTCTAAATGAATATTCAATCTATTTTCCGTCTGTAAGCAATAAATTGTCATTTATTTGGCACAGTGTGGCTGAAAGAGGCCAAGGACAGAGTGTGGCTGAAAGAGGCTGCCTTGTGTTGGAGGCAAGAAACTGATATTTCCAACCCAGAGACTGTCAGAGAGAGCGACATGATATGTGGATTAATAAATAAATGTATTTTCTTATTTGAGAGTCGTCGACACACGGGAGCAGAGGACACAGAAAGGGGCCGGTATCTTACGGTCAGCGGTGATTTCGTACGGAGAGTTGAGCCTCCCGTCCCCACACGGCGAGGTGCTGATGTACATGTGGAAGTGGATGTTATCTCTCAACCTGTAGCCGCACTCCTTGTGACGCACGAATATCGACTCCTCCCAGTCCTCTGGTCTTTTACTGCGGCGGGACCGGGGGGAAGAGAGAGAAAAGGTGACAAGAAGGAAGAGAGACTGATGAGTAAAATAGCACCATTCATCACAGCATAAGAAATAGATTTCCACTTTTCTTTTCTGATGATGAAGCGAGGGAGAGAGGTAGGGAGGTGGACCACAGTCCATTCTCCCCCCGTCGGACTGACCACGGTGCACTGCTGACTGTTTAAATAACCCAGGGAGAAACATGGGGAGTAAATCAAGCCCACTGGTCTGTGTATAAGCTTCTTTTGAGTCATGAAATTGTCATTGCGAAGGTCATGGAACGAGGAATAGGGAATGCTGAATAAAATGCAGCGTGGGTTTGGATCAGCAATTAAACAGCTATAGAGCAGCTGTTAAGAAGCCTGGAAGACAGAAGGTGACGTTCCCCTGCAGACAAAATATTTCTGGTTTGCTTTATGTGGTGATGTGCACATCCACGTCACCCATGACACGAATTTCCAACAAATGTCTAATATAATGTATAGATGAAATTATTACACTTTAAGGTCAAATAAATTCTTCACTGGAATGTTTCTCCACATATACTTTATATTACATTTGTGTGGAAACAAGGTAGCGAACTGCAGCTTGACTGGTTGGTGGAGGTATAGTCTAGTTACTGATGCATGAATATATCAGCATCATGTTAATGTTGTTCAAATGTAGTAGAGAATAAAGAAGTAAACACAAATACTCAAGTACGAGGGCCTACGAGGGCTAAAATATATTAGCATATTATAATGCGAAATTCCTCAATATTTCTACTTCATAGAGCCCAGGTTTAATTATTTTGTCCTATAATTGTAAACAAATCACAGAATTTAAATTTCTTTCTTTTTTTGTTATTTCAAAATGTGTTTTAAAGATTTTTGTTTTGTTTTTCACAAAAAAAAAAGTTTAAAAAAAGTGTAGTTATAATATGAATACTAGATGGCACATAATCTGTCCGAGGACTGAGCAGGAATAAAGCTGCCATCACTCATAAACACAAATATGTACATGGACAAAGTATATTCATACCACGCATCACCATGCAAAGCACGGCTGCACTCTTTATATAACCTCTCCTCTGTCTCCCATGTCCTTTCGCGGAGTGTAAATATGGCAGTTCTGGCATTTTGTTTGGTCATTTCATTATGACTTATCTACCCCATTAGCAATTTTACTCTGCTGCAAAGTCTCCGTACCTGCCACCCAGCATTGTGCTAAGACAAAAAGTCAGTGCTGTGTATGCAAATATGACATTCAACGATCTAGACTTCCATCCACTTATCTGATACATCAGCCTTGCTAGCGAGTTCCTCAGGGGAGCACAAAAAAAAAAACATAATATATGCTACTGCACTGGTGGTAGTTAGGAGTCTAAACTTATCGAGGCCGCCTCTAGATGCAGCTGAAGAGCTCGGCGAGTGCACCACAGCAAACTGTACAGGTTGCGCAGACACACAAAAAAAGATTTTGATTTATTTATCTTTTTTAATGCGGAAAACAAATAGGCCATTGAGACCCCAAGCTGAACCAGTTGAGTGAGTGATAGTATGCTTAGTTAGTTGGAGAGAACGGCGCACATATGGCTCGTTGATTATTGAAAAGTCTCTTGTGAGCAGATGAGTTCTGTTTCCATGGAGCTTTTTACAGATGAGAGAGATTTTTATGGAACCGCAGGGCACAACATACAAAATACAATGGTGTACTGACTAATGTAATGTATGTTAAAGTTGATGGAAGCACCTTGGAGACTAGAGTCTATGAAGAGAGAAGCTGGCGACACTTAAACACACAAGATGGTCAGTGTTATATACTTCTCTTGTCAGTGGTTTTAATGTTGTGGCTTGATCGCTGTTGTGACAGCTGCACAGTTCAATATACTACAAACCAATATCAGTTTTGATGATCAAATCAGACGTATGTTAAGCCTTCTTCTGTGTAAACCTTTCATCAATTGGACTGGATAAACAGTGGACCAACTACCCAAAATGGTCTTTTAATCAATTGCACTTGAATAACAAAAATAAGAAGTTAGAGAATCCAGCACTGATTTTGTATTTTGGTTAAAATGAAACAAAACTCCGCTCAGTGCACATGCAGAAACACAAGAATCAAGAAAAGGGAAGAATCGGGCAGACTATACGAGCACAAGCAGTGCTCAGGGAAGGTCTGTGTGTTTTAAAGGTAAAGGTCTATTACCTCAAGTAGAGTTCAAGTTGAGAGTAGAGGAAGCGTAGCAGGGCTCTGCGGGCCGTGACTTCAGCGTGGCAGTCGTTGACCACTTGGCCCTGGTCGCTCAGGTACTCCCCGTTGATGCACTTGGTGCCTGTGGATAACGCCACCACCTGGGCGTGCCTCAGGTCAAGACCTATTGAAGAAATACAGACAATACAAATACAGACGTGATGTGCTTTGAAGTTTTGTCCGTGAACATCCGTGAACTAAAAATCCATGTATGTGTTCACTCGTTGTATCAATAAAGCTGTTAGAATGTAAAGTTGAAGTCAGGATAGTCGACTATGTGGCCGCAAAGAAGCTACGAGGTGTGGATGCTTCATAAACTTCAGTAAAGCAGCACAGAACATTAACAGTATATAAACCCTATAGCGAAAAATAATCTGGGTTAAGGACTGGCAAAGAATAGAAACCCAATTTTTGTGAGGAAAAATTAGTCTAGAATGACTCCCTTGGGATTATATTATGTTCCAGCAAAGATCTGCCGGGTCAATCAAATAATTTGGGTGGAATTTATTCAGTGACGGACAGAAGAGTAATGGGTCATACGCGTCATCAGAGCAGCATGGAGTTGCACCCATAATGAAATCCAAATGGTGTATTATCAGACTCATAGACTTGGGTCTGACTACGTTTCTTTGGGTCAACCAATGACAAAGCCCAAGAAACACAGCAGAGAGCAGACAAGCAGGCATGCTGCCTCTGTCTTTAATAACCTCGCTCCCTTGGGAATAAGTGTCCAAATGATCAAGGTAACTATAAGGTCAGCAGGCTGACTTACATTTCTTATTCTTAGTCATCACTGGGACGGAGGAAGAAAGATTAACTTGTCACAATGTTGAGGGAGAACCGGGAACTGTCAGTGTCCTTGATGAGGCTCAGGCACAGTTTAGGTGAAGATATTAACAAACTTCTGCTACTTCTGCAAACTTAAGCTACAAAGTTGATTAGCTAGAATCACTGTTTGCTTTACTACTTCCAGGTACAGTACCACAAGCCTGGTAACTGACCTAGCTAGCTCATTTTATCTAATTTCATAAAGTACAGCTATTTTTCAGAAATGCTGAAGTACTCTAGTGGAAACCATACAGACAGGTAAGTTTTATGCTAATGGTAAGTAGACGAGAGAACAAAGAAGGAATAGCCAGAGGTCCGTTTAGAATGAGTTATTAGGTGATGTCGTTTTTACAGTGCGGTAGTAGGAGTCTTTATCCTCTAAGAACCAAGGATCCAACTCACTCTGTTTGTGATAATATGACACAAGCTTCCAAAGACTTCACCCAAGTGGCAATCCCAACGTGACGCACGAAACAAATGCTGAGAGAGATCAAAGATCCAAAAAGCCATCCTGGCTTCATGTCGGTTTTCCTTTGACAAAAAGACACTTTTCTCGGGGAGGATTCAGGCCAGTGCAGGGCCATGTGACTGACAGACAGAGGAGGGGGGAGGAGAGGGGGGGTCAGCACGTTAACCGCTTGCCATTCCTTCCTAGGCTGCCACAAATCTCTCCCATCGCCTCTGAAAGTCAGGCTTCGTTGGCTTCTGGCAGACCTGCAGGCATCGGCAGACCGGCACATGAGCTTTTATCAGCCTCGGCCCAGATGGCACCGCGGCGTTAGAGTCCTGACACCTCCACTGATGAGGAGAAGGAAGGAGGGCAGGGGAGGAAAAAAGCCCAGAGAGGGAGTTGTGTGCATGTGTGTGTGCGCACGCATGTGTGTGTGGGCAGTTGAGGTAAAGGGAGCACAGAGAAGAAGAAAGGACGATCCCAGGAGGGTGGAGGAAGTTAAACTTTTACCCTTTAAACAAACAAACAAAAAAACTACAAATAGATTTTTTGTAAAGTAATCTCGACTTTTTAAACTTTTTTTTTTCTGAATACAAACTAAACTGTCAAACTTAAGACAAGAAACCCTGGATTAATGCTCTGTCATGTCAGTTTTTGTTCTAAACATTAAAGCAACATACTGTCACCTTTTACGCTCATATAACAAAGATGCTTGCAAACGTTTACGGATTTAAATATCCAGCAGACGCAGTGATTTATTTATCTGGCCATCTGAAGAATATTCGCTCTCCTTTTAGCTCAGTTTTGGTCTCCACCAACTAAAGAGCAAAATATCTGGGTCTTTAGCTGTTAAACCCTTCACTACATTGACCAAGTAGTTTGCCTTTGTACGTTAGTCAGAGATTTGGGGCTTGTATATGTTTATGTTGATAGGTTGGACTAAAATAGGATAAAATAAAAGTGAGCCGTCAGCGAGCTAATGCTACACTGGACTGCCACAGTTAACAGTTAAGTTGCTAAAATTAGCTTAAACGTGCTGTTAACGTCTGTTGAGATAAGAGTTGTAGGGAAGTGTTTTGTTTGTGGAAAGTATTACACGGCACGTAGTGTTTCAACAAGTATGTGACTTTACAGACAATAGAACAGGTAAGAAACTACCTCTGTAATAAGAGAACCCAGGGGAGCAAAGAATGTCTATATAAGAGGTCAGTGAGTTAGTTTCTCGTGTCTGCCCCCGTTTTTATCTCCAACCAGGCCACCTTGTCTCTAAACACAGTAATACTACACCCTTGATTCTGCGTAAAAATCTTTTTCTTGAAATATTAACCTCTTGAGCCATAGGCAATATTTTAAAATATATTCTGTAAAAAATAAATATAATTCAGTCAACTTTGAGGACACAGTGAGTATTATACACCAGGCCAGAGGGATTCATCTAATCTAAAGTAAATATATTATATATATATAAAGCTACTAGATGTGACGTAAATGAAACCACTCAAAACTAATAGTTTTGACTACAGAGAGCTCAACAGTGGAAAGGGTCAAAGATGCTGAAATCAAATGATGATGATTCCTGCGAAGTGCACCCTCATAATCATAATCATAAACATTTATTCACGCACTTATTTTACGAGCGTCACACCTTTGTCAGGGTGCTAACAGAAACGTATGTGGTTTATACACATCGTCAGCAACACATCACCCTGTGCATAGAGCTGTTGGCGCCGATTTATCAAATGTGTCAACTCGGTTTAACATCAACACCATCAAAGCATATTGCTGCACTTTTTGCGAATTTAAGGGGGAAAAACAAGCAGTTTTAACGTGCACAGGAACAGGAACAACACGCAATATTTATTTATTTATGAGCGTCCAGTCTCCATATCGGGAGTGCAGCTATTGACATTCCCTGTAAGCAATGCAGCCCAATCCCTTCTCGGTGATAAAGCAAGTTCAAAAAGGTAACAGACTCTCCCAATTTCATTCTCCTGCTTTTCCTTGCCGTTCCACTTTGCGATTGTTTAGATCAATTTTGCAGTGGATAATTTCTGCTGCGCTGCTCGCTACCCTCCCATGAAATTGGCACCGAGGTTGCCTTCAGTTTGCAGGAGAGAGGAGAGAGCAGGAGAGGAGGAGAGATGAATGAAAGAGAAAGAGAGAGAGAGTCTGCCCACAGGCACTGAGCTGTTTTTAAACCAGGAATAATCAGCTTCATCACAGAAATACAAAAAGAAACGGTCAAAGGGAACAAGGTAGAGTGGAGCCAAAGGCCCGGGGCTCTCTTCACACACAAATACAACTGTTGATTACTGGTGATTCAAAGATGTCACACCCCAGGATAACAGCACTGTCAAAAAGCATGCACATCACAGACTGAGACCTGGAAACACTCACTATGGCAACTGCTCCACACAGCTCAGAGCCCAAAATTGTCAGAGGCCTTTACGGAATGACAAAGCACGCGGCTCTCTGTGAACTTTCCTTTTTTTTTCCGTCGGGTGCACATAGGCATTTATTTAACGCGATTCTGATTACTGCTCCTGAACTTGGCTGCACCCGAGTGGAAGGAAAAGTGAGGTAGGAGGTGTGGTAACAATCAAGCAAAGCAGTGCAATTTCCCCGTCGAGAATTAAACGGAATTTGTGCAGACACTGCTCGCCCGGCGGGGTCAAAAGTGTGAGCAAATTGCAGACATATTCGAATGATTGACGGGACAAGATATTACCTGTTTCCGAGGCTAAGTTGGGCGTCTTAACTTATTTGACTCTGCATTACAGAACGTCTTCATCTTGGGAGAAGCCTTTGTGGCACATCCTGCCCACATCATTCCATTTGTCACCAAATTGCGCGAGTGCTGTGGCTAGGACACACCGCTTTCAAAAGAGCGAGGCAATTTTGTCGGTCAAGGGTGATGTTAGCACCCGTGGCTAAAATATAATTTTCGCCTGCACACCTGCACCGTAAACCGGTGCATATTGTGCCACTGTGTGTGCCAAAAACCGTCGGCACATTGTGATAGAACGGGGTTTGGACGGGTCGCATCAGGAACGGACTGCAAGTCAACTCATTTATCAAACAGCTCCAGCACACGTGTTTCCTCTGTGTTCCCGCTTAACGTTGCATCACCCGCAACAGTGGTCTGGTCTCTCCGCACGTCGGGGAGATGGCCTCTCACCACCGGGCCGCATCGCGTGAGATTACACAGCGCCGCAGCAGACTGTGAGACAGTTGTTGAGGCCGCCGGACCGGACGACCTCGCACTCAGAGTCAGACTTTGATTTAAGATGATTGAAGATGCCGACACAGAGGAGCTGGAAAGCAGAGTGGGCTGCAGGGAGGTCATCGATGTCAAACAGCGAAAGGGGAGCGTTAAAATCAACAGCCGATGACTATTATGTATGTGACTATTTAACATGGATCAGAAACAGCTGGCCAAGCATCTTCTGCCACAGAAGGATCGCTGCTTCTTACGCCTTTCAGTTTTATTAAAAGCTGTATCAATTCATGATTTTTCTCATTATTAACGGAAGCTGGAACTGAGTTTGCTTTTGTCCAATGCCCACCAGTCATAACTCTCAGTTGAATAACTCATTCCTGTGGAGACGTACTGGAAAAATCCTTAATTAGAAATTTCATCGGAGATTTCATATGATGACAAATTGGAATTATTTGACCACAATTCTGTAATAGATTAAGGTATAACAAGCACAAAAAAAGAGCTGTGGTTTACGCCAATGTTCTCTTTTAAGAAAACTTAAACGCTTCCTTTGAGGCTCCCATAGCGTGTTTACTTCCCACAGACGAACGCAGCATGGCAGCGAGCCGAGAAGACACAAGCTCGTCGCCGGTCGGAAGCTGGTCTGTTTTCGCGCCGTCATTCCTCACACAAGCCGGGGCTCAGCTCTGAGGTCTGTTGCAACCAAAAGGCGACAACACAGTCAGTTTATTTAGGCATCTCAAATAGAGGTGTGCAACCGAGTGGGAAAACTGTTGTTTACTATGAGGTGATGCACAAGTCCTTGGCTGTACATGAACACCCAGTGAAACAAAGACGACATGGGCAGAGTCCGTTTCGTGACGCAATCCCACGTGACGAGAACGAAGACCGGTGAGAAGCTGTTACGGATGCGGGCGTGATGCGGGATGTGTCATTGAGATATGGTGCAGATATGCTGAAAACCTTCCATCCTGGTATGTGCTGCCAAGCTGCAAATATGTTTCCAAGCCGAACCTGCCATTTTATCCCACTACAACAGATTCATCCAAATCACGCACGTGTGCCACACGAGACTGACGGTAAAAATCTGTTTGTTAATTATAACATTTACACGTAACAGCAATGTGTTCTGAATAATTTCTTTGTCCTTTAATTTAGTTTTAAGGGAGAAGAAAATATTGGTTAAAATGGAAAAAACTGAAAAAACTTGGGAGATTTGCTACATTTTCATGATAATACTTGTTTTCTATTACTTCAGGTAAACTTTTAATGCAGGACTTGGTTTATTATTGTTCTTATAGGACTGAAGGATCTGTATTAACCACTTCAATTCTGTGAATTATTGCAGAAACACATATGGAGCATAAAACTTTGATATTCTTTATGGCTATAAGTGAGAGTGTCAACCAGGAGAACATCATCTAAATGACCTGACCATGAACTGTGCAATGATCCACTGTAACACGTGCCAACTGCAATTGACAGACACCGTGAAGCTATAATCAGATCCCCTTTATTCTCTTTGGCTAAAAAAAAACAAAAAAACAGGGAAAAGATGTCTCCTAATAAGCCGCCCATTATCTCAGAGCACCATAAAGCGGACACGAAAACATTTTCTTCTGGAGCCGAGTGAGCTCTCAAGGTCAACTTTTAGTCGACTCATTTATATGCCATTTGGGCTGAGCTCCACAAATCCCATCTTTCATGTGTTCTTTCAACACAAGATGCTGGATGATTACAGTGAATGTCACCCAAGCCGAATCATGGATAAAAAAAAAAAAAAAAAAAAAAATGCTCGGTGCCAGCAGAGAGGAAGGGAAAAAAATGTAAAAAAAAAAAAACACGACTTGGCACGAGAGGAGAATGCATCCTGTTGAATCTTTATTAGCTCAAACAGAAACTGCTCTGAATGTATAAGGGTGGCTTTGTGGAAGGCTGCTGAAGCTCTCAAATCTCTCTCTCCCTCCCTCTGTCTCTGCTGCAACATCTCTGCTACAAGCTGTTTTGTTGCCGGATGCGATTACTGAACGCCGCGATTTTTTGCGACACCCGGAAAACCAGATAAAGAGTAGAGAAAAATCCCTATTTGAAAATGGATACGCAGACTAAGAACCCTGGCTTAACTGTCATTTATAATCAACTTGTTTGAAACCCCTTTTGCTCTCATCTTCAGTCCCAGTGGTTTTCCTCCTCACGCTGAGTCTCATCACTGAGCTCGATGAAAAAAAAAAAAAAAAGCCTCAGAAGAAGCTTCTCTCATCCCAACAAACAAATTTGAAGAAAAAAGAAACGAGGAAGGGGAGGGGGGGGTGTATCTTTTCAGCACATGTGGACGCTCCTGATTTTTCATGTCTCTGAGCACATCTGAACAGTGTTTACCATCTCCAGAAACCCAAAGCTATCTCAGATCGATTCAAATGAGATTTTCCACACTATTTGGCGGCGCGTGCCGGCAGTTTACTTTGGCGCTCGTCTCGCGGCTCTCAGTCTAGTGGCGAGGCTAATCTCACTCAGGTTGAGGCTCAACCGTCTCGGCAGGACTCTGGCGAGGGCATGTGCGGTGGGGTGGAGTGTGTGTGTGTGTGTGGGGGGGGCACCGCTGTCTGTCTACGGTTCAAAGACGGAACCTGATTAATATTCTCGAGGCAAAAGCAGAGGCAAGAGACACACACAGAGAGAGACAGAAAGAGAGGAGATGGGGGTGGGGGGGGGACTCCACGAAACAGGACTCCCTAGTGTTCCTGTCAAGTTTGGTGTCTGACTGCACGGACGCTGGCGACCGCATCGCCACCGCCGCCGCCTCACCGCGGATACTTGGCAGCCCTATGTCTGGATCTTTGAAGATAACGCGTGCTATTAATAAACAAACAGAAGCAATTACTGGGAGGCAGAGGAGAGGAGAGGGATTGGATTAGGTCAGGATGAGCGCCAGTCTCACTGAAGTCTAAACTGATGAGCTGCAGCACTCCAAAGACAGCAGAGATACCAATCCCTTCTCCCTGACCCCTGCACCCCCACAGCCTGCAGCCCCACGGGGAGATAACGCTCCCCTCCGTGTGTCTGGGTGTGCGCACGCGGCCGCGTGTGTCAGCACTCCACAAACGCAGACCTGTGCGTGTGCCCGTGTGTGTACGGTCACATATATTATATCCCTCAAAGACCAAAGGCCGTCTGTTTCAAATACGTTTCATAAAGTGTCTGAAATGACTGTCCAACTGAGGGGGAATGCCGGAAAATATAATCCATCTGGGTCTGTGTACTTTTTGGCGTTTGGTTTTAGACTGTAAAATAATAATAATAATAATAAAAAAGAATAGATAGGAGTGTCTCAAAGTGAGGAAACAAGACAAATATACGTATTGTGTCACATGTAGACGCACACTCTCACACCCTCCACGAACATTAGCTGCTTACATTATAGAGAAAAGACATAATAGCTTATTTCTGAGTGTTTGGCTGCGGGCGAAGAGAAGGATGGTTTCGATGCTGGTAAAAATACATCAGCTTCTCTTTGTCATGGGGGTTGCCCCCTGATTACCCTGTAGACCTAGTTGTAGTCTCAAGAGGCGTTCACACGTAAAGAAACTAGCTCCAGTGTAGCGACAGGACACCATGGAAAGTTAAAAATAAAGAGCAAGCTGTAGCAGAACAAAAAAAAAACAAACAAAAAAAAAACCTCTTGGAGGTAAGGACGGAGGTAATAGCCAGTTGGATTGACTTGATACAGATAGTTCCACCAGATGTTTATTGTAAGAAAACATGTTCCTGCAGCGGTGTTCCTTCTAGAACAGTAACCTGTGACCATAAGAAGAATTAGCTCTGTTCATACCCTAGCAACATTTCTATGTTCTGCTTGTTTCATTCGCAACATTTGGGGTAGAATATGCTTAGCAAGAGGGTTACCTTGGCAACTAGAATCTGGAACGTCAACTGTGAGCTACAAAGGCATGGGCGAGGAGGGAAGCGCTTAGTGTGTGGATGGGGCTTTAAATGACTTAAATGCTTCCTATTGAGTTAATTCAGTTTTTTACGTTGGTGTGAAGGTCGAGGATAGGTGTGGAATAATTAGCAGCTACTTGTAAGATCAGTGGATCCCAGTAGACACCTAACAGGCCAAGATATTTACATGAGGTTGCGTAACAGAGCTTGTTTTGCCTATTAATATTACAAGTTTTTAATGCAAATGCTAAGTCTACATGCTTTCAATGTTTCTCTGTGGTCTGATGGAGAGATTAAGTAATGACCCCCACCTACCTACTATATGTGCTCAATATTAAACTCGACCTGGTTGTATTTATAAATATACATTATTGTTATCATTTTACATTCATTATCAAGCTATTTAAATAATACACAGGTCCAAATATATTATTTCAAAGCCGTGCCGAAAAAGTGTGGGTGGAAACATTTAAAAAATGTACAAAAAATGCCTAATCAACTAAACATTTTGCGACCCCCCCTGCAGTACCTCCACGGGCCCCCTAGGGGTCGTGGACCCCCTGTTGAAGACCTATGCTCTATGGGAACTGACCCATTCATTTCTAGTGTTGGTCTAAGTGAGCATCATAGGAATCCTGGACTTGAGAAAGGATAGGAATCCTCTGGTTGGAGTGGTCCACTCAGCCAAATGCAGAGATGACATTTCTCAATACTTACTTTCGGTTTGAGTTAAGGAATAAAAACCCACTGCAGGCTGCCGCCTGGATATAGTGCGCTCTCAATTTCTCAATTTCTGCTCTGGCAAAACAATTTACTGCTCAGTTTGTAACAAAAAGTGCGTTAGCAACAGTAACCACTGTAGAAGCCCTTCTACTGGTGGGTCGGCAGCCAATCAGAAAGCCAGTAAAGGGTCAGTTAGGTTATAGACTCCAAAACTGAGCTTCACCAGAGCCTCCAGGGTTTTTTTTGTGCCGTTAAGTATGTGCATGTGTCAGGGATTACACTCGTATCTGTGTACGAAAAGCCCTGACAAACACACGGAAGCCAAATAAAGCATAAAACCATAAAATGCAGCAATGGAACTTGTTGCTTCATGCAGCAGGAGAGTGAAACTTCCTCCGCCGCCGCCTCCTCCTCACTGTCACTCTGTCGGGTTTCAGATTAAGCTGATCTAGTTAAGATTCCCACAGTGGCATCTGGAACGCCTGTCAAAGCTGCCTGAGCACTGCGAGTCCAGCATGCAATGGGGATGAGTGACACTCACTACCATGTCTCATTCTCCTCAGAGACTCTGAATAGTCAATAATTTATCAGGAAGGTATCGTCTCCTACACGAACATAGGCTGGAAACTCTCCTTTCCCATCCGTTCCTTCTTTTTCGCCCCCCTCCGCTCCCCCTCTCTCTATATATATTGCACCACTTCAATAATTCAAAGTGATATATAAAAGTCAATGAAATTTGCCATACCTCGGGTCATTACGATGCCTGCCAGGGATTTGTGTCGAGCGTGCGCAGGGCTGCAGCCGCCCACCAGCGACCGGTACTTCTCCCTCACCAAGTGGTATATTGAATCGGCAAAGTCCTGAAAAACACAATCGCTCCCTTAATTTCTACCAGACACCAACTGTAGAGAGTGACTTGCCAGGTTTAATAATGTCGCTGTGTAATACTCCCCTCCTCAATTTTACGGTTCAGGTAACTTGGTGAGTTCCTGGGATATTGGCGTGAAGTTCGACTTACCTGAAATCAATCAAACGCTTTTCTAAACATCACTACAGTGATCTGTTTCAGCTTCAGTCTGCATAAACACTCCAACTTGCATGTGTGCAGGGACAGTAGAGCTCTGACATCCATCCAGAATAACACAGTGTTTGCTAATGGTTATATCATCTTTACATAAAGGTTAAGACGATCCAAGCTGTTTAGTTTGTGTAAGTAGAATGTTTTTTACTCTGAGGTAACCTCAGGAAGTAGAGCACAGGAGATACACACATGCAACAGACGAGTTTCTGTCAGTACAGAGGGAGTAGAAATAACACTAATTACAGTATAACCCTGACATGCTGTTCACATTTAATACCTTCACAGTGCAAGAGTCTATAAACCAAATTTATAACTACAGATGCATTAAGGATTCCCAAATAGCCCCATGTCTCATCAGTAAATCTTTGACTAATCCTTAATAAATGTTTCAGAGAGCAGGGTGAAGGTGTTTTTTAAGTGTTACAATATTCATTTTTGGAGAAAAAACATCTACACATTATAATGTCCTGTTTAAGACATAAAAACATAAAATCCATGATGATGATTTAAATGATTTAAATATATTTTACTAAATTTGAACACTGTGGAACTGCTGGAAATGATAATATAAATCCCCTTTCACAACGAACCGATGTTATCGGCTCGGCTTCGATGTGAACAGGAATGACGCGTCGACCTGCTAATTTACATGATGACGTTGATGTACCTGCCTGTCACATTCTGATATTGTCCCTGGACAGCCTGTCGGACTGTGTCGTTGTAGAAGTTCCAGGGCTGCGAGCAGCTCAAAAACAAAGTTTTGGTCTACTAACATAAGAGACCGATCTCTGAAGGGCGGAGATTTTTGTCCATTTTTTTCAACCAAACAAATTGTCCATCGTTAATGGAAGCACATTTGTGAGTTAGTCCTATGTGATGACCAGGAAATCGCACCGGGGAATCTTGATGTGATGCGGGTCTGAAAAACCTGTGTCAACCCGCCAACCAGCCATTGTATTTCTTGTTGTGTGCGGATGTGTAAAGACAATCAAAGCGTTCTTCTTCTTTATAATATTATGACAAAGACAGACACTTCATCGTGACAGCGTTGAACTCTGTCACCACTGAAGAAATTCACACAAATAAGTAAAAGAATGACGTTTAAGGTATTTTTAGTGCTGTTAATTTAACCAGAGCAGCATGTAAGTGATAATTATGATTACATTAAAGCATAGTGAGACTGTTTCCAGTGTAACCCTCAATTTATGGATTGCCAACGGCTGCCAAGTCTCCACTGACATTATCTGGCTGAGTGGAGTAACTGCCAGACACGTGGTGCAGGTTTGAAACATTTCTCACTGTAGAATTGTTGACTTTAACTGTGTCAAATGAATTGTGACTCATTGGTGTCACAGGCAGTCTCTTTTTCCTTTTCCCTGGCGTCTCCCATAATCAAAGAGGATGTTGACACTTGTCCCAGCGTTATCTCTCCCTCTGATTGTTTTCTCTCTCTCTGGCTTCAGTGAAGTGGATGAACATGTTGGACGGCGCTTTTACATCCGTTTTTCATTTCCTCCACCATCTGCCATGTGGAGACTGTCTCTGAAAGCTTAAGCTCCCTTTGCAGAGGAAGAATAAAAAAACAGCTTCCTGTTTCTGCTTTGTGCCGCGGACAAGCTCTGGATGCGGTTTATTGAAGATAAACTGCAAAGTATGAGCAAAAACTATATAAAAACGTTCATTCACAATCTAACCCACCAGCGCTCCTCGCAAGACATCCACTAAATGCACACCGTGCTACAGATGCTGACAGGCCATGGGCATCACATTCATTCTAATGCGCTTTACTCTAGTGGTAATTAAGGACTTAGTCTCAGAGCGGCCTCCACGCCAACTGTGGAACATAAACGGATCACCGGGAGATGGCAACAGAGTGGCAGCAGAGAGGGCCTTTTGGACAGATTGAGCCCCGAGTAGCTAAAAGGACGTCAACGGATGCAACGGTGACAGACGCACGGAGCTAGAGAGCAGGAGAGAGAGAGGGAGAGAGAGAGAGAGATTATGGGTGACAAAAAAAAAAAAAAAAACGAGGAGCGCGAACAAATCAGTGAGCATATTGCACATTATAGCCCTCGTCAGGGCTGTGAAATACTCTCACAGTTGGAACTGGCGGCCGGGGCGCTTTCAGCTTGTGATGCGGTGGGTGGTGTGTGGGTCCATGTGTATGTATGCACACGCACATACAGTATGTTGGTCTGACACTGGTGTCAGCCTGGAAGCAAGCTTGTACGTAAGACGGGGACACAAACGAGTGGAGGCGAGTCGTCACGGGGAATAACTGATAAAGCACAGAGCTAAGTGACAGGTGTGTGTGAGGGGTCGAGGCTGAGATGAGTGCAGTTATGTTTAACAATGGGAAACCTGAAGGAAAGACGGGTTTTCCTCATGTGCTCTTCATTTTATGCATGAGCCCTCTCTACAGCTCACGCTGCAAAATGACAGAGTGATGCAACTACTTTAACCTTCGCTCGCCTGTGATCACACTGGCTTGATGAGATCACGGGACGTTTTCCAAGTGGCCGCTAGGGCACCTGGAGCGCTGCAGTTACCTACTGTGCAGTTTTGAAACTCTCTCACAGTTTTGGTTTGTCCATGTGATAGTTTTAATTTGAAAAAAATGTTTATCCATGCATAAAAGTCTGTGCATTTCTTTCAATGTATTCAGCATTTTTCTGTCATTTTACAAAACACGTAAAAGTGGTCAAATCACCAAAGTTGCCGATTTTACCGCTTATGTTATATTTGAACTACATGGGACTTTGGGAATACAAAGCATTACTTCATGGATGATTATCTGTCAGCTGGCAACAGGTTATTTAACCCCAACTAATACAATGAGAAGCTTCTCATTTCTTAAACAACCATGAGTCGGTTTGAGAAGGGTCAAATCATTGGCATGCATCAAGCAGAGAAAACAACTAAGGAGACTGAAACAGAAACTACTATAATAAAGTTTAGAACTGTCCTATGCATTATTAACAACCGGGGGGAACCATCCTCTTCGAGGAAGAATGAAAAATTCTGATTGATCGTGATCAGCGATCACAGAAACGTTTGGTGAAATCAAATCAAAGAAAAACAACAGTAGAACTCAGGGCTGTGTTCGATAGTGAAAGTAAGAGCATTTCCACAAGTACAATACGAAGGGAACTCTAGGGATCGGGAATGAACAGCTGTGTAGTCTTAACAAAACCACTAATCAGTGAGGCTAACCGGAAAACAAGGCTTCAGTTTGCTAGGGAGCACAAAGATTGGACTCTGGAGCAGTGGAAGAACAAGGTTCATCCAGGAGGGAGAGAAAACTACGCTTGTTTTGATGTTATTCGCTGGATTTCATGAGCTTGTGTTGCACAGTGTTCTGTTTCTGGTCCGCAGCATGAGACACAGAAAAAAAAAGAAAAAAAAAATCTGCCTTGTTTCTTGTACCTGAAAGTGACATCCAATTAATTCGAACAGAATCCTGCTTGGCTTGGCAGTGTCAGCTGGTGTCGGTCACAGTCTGAACCCCGAGTCAAGTCCTCCATCCCTCCTAAAGGCCTTTTCATTGATGACATTACAGAGGTGAGAGGAGGTGACAGCTCAGAAAGGCCTGGAGAGCAAAGGTGGAATAGACCCTGGCAAACAGCCCAGCCTTTTTTTTTGTCCCTCCCTACCTCCCTTCCTCCCTCTGCTCCTGCTCCTCTCCTCCCTTTCACCTCTCTGCCGCTTTGTCAATTCACGTTTCCTCTCATTCTTTTAAAATCCTTATCTTTTCATTCCCTCTCTTTTCTCCTCCCCCGATCTCCCCCTTAACAACCCTGTATCCTCCTCCTCTGTCTCTCACGCTCGTTTGTGATAGAGGGCAGTGATGTGCCAGGAACAACGAGCCAACCGTGAATCAGAAGCTATAATTTTCCTCATCTTCCGAGGCAGAGTGAGGACACAACATGATCTACATCAGCTAACTCAAAAAAAAATAAATAAATAAAAACATGTGTCATCGTCCTGCTTATTCACTCCTTCTCTGTTTATATCAGCTAATCTCTATTTCCATACATCTGTCTGAAGGCTTTTCACCAATCATTGTCCTTATACACACACACACACACGGTCTTTCCTCAGTGGGGGAGTAGAGTACCACCTTCAGTGTGGGCCTAATGTGGCAGAAAAACGGGGCCAAGGATCTCGCTCCTGAGTCAGACAGAACATCAGTGAGACCTGCCACGCGGCGAGAGCAGGAGGGCCGGCCGGCTTCCTCTCGGATGAGCATCAAGGTTAGCGCCGCTCCAGCACGGCCACATCTGGGAATACGCCTTTCAAAATCTATTTCAGGTAACCGATGTGAGCGCCGCTCGGAATCCATCTCTGGAAACTGCTGCGGTGGCGGTTGCGTCGCTCACCCCACCTGGTGTCTTTCCCGCATTAGTTCTGACCAATTTACTTAGCAATTCCTCTGGGCGTCTTCAGTGGGGAGGAGGGGAGAAAACAAGCGGCGGTGGTTGTTTTGTAAATGCTACAGCTGCGAAGGGTGAGATTTACTGCCGCAATATCGCAATCAGCCCAAATCAAGAGGAGGTTCTGAAGCATAAGATGGAGAGCAACATTAAAAGTGATCTGTGGACCTTTGGCTCCATTTATATCCAGTTTACGATCCCAGGAGATGGAGATGGAGATGGACTGAAGTGTTCTGTGAGGCAGATGCTGAAGAGATGAGAGCGCACCTTTCTTTTCTGGACACATACTGTACATGTGTGACTAAATCTATTCCCAGTCAAAATAAATATGGAATCAGCCACCACAGTGTCTGTTTTCTGCAATACGGCAGCACGTGAGCACATATAGTGATATATACAGTATGTGCACCATTCATCTGTAGGCTTGCCTTAGTTTGTGGAGAACCATTTTTAGCTACCAGCTGTCACCTGTCAGTTTGTTACCGTATAGGATGGTTTGTGCAAACAGAAAACGGAAACATATTGAAGTCAGATTTGGGATCTGATCATGTTAAAGTAATTTTCATCTGAAGTTCATCCAGCAACAGAGGTTTAACAATGTCAATCTAGTTAGGCCAAAATAAAATTCTTCATTTATTTATGTGAAAAAATGTATTGTTAAACCATTCACTTGAAGTTACAGACCACAGGATAAATTACTCTGCTTTAAGCAGTTTTTTTTTGTCTCCGCTCTCGATGAACTTCAGCTTCCAAATGCACAGCGATGTTCTCAAGCTAGTAGCTAACTTTGTCTGTCTCCTCCTTGGTGTTTGACAAGCGGCTTAAAGTGAGTGGCTAACAACTAAAACTTAAGACCTGCAGGCTGAAAACCCAAACCAAATAGGCTGAAATATGCAACACACTCATCAGCCATAACATTAAAACCACAGGGGGAAGTAAATAACACTGAACCATCTTGTGACAAGTCAGTGTTCTGCTGGGAAACTTTTAGACCTGGCATTCATGTGGGTGTTACTAAGGCATGTAGCACACACCTAGACCAGACCAGACACCCCGACCCCATAGCAATGACACTACTCGATGGCAGCAGCCACTATGAGCAAATTGTTTGAAATACACAGTCATGTGATCAAATGTTAATATCTAAAGATTTATCACGACACTAGTCAAAACAAGAGAAAGAAGCCTTGTTAAGTTTTTGTGTCACATTGATAAATCTGTGAATGTATGAAAAATCTGAAATTCTTTTTCTTCTTTCCTTTTCTTTTTAAAAAAAGAGAGTAAAGTTTAGAATAATGCCAAAACCCTTAAAGGTATTGCTGACATATTTTTTTACCTGCCCATCCACCTCTCCCTGCTTTCTCTCTCCAGCCCCAAATGTTTGTGCATGTAAACAGTCGGACATCTTCCTCCAAGGTAATGTGGAATGTCACCAACAATCCTCCTGCTGCCTTTCCTCTCCAGTCAATATTGTGCCAGAAACACAAAATGTCAACGGGGAAATTTTCTCCGCTGCTGCTTGACCCAGAAGCCTGGTTGCGGATGACAGCATGTGTGTTGTGAGGCGGGGGGAAAGAAAAAAAAAGAAAAACTCAACCGTATAATTTATTGTTTATCGCCGCGGCTTCGCAGAAGGAAATAATGATGCAAGACTCCAGATTCATCACTGATTGCATTTTAAGGCCGACCATAACCCCCTCCATATGTTTCCACACATTGTACCACAGTTAATTTGGTGAAACGTGGAGTGTAAAACTGAAGGCAGGGTGTGTGTGTGTGTGTGTGTCCGTGTGTGGCACTTTCCTCCATGAACATCGCCGCTTGATTTTACCCCGCCCTCGGGGGAAAAACACACACACACACTTCAGGCCGCCACCTTATCACCCGCCTGCAGAGTGGCCGCGGCGGCATAAAAATGGGGCCACGTCTTATATTTCTTTATAGAGGTATTTAACAATTCATTCTCCCGAGTTTTAATAGTGTCTGCCCTCTGCCTAGAAACACCCCCACACCCCACCTCCACCAGCAGCCCAGCCTTCCCTCTGCCCCGTCCCTCTCGCCTGCCGCCGAGCGCAAGCCTTTTGAAAATGGATATCTATTCATTTGGCGGAAACGCCGCCTCTGGGGACTTTTTTTTAGATTCTCAAAAAGCTTGACTCCTCGCCTGCGAGACAGATTTCTCTCTTGTTTGTTCTCCACGCGACACGTAGCATCGCTCCCGCTCCTAAATCTTCAGCCCTTTCTCTTGCTGTCCTCCAGATCTGCATCTTCAGAGGAAATGAAACGCGAAATATATACTTAACTTGTCCAATCTCACTTTTAGTGGCTGTTCTGCTGTCGGGACGAACTGTTGAGAGTTAAAAAAAAAGTAAAAAATAAAATAAATGTCACACGGCAACAACAGTGGAACCCAGAGAAGTTGGAGAGTGATGTGAAACACTCCTGTCCCTCGCCTCCAACCAGATCCAACCTTTCCTCGTGCTGTGGCCACACGGCCCTGCAGCCTGTGGAACAGATTTAACTCAAACTTTCTGCCTGAACATCGGGGCCCTGTCAGTCAGATCAGGCAGCTGGGCTGCAACACGCAGAAGTCGTCATCATAACAAGAGTTTTTCTTTCAAACCACATGCTTGACGTTAGCGTTTGAGAACAAAGGCAGATGAAGGAAGCGGGGGGTGAGGGGGGAGAGGGTGACAAAGATTGATCTGCCTTCGCCACAGCTCAACCCACCCTCCGTCCCCAGTGTGGGTGAGAGAAGGGGAAGATGTGATGCCTGCGCCACAGGTTTCCAACAGCAAAGCCAGAGCTCAAGCGGAGACTCCTCATTAGGCCCAAAAAAAGGTGGAAACCAAGATGACAAGTCTGGTGCATGTGGTAAGGATCAGAGTCCACAAGAATGGTAGCCTCTTCCATGAAAAAAAAAAAAAACAAGGACACCACTTCATAGTGAGCATGCTGAACATATAAGTGGTTCATTATTTCTTTGATGCTGTCCACTTGGGGCGGCGGCCCAGCTCTACTGTACTGACAGCTGTACAGGAAAAACATGACAAAGTCAAGAGCCTTTGAATATAAGACTTTAAGCTGTGACAGCAGCATCAGATGGTCCATCTACTTCATCCAGACTAAGTGTTTTAACTGCATAGACAAAGAGTAGCACCATCGATGGGTCTGAACTGTCCAATATGTCAGGTTTAAAAATATAAATAGCCTTTAGATGGATTGGAAAATTTGTATGGACATTTAAGGTTCAGAGAGGACGAATCCCACAGTTAACTGGTTTATTGAAGTGAAATATCTCAAGAGCTATTGGGCAGACTGGCATCAGAATTTGTGACACGTTCATCATCCACAGACAATGAATGTTTCCTTCTAAATCAGCAATTATCTTAAAATCTGTAGTAACATTGAGGAGGTTGATATGAAATTTGGTACACATATTCATATTCCTCTCAGGATGGATTTGTAGGATGGATTTGTATAGCTCTGGTGAACCCTGTGCATTTCCTGCTTTACAATAAACCAAAAGGAAAGTGTGCAACCCAAACTTCGGTCACAGCTAATTTCATATCTCCCCTGATTGGCTGCATCTGCTCAAGGCCGCTAATGCTCTTAAGCCTAAATCCAAACATTAATTTGGGAAATGACTCCCCAACATTCAATCCAAAATGAACCAAAGCTACTGAATCGTAACCACCGGCCGCAGATGTTGACAGCGACTGACTCTGAAACTCGTTATCAATCTAAATTCTCCTCATCTGATCAAACAAACCGGGCCGGTCCTCACCACATAGACGCTGTCAGCTCTGGGCTCATCTGCGGCGCCAGGTTTGCCGTGGTCGTAATCTGGAAACTGTGCACGCCAGGTCCCTGAACACCCTTCAACAGCCCCCTTCTAAAAAGTTTGCTGCAGTTCATCTGAGTTCTCTGTCTCAGAGCGACCACAGCATCTTTGCAACGTTTATTCAAATGAGCCTTTGGATGAATCGGCTGCAGGTTCTCAAAGCAGACATTAGCCAGGGGGCCAAATATTAATCAAGGGTGTCTGATATGAAAGTTATCGCAGGTAAGACTAGGAATGAAAATAAGGAGTTCAATTAATCAGTACTTTGACTCCAGATTAATCTACGGTTTATATCTAATTTGTAAAATAAAATAAATGTTTTTTGGCTACTGTAAATAGAGTTTATATCAATACATTATGGATAACTGATAAGTGTTGTGTAAATTTGTTCAATGTGTCATCTAACAGTTATAGTTATATCCATATATTAGATAAATAGCATTTTATTTCCACTACTTTTACCTTTTTAATAACCTGATGCAGCCAGATATTTATCAGAATATGAGTGTGTTAACACACTGTTTGGATTTCATTATGGGTTGTGTTTCTGCCTTTTGTTGGAAACAAATCCATTACATTCTGACCCATTACTGTATAAAATCTGCCCAACTGATCTGACTGGCCTGGCAGATCTTAACCAAAGCAAAATCAGTTCCCAACATCCCAGTTCAGTGACTCCAGTCCATCACAAGAATTCTGAGGATGTACCGGTCCTGCCCCAGCATCAGAAAGTACTGGAGACTCTGCTTGGGGTCCTGGAGAGGATGAGGCATTAAATTTTCAGAAAAGTTATAGCTTTTGCCTATCTCCAGCTGGCTCAGTGAACAGTACTGCTTAGGTGGAAGGATGCTTTACCTCCCACTCACACACAATGGCTGGAAGGTGTTCCGCGTTGCTTAAAACTTGAGAAAACTAGACACTTGATCTTGAGGAAGTTCCAGGAGTTTACAGGCCCTTTGCTAAACGCATGTACTGCAGCTTGACCACGTGTATACATTGCGTTGGCACAGGTGTGTGGGACATCTATATGGTACATACTGCACACTGGTGGTGAATGGGGAAAGTTTCTTCATTTTTTTAAAATAAAATTAAAGACCATTCAGAACTGCATTTTGCTTGTTGCATATTGTAAAACATTTTTAAATTCTTTAATAAAAAGGAATTGGAATTTTAAATTTAATTTAGCCGAGAAGTTCCAAGTTACATTAGACAAATAACTGCCATCAAAATAATATAAATATGATTTGGGAAATCAACCATGTTATATCCAATAAATATCTAGTTTATGCGTTGAGCAGGGTGGTGCACGCTGCTAAAAGACTTTTACAAATTACAAGCACGCATCTGCAGCTCCAGCAGATAGCATGAATGTGTTTGATAACGAAATAAAAAAAAACAGGTGCAAAAGCTTTATAATTCTGTCCGGCAGGTTTTTTCTCTCTGTAAACAGGATGCCTGTTCAGCGATAAAAAGACACAATCTGATACAGTGCTATATGATATTGTATGATATTGCAAATCAAACTTAATATCTCTAATTTTTAGATTGGATTACATTAAGCAATAATTACTGTAATTATCCTCAGGGAGAAATTGGAAATGCAATTAGGTTTCTGCCATTTCCCAGATTATTTAATGGCTTCTCTAGTTTATGAGTGTTCACAGACTGGACTAACGCCTTCCACCTCGACGTGTCTTTAAAATATGCACAGCGCAGAGGAGAGAAGAGAGAAAAGGTTCAGGGTGACAACGGATGGAGCGGGTCTAAGTCGTTTCGGTATGGATCTCCTCTGATTAACCTCCGCGCTGGAGATAAAAGCAGAGATATGCCCGAAACGACTTAACAACGTCAGGCACAGTGTAAAACACACACCAGAGGCTTTATACATTATGCACCGAGGGCCAGCAGAGGGACTACTGTGAAAAGATAACATGACCAACCCCCGAGAGAGACGGAGAGAAGACGGAAGAGAGAAGAATCAAGGGAGAGGAGACAAGGAGGCAGGCACTTAAAATAAAAAAAGACAGAAGGAAAAGAGGCTGGATGAAGACGGGGGAGGAAATGAGAGGGTCAGCCATGAGGATTCAACAAGAGTCTATCATCTACAGTGCATAGTTGACTAAGGGAGGATGGAGGACGGAGAGTGGAGGAGGAGGAGGAGGAGGAGGCCACTCCGAGGGCCCCTGAGGGCTGTTCACACAACTCCCATTAATTTACCCATGATTCAGCAGAGAGAGGGAGAAAGAGACGGAGAGAGATCAGGCTCTTAACTGCAACATTCAGACTGGGACGTTTTATATGTATGTGGCATGGAATAATTTAAGACTTGTAACAGCAGTGAAGTGGTTCAGCCTCCGAGTTTTATTGGCCACTTTGAAATGATGACGTCAAGTTAAGTACTCACCAACCGCAACTAATAGCCACAGAAAAAAAATCAATAGTTATGAATACTGGGGGATTTTACAGTATGTGTTAATAGCTCTTTGACTGCTGCCACGCTTTGACATCGTTACAAACCAAGAGAATTAGGTTGGACTGAAGATCTGTACAGACACTAGGGAAAGATATCAGAAAAACACAGAGGCCTGACATTAATTGAGCTTTAGAAAATCTGTCATGTATGTTAAGCCTTTACTTGTAACCACAACTTCGGTAACTAAGACCTTAACTGATGCGAGGAAGTTCATTGGTAGCTGAGATGTGAGGGAAATGGATGCAGGGATGAGAGAGGTCCAAGGGAAGGGACGAATGTGAAGAAGGATGACGGCAGAGGAACCCAGGGACTGAAACTCAGAGTTTCTTTCCGGCTCCTTGTCCTCAGGTGAAATTTTGGAGACGAACAAAAGAAGTGAGAACTGAGAGAGACTTGGAAAACACCTTCCCAGGTAGATCAAATATGGCAAATAAATCAGGATACAAATCCCTAGTACAGTTGATAAGAATACAGAGGACCTACTTTTTGAATCAGATTTAGATATTAGTGGACAACTTAACTCGACACTGACACCCAAGTGGACTGCAAGTTGCAGGTTTAACTCTCAGCTGAAGCCAGATATCTGATCTTAAATAACGATTCTTTAAAATCACCTTCACCAGCCAGTCGTGATGCCCTCTCGAAACAGAAGCATGGGACAAAAAGCTTTTACTAAAAGTCACATGTTGGCGTGACGTTTACCAGATCCATCAGTCCAACTCCATTTGTAAACTCCTGCTGAGACTTTGTCTGGATTTTGTAATATTTGAGGCCAGACAGAGCAAAACCAAAGAAACGGTAACCAGTAAAACAGTGTTTGGTGCTTTGACGGGTGGAGAGGCTGCACAACGCTTTAAAACATTTAAGGGGGGGTGGTGGGTTCTAGCATCGGCTTTCATGTCTTGAAAGAGCCGAGCCATTCAAATGGCTCTTCTGAAGCGCCGCGATGGCTCCCACCAAAGGGTGGGTGACTGCGCCCGACCTCCGCCCAGACGCGCCGGCCGCGCCTCCATCTCTGCTGCTCTTGAAGATACTGCCGTGGTTCTTTTTGGTGGGCTCGACCCTGGCAATCAACGAGACTTCAAAACCCACGGCGCCAGCCTTTGAACGGTAACCGTGAGCGCCTGTTGCCAAGCGCCGCTTGCTTTTTGCCGCGGAGATCAGAGACGCAGACGAGGGCGGGGGGGAAACACTGGTGCTTTCAGATGCTTCCTGTCAAGCATTGCCTGTAAAACATTGTGCTGTCAAGGGTACACCGCGGCGCTAATGCAATGCATTTACACAAATGCAACAACATGCATTGTCTTGTCTTTCAGCAACACCAGCAAATAAACCAGCATGTCCATCGGATCTAAGCACCTGCTTCCACTGGTTTCGTTTGTGATGGAAGCAAAATAAGTTCCATGACTGATCATATGACTAATTTAGCTGGACTTTCCTTTGAAGCGATGTTGAGTCCATTTGCTTCTGAAGGAGTAATTTATCCAGAGGCCTTCCCTCTGCTGGTGACTAAGTGTGTTGCCCAGACTCTGTGTCATGTCTGTGGGTGCTGCTGTGGCCGAGAGGCCCTAGAGCCAGCCATACATCATCAGATATTGATACGCTTCCACCGCGGCGCCATGGCTTGCCATTTGATTCATAGCTCTGGGTGCTCTTTCTGAATTCCTAACAGTCAACAAGGGGATCATGAGAAAATGTCAATGTTGTGCTGGTTTGGGGCGCCTTGCTGACATGACAGATGTAGGTAAAAAAAAAATAATAATGGAACCGGTTGGGACAGGTAGCTAACTTTGTCTAGTACAAACAGGCTCCATGGTTCTCCATGATAACAAAAAATGGACCTATGCTGAAACTAAAATTTTTATAAATTCAATAAATTTAGACCATAAACTCTATTTTCCGGAAAGTCCAATGTTTAATCTGCTGAATGCAAAAGTGCAAAAGTGCATTTAACATTTTCAACAGTGGGAGCATTTGAGAGTAGAATAGGTTTAAGGTTTGAAGACTGATTTGGTTTGAGAAGCAATCAGAGGACATATAAAACAATGCAAACCAATTAATAAAAGTGATACTGTCTGATGCAAAAAAAAAAAAAATTCACCCAAGATCCCAAAGTTCCTGCAGCAAAGAGGGCCCACATTCCAATCTGATGTAAATCACAAGATGTGAAATCCTTCAGTATTGATGCAAATCCCTAAAAACACAAGGCTGCAGGATTGTTTCTGGTTAAATATTAACACTGTGTGCTCTTCACATATATTTACACGAGGCCTCTTCATCACCATGACTACAAATGAGGACATTGTACATACACACACACACACACACACACACACACACACACACACACACACATAAATGTGTATATATATGTGTATATATGAGTACACACATAAATACATACAATGGGTAAAATAAGCATTGAACACATCACAATTTTTCATAGTAAACATATTTCTAAAGGTGCTATTAACATGAAATTTTCATCAGGTGTTGGTAGCAACCCCAGTAATCCATACATAGGAAGAAACCAAAACAAATAAGATCAGAAATGAAGTCATGTGTAATAATGTAAAATAAAAGACAGAAAAAGTATTGCACCTTTAGAAGTAGAATGTTATTAGTGGGGGTCTTTGGGTCCTATGAGTTGAGGGGAGGGGCCTCTGTGGATCATTCCACAGATACTTGATCAGTTTGGGATCTAGTGAATTTGGAGGCCAGGACAACACCTTGTGATGTTCTTCATGTTTTTTAGTCTTTGTCAGGCTGCATCCTACTGGGCTTCATTGCTTTTGGGTGGGGGTGTCTGGTCTAGGTGGGTGGTACATGTCTAAGTAACATCCACATGAATCTGGTCAGTTTCTATCTGCATCCTGTTAAGGTCCTTCCTCAACATCCAGGCCTGTGAACTGTTGGGACTTTTGTCCGGTGGTTAAAAGATCAACGTTGGGTTAAACCCATCAGGTTACACTTATTACCACGTTTCAGCTGGGACTGACAGACGTCCACCTCTCAGGCCCCCACTAAATGAATGGATGTCAAACAGCGCTGCTCAACTGACATTTTCGATATCTGAGGTTTTCTCCCAACAGCGGTGACACGGTATGTTTATCCTGCAGACAGTAGCTGTAAGTTTACACCTGGCCTTTGGAGAAAATAGCGCTGCTCTTTTCTGCGCTGATGAATGTGGCTTCTAACAAACATCCCCTGACAAGAGAGGCTTAAACAGAGCATGATCCCTCTCACATCACACACACACAGCTTGCGCAACACAATATAATATGCACTTCACAGCCCGCGGATGAAATGAATGCAAATAACCCGCATGAGAAAACCTTGTGAGCGTGCCAGAGAAATCAGTCTGTGGCCCCTTGCTCTTTTAACATTTACTAAAAATCCATCAGGTGGTGTTTGCAGAGTAAGCAGAACTCCAGATAGACTGTAACAAATGCACATGCTCTCTTTTGTCACCTTTTCTTTCCTTTACGCCCAAACCTTTCAAGAACACACACGCACGCACACCCTTCATATGCTCCTGCGACAGGCCAGCAGGGAGAGCCGGAGAGGCATGACAATAGACTGAAAGGAGAGTCAATATCCAGCTGGGGAGAAAAAAAGACAAAGAACACTGAAGCCATATAGCTGCATATTTTACTTTGAAGTCAATGCTTCTATTTGAAAATGTAAATTTACACACCACCGCTCTGCACTGTCTGATCCATCAGACGGCTCCTCTAATGAATGTATGACAGGCTACTAAACGCTCTGTATGCTCTCTTTTTTTTTCTTCCCTCCCCTGCAGCTCATGTTATGCTAGAGAGCGTGGTGAGGAGTGAGCATTAAGACAAACAGAGACAAACGAGTGGTTCACCTTAAGACGCGAAGATCGTCCGCTCTCCACCTCCACAAGCTGTGAATGCGTCGGCCTCAACTGCCGGTTAGGTTGGGTTAAGCTTTAATAATAACAGTACTGAGAGGAGGCGCTGAATGTCAGCCATTCTGGAGAGTCGGGCTCTTTGTGGGAAGGAGGCTGCCACGGCCGAGCAAGCCAAAAGCTGTAAATGTGTTTCTATAAAGTGGTCCAGAGGAAACGGTGCTTGACACAGAGGTTCTTGTAAAGGAGACACAAAGAGAAAGAAAGTGGGAGAAACTGACAAAGGTGGAGGAAGGCAGAGCACGCGTGTCTCTGGGTGACAGCACAGCAGACGCGGAGGAAGGATTCAGGTATTCCTAGAAACAGTACCAACAGCGCAAAATAAAACGGTGTGAATATAATAATGAAACCCTTGCTTTTGTCTTGCTTTTATCCCACCAATGGTGAGATCTTACTACTATTACTATTTAACTGAAATAAAACATGGAAAAATTATTTTGAATGGCTGTCAAATAACCTGGACCAATCAAGTAATCAGTTGACGGACTTATTATTTCAGCACCATTGAGCACTAAAGCAGGGCGTCCACAACCCCTAGGGGGTCGGCGGAGGTACTGCAGAGGGGGTCGCGAAATCTTTGGTTGATTAGACATTTTTTATACATTTTAATACAAATTTAAGATGAATCCAACACATTTTAGTAAAGGGATAAATGGAGAGAGAAGACGTTATCCTTCTGTTAGCACTTCACTCATTCAGCGATGCAGGAAGTGTCGCACCATTTCACACAGAGCGCCACAATAGACCTGTCAATCTAAGTCTCCTGTACACAGTAACCTACTGTTGCACATGTTTGAGTAGCTTAATACTGAATGCAAATATATATGCATATATAATATAATAATGTATATTTATAAATAACACTAGGCTGAGTTTACTATGAAAGACATATAGTAGGTAGGGGGTCCCTGCGTAATCTCTCCATCAGTTTGGGGGTCCTTGAAGACCCCTGCACTAAAGAAAACATATACAAATAAAAATGTAATGAAAATAAAATAAAGCGTTTGAAATGTGTAATGTATACCCCAGTTCTTGGGACTGCAGGAACTTTTACAGTTCCTTTAACTGCACACTTTTTTGTCTGTAGAACACGATTTTAGAAAACGTGCTGGTTGTTTTTGTCTGTAGGGACAAAGATCAGTCGTAGATTTTAGACCATGTGCAGCCTTAGAAAACATGGGGTGAAGCCATAGGACTCTTGAGCAACTTGAGCAACTTCCTCGTCGAACAAATGTTTTGTGACAGAAAGTTAGTCTGAAGTCTCTCCGTTAGGAACCGTTTGTGCTCCAGCGAAGATCTGCCGGGTCCAATCAAATGGTTTCGGCGTGGCTAGATGTCGTGATGGACAAAAGACCACTGTGGAGTTTGTTCACACTAAACTGCCACTGATTGGATGTAGGACTGTCAAACTGCATGCAGTGGACATCTGTCGACTACTGCGATATCCTATGTGGCACATAGAACATAGCTACGTCAACACCACTGGCTTGCTTCAAGCAAAGTGACTTTTTCTTTTCGACCTTTCACGCTGAAAGCTCTCCTTGTTAAACCTCGCGCGTCTGCGTCATTTCATTTCTCCACCAGCAGGAGTGGCGCTAGTTCATCGTCATCCTGCGTCGCAGTGAGCAATACAGGCGCTGAAATTCAGCAGGGATGCAGAGGCGAGAAACGGAGCAATGGGAATGGATTTGTTATGTACCTGCTGACGCACAACCAGGTGCTAAAGCAACGGTAGAAATGTATTAAAAGTCAGAGTGTGTGCATTCTTCACTGGCAGTGTAAAGCTACATGCAACTGTGAGGACAACTCTGCCAACGCTATTAGTAATTCATCATCTTTTTTTTTTTTTACACAATGTGTTGGATAAGTGCAGCGAGCTGGGTCAAACTTCTTCTGAGTCTAAAAGCTTAAAAAGTGGAAACTTTTCCTTCAGCATCTGACAAAAGCATATGATAACTATTCACGCTGTGAGCCGTGGATTTTTTCTTTCTGTGTAACACAATGTGTCAGAGCTTTATCGCTGCTCTGTGCAGCCAATCGAATGGCTAATCAGCCCATCTAACCAGAAGACTTTGTTCTAAAGTTCACGCTGCGAGATATCTCGAAGCTGTGCGCGCAAACTACCTCTGCGATGGTGTGAGTGATTGGTACAAATGTTGAAAGGCCATGATTTGCTCCAGCCTCCAGAGCGACTCTCGTATGATTCTGTTAAGTGCATTGTGAGGAGACGACGTCGGGCGGGGATATTATGACTCATGGCAGCGCCGCCTGTCATCTGTATGCAGAGTTCAGCACTTCCTGTATCGGAGGGGAAGAGGAGTTATGAAAGGTCGCTCCAGAAACATCCCTCTGTGACAATGACAAGAGAAGATGGTATTAACAGGCGGCTTTGGGTCCGCCTCTCAAATTTAGAGGTGACGCCTGTGACCCCGAAAAACGTTTTCAAAGCAATTGTTCTTTAACAAAAAAAAAAAAAAAAAACTAAATAAATCAGCAGAGGAAGTAAGAAGTTCAGCTGCTTTTATTCTGTGAACTCACACTAGTGTAATTTGGCGGCTGGGAGGAGATGATGCGATACGAAGGGAATAATATTTCACCTTTTTTCCCTGCAATTTCACATGCACTATACGTACGTTCACACACGTCTGCGAAAGCCATCATGTAAACATTATGCATTACACATGTGACCTCTGTGTTTCCTCTTATTGCCCAGTGGGATAACATAAAAATACATGAAGATGGAGAAGGGGCTCCATCCATAACCCATTGGACAGTGGTTCCAGGCACAGGGCAGGCCTTAACTAGCTGCCTGTTGTATACTCATGGGCAGGCAGGCTGAAATATGAGGGCCGCGGATGCGAGGTCTTCCCAGAATGCTAAACTCTCCCTCTCTCCCCCTATATCTCTCACCCGCCCTCTCTCTCTCCCCCCGCTGTGCCCTGCAACCAATCTGACGCCTAATTAATCCTGAAGGTCTTTTGTTCCGCTGAGGTTTTTCTCTTCTCTTTCCCCCCACTGCACTCCATCCATCCTCACCTCCCTCGCTCCCCCCACGGCCTGCCTCTCATCCTTCCCCCTGCCAGCTTGGCTTTTACCTCTCCCTTCTCCACACACGCACGCACACCTCATTCCTGCCTCTCCCATTTTGTCTCCCCCCAAGAGACGCACCGTACAGTCCCAGAGAGTAGGACACAGGTAACAGATGTTTTAGGATTATTCTTTTTTTTTTTTTTCCAACTCCATCTTTGGGGTAATTTAGTCAAGAGTAAAATGTACGACTGTTGTTACATTTATTCCCAGTATCCTACTAATTATGCTCTTGCGAGGCTCCTCCTGGGTTTTATTTATGAGCGTATGCAGCACCGGGGAGACAGTGATGAACAGTAAAATGACAACAAGCAGTAGACTAATGCAACGATGTATTTTTACAAGAAAGGCACCGAGCAGCTGGGGAATTGCACTTATTTGCTTTCTTTTCAAGAGTTTACATGAGAAGACTTAAGACGCCTTGATGCTAAATATGGGGCTAAAGTTAGCAGTTGGCTAGCTTAGCTTAGCCAAGACTCAGAGGAGTGCTGGCGTTCGGACAAATCAAGTTAGCCGTTTGTTCCGGTCCTGGTGCTAAGTTAAGCTATCATCTCCTGACTGTACATTTATAGAGTTTTTGGGCATTTTAAGTGTTTATGCTAAGCTAACAATTTCCTGACTATTTTTATACTGTGTACAGAGGCCACTTTGGTTGTACAAAGTAAATATGCACCCTGTAGTGTATTTAACCCTTTAAGGTTTAGTCTGATGGTAAATATGTGCATACACCATAGTGGAGGACTAAAAGGAGACAAAAAAATTTTAATTTCACTCTGCACTCAAAAAATGTAAATACTGAACACACCACCAAGTTATATTCGGACAAGCCAAGTACTTTCCTGGCCGCGGCCATCTTGTTTTCCGACTTCTGCAACTGGAACGCAGATAACTCGGGCGTGACGTCATTTCCAGTGCTGACTTCCGGCCTCCGTGGTAAATGGAACGCACCATAACACAAGAGCCACACACAAACGCAAGCAGAGCATATCAACAACGCAGGGCATGTCGCCTCAGTTACGGAGCCAATGGGGAGAAAAACCACTTGGGGGAACACGTACAGAGGTTTGGGAGGCCCGGAGGGTCCAGTGATCAGTCAGGCGACTGAGAAGGTGGAGAGGGACGATCACTGTCAGGGGGATGTGTGTCTTTTTTGTGTGTGTCTGTGTGGAGCACAACAACAGGGCGTAGGATATTCTGGACATTTTGGCTGTTTATTATTTTGTAAAAACACATATTAAGAGGTATCCATGGAGCCACTATCGATCAACACAGTTGAGGTAGACTAATTGCAATGCCTGGATCAAGTGATTAATAAACAGAAGTCGGGCAGCAGAGCTTGCAGAGCTGCTTTTTTACTTTTTTTCTGTCTTAGCCTTTCAACAGCGCAGTTCCTTTTAAACCACCAATGGAAGAAGTATTCAGATTTAAATTATGGGAAGAAAGAGTGCTGCATTCAAAATGTGACTAAATCACAGTACTTAGTGCAGTAAATTGTCACCCGTGACTGCTCCATATTAAATTATTAGCTTATTATTAACGCACACACTGATGTTTAATTTTTGAATTTCATTGTTGGAGCTGGTTGATGGGGAGTGTCTCACTTTGACCGACCAACAGTTCAAACTTCAGGAAATTCAATTGAAATTTAAAGAACTGGCAAAGAGGAAATGGACAGGTTGATTTACCACAGCTTTAGAAGGACACACTAGTTGAAGCAGCCTGTGTTTGACCACTGAGCAACATTTAGCCCTGAGCTGTTTACGTCCTGATAGCTCCTGTATCATCAGACAATAATTGGCTGACAGCGGGGCCTTTGTCACCAAGACTGTAGAGGAACTAAATTTAGTCAGTGGTACAACTGAAAGGTTCTTGGTATAATTTGTTTTGCAAAACCCACAACAACAAAACCTCTGTGATAGGGTCAGAGTACATTAAAGATGATCAGAGCTCAGTGTTGTGCCACACGTATCGATCCGCTTCTTGTACTCGGTCGGCTTCTTAAACAACCTGACGTCGGGCGCGTGCATGTCTCCATTCAGTGCGTATGACAGAGCGGCCCACTGCTCCAGGCTGGAAGGTCATTTAAAGGCCAGACAGCCAGACCCCTCCCCTCCTCCCTCCTCGCCCCCTCCACCCAGCCTGAGAGCCGGAGATAAACCTACACATGCCAGCCACACAGGACCAATAGTGGTGATTTATCGGAAGCCATTTGCTACCTGAACGCCTATGAAATTGTAATGAAGTTGATTATGCTTTTAATGAAGTGTGAGAGGTTCTTCAGAAATGATTATAGCCATGCTCTGGCTCACAGCTAGCGGCCGTGGACGGGGAAGGAGGAGGGGGGGAGGAATGGAGGACTGTCACAAAGAATGAAGACTTAGTAGAAGCGACTTAGGACAGCGTAGGGCGAGCAGAGGTGCAGACGGCAGCACCACGCTTCTTTGGGAATAGATTACAGGAGCGTTTTACTGCATGTGCGAGGTGACTCGACCTGACCAACCCCATTTCAATTCCTCCCTGCTAAGGGATTCTCCCTCAAAGCGCGATGCTGACGCGGTACATTAGATTGAACAGGCTGCAGCCTCATAGGTCATATTTTGCATACATATTAGACAGATGAGGATGACTCTAACCTTTCCGTGTACGGGGCGCTCCCATTCAGACGGGGAAACATTATTGTTTGGTGATTTCACACACAAGCCCCCGCGCTCCCTCGCTGCTTTTTTCCTTAAATACCACATGATGAGCTAAGTGGTCGGTTAAAGGGCAGACCGACAGTCGTGAAGCAAACACCAGCTTTCTGCTCACATTACTTGTGCACACAAGTGACAAAACTGTAATGAGACACTTTATGGTCGCACATAAGGACATTCCCATCTTTACGGCTCACATTTACAGAGCTCAGGATCAGTTTAGAAACACAACAGGACCCACTGCCGCTCTCTGAAACATAATTTATGATTATTACAACTGGGCGTCATTAATATCGTATCCACCATTAATTCAGCTATGATGGTATTGTACTCTAAGAGTAATTACTGGGGTTTGGGAACATCTCTAGGGTCGCAGCTGATGATAATATCAAAATCAAGCTGATTATTTTATAAATGAATCATATATGTGAAAAGCCTCAACACAATGCCATACAGACCAAGTGCAATGTGTTTGTTGCTTTGTTTTGTCTGATACGCAGTTCAAACCTCCACAGATTTCCATTTAGAACGATGTAAAACAGAAATTCTGTGGCATCCAAAAGATTAGAAAGCCACATCAAAGCAGAGCCTATCAAAAACCACTAGGATCAGAATGTAAGTGGATTTTCTGTTTTATCTGCTGCGTAGGGTCTTAATGAGGAGCTGTTTCCTGTAATGTCTCACCGTTCTCCATCTGGCAGTTGATAAAAGTAAACCACCTCTCCACTAATGTTGCTCTCATTCTCTGTTATATTTATACTTGTTACAACTAAATAAATGTTTGCATGTTCATCTGTCGCTCCTTGCTACATTACTTCACATTTAGCACATGAGACGCACTGATCAGGCATAACATTATGACCACCTTCCTGACACTGTGTAGTGCCTCCAAAACAGTTGTGACTCATCAGAGAATGGACATGGGTCTTCTGAGGGTGTCCTGTGGTGCCTGGATACAGGATGTTGTCAGTGGGGGTCTTAGGGGAGGGGTCTCTGTGGATCATCCCACAGATACTTACTTTCAGTTTGGGATCTAGTGAATTTGAACACCAGGTCCAAGCATTTCCCAGCAGAAAACTGAATTGTCACAGCGTTATTTGCTTCTCCTGTCAGTGGTTTTAATGTTGTGGCTGATCTGTGTAAACCAATTCTTTTCAGCAGAGGAGCCCCTTCAGTGTTTTTTGTCAGTGGCAGCAGACTAATTTTGCCAACTTGAACCTGACATCTAAAATTCGTAATTTGCAAACCCTGAGCTTGAACGTGTTCAGCATATTTTTTTGTCAATTAAGTTAACATTTGCAGAAACTAATTTTCTGCAGGACTACTTGATTCTTGAATTCCGTTCTAACACAGCAACGGAGCAAGAAAACACTTGCCAACAGACGATCAGAGGCTGAAAACAAGCCAGAAGTGTAAACACACTAAATGTCCAATAATCCACTTTAACACAAATAAACTCTGTACACACACTGTAACTACGGTAACTACATATGTTAAAGCTGAAGCACACAGTTAGTCTGTGTACAACTGTAAATGTGTGTAATACTACTAATACTACTATCATTCGCATTTTTATTTATTTATTTATTTTTTGTCCGTGCATGACCTGATCTGATCCCCATCGTTTAATATTAAATAATAGTAGTGATTCATAAAGGATTATCTTTTACATCTCCTAGAACATAGGTCTTCAACAGGGGGCCAGTGGAGGCACTGCAGGGGGCCCGCCATATATATATAACATAATATTTTTTTTTTTTTTAATTTTCCTCCACAAATTTAAATTTCTTTAAATACACATCAACATGAATCCAACATATTTTAGTTAAGGGATGAAGGATAGCTTAATATTTAATTCAAAATGATAATAATGTATATTTATAAATAGCACTAGGCTGAGTTTAATATAGAACAGATATAGTAGGTTGAGGATCCATATATAATCTCTCCATCAGTTTGGGGTCCTTGACCTGAAAAACGTTGAAGGCCTCTGTTCTAGAACACATGTACCCTTTAAAATTAGGAGGCGTATATGCTTGACAGTTGAATAGTCCTGTAGTGTATTATCGAAAAATTATTGCTGGATGGTTTTAACGAAATAAATGAACAACTAACAAACCTCAATATTTTCTTTAAGTTCTGTAGTGTAGAGCTAAGCATGAGTATTAACAGTGTCACACCAAATGAAAATCATAATTGTGGTTAGACCAGTGTTATAATACTATACAGCAGAAACCTCTTCTTAGTTTTGTGACGTAGTAGTTCATATTTTGTAACGTTTGGTTTTGGTTTAGGGCAACTAACACGGGCCTCGACCGAGTAGTCAATGAATGCGATCATTTTAAAAATGGCTTTGATTAGTTTGACAAACCTTTGCCAGATTTACCAAATGGATAACCCGGTTAACCTCCTGAAAAACATCTTGCTGTGTGGCACTTGGTGATGCTCTCTGAAGCGTTGTACACTTTCCAGCCTGCCTGAATAAACACTCCACAACTGAATCCGCTGGCAGTGATAAATGCAGATGTTTTATCAGGCTATTTGCACGCCGCCATTCACGGTGATAATCACAGATGATACCGTGACTACAGTCTGCTGCGGTAGCTGTCACTATGTGTGTATGTGTTGCCATCACTGTCCACATGCTGAGAATGTAACACTATCTGCAAGGTCCCCAAAGCTGTTAATCAGCTCCTCTCTAATGTGTTGTTCACACCTTCCTTCTCCCTCTCTCTCTGAATCGGTGGATTTCTTAGACAGGGTGCTTGGTCGGGCGATCGCTGTTGCTAATTTGTTGTGGCAATATTAATTAATGATCAGCCTGTCACAGCTGTTTATATTGAGACAGATTAGAAGTGGGGGAGATTAGACAAAAGAAAACAATCTGCGAGAGGCTCGGCAGATGACAGGGGTCACCTTCACGTGTCTGAAATCATATTCAATTTGCCGCGGAGGAGGCATGGAAATTACTCCACTTGACCAGTCTCTATCCTCCTCTGTCTGCGATGCTCCACGTTTAGAGACAACTAAATCAAATCACCGCAAATAACCAAGGGTTACCACGCAGTCGCATTTGATCTCAGCTAATATGATGACAAATTAAAGTATCCTGTTCTTCTGTTTGTGCCTAAAAAAGACAGATGAACTTAATTTTTCATCTGCATCTGCATTTTTGTGCATTCTTTCCCCCATTAACCTTAATGTCCCTTCAGCTGTGACGCCAAACACATTTCTCTATTCAAATGGAGTTTAATCTGAGGTGGCAGAGAGCAGCGCGCTGACCGCTGACCTCCGCGCCGTCCTTCCTCGTGGAGCCGCCGACTCTCCGCCCGCCCACAGCTGCACACAAGTCCCAGGCACAGTCGACTTGGCAACACCGCAGTGCGTTGTGACGGCGACTGGAGATTAAGTGGCCAATCAAGGCCTGAACACTGGGGTAATCATTCCACTTGGTAAAATGGGTGTCAGGATTACTCCAGCACTTTCTCACTCCACTGTGCAGGCTTTAATAGGGCAAAGACAATTTCTGGGAACTGGAGTGTTGTGGGAAGGATTTAAGAACAGCTTCCTACTGGCTGATTAATAATAAAGACTAACAGCTGCGTTTAAAAGCTGATTTAACCTTGAGGCTGCGTTTAGGGGCTGAATAAAAACGTGCAGAGGAACGGGGAGTCAGCAAAGAAATGTACTGTAATTAGGGGCTGAATGACTTCCGATTTTTTGAAGTCGACTAATATGCGGTGAAAGTCGATGACCTCACACAAAAGGAGGTATGGAGGCTTTTCTGCGGGGTAACTGAAGCTTGAATAAAGGCTTGAATACAGGATACTGTTGGTCAAGATGGTGAATGTTATTGGCTTCTTCTGTTGAGACGAAACTAAAACTGAGTAAGTAAGCTCTGGACCACCCACTTCATTTACATACAGCCCCTTAAAGAAATTTCTTTGCAGATGCAAAGTGTGAGCTGTTGAGCAAGGCAGTTACCTTTCCACCAAAGCCTGGAGCCCAAACCGGCATCTCTTAGTAATGAATACGAAGAATGAAGCGAAGTAAGGCAAGATATCTCTGCAGAGTACGTTCCCGTTTGATTTCCCTGGGTAAATAAAGGTTAAATGAAGGAATAGAAAATGAAAGTCCTTGCTGGAAGATAAATAGCTCTTTAATGCCAAGCAAAATGTGGCCCAGTGCCTTATTTCTGCTGTGATTGTTAAAGTCAATTCCCAGGGACATGAGCGTGGGAGGGATGGAGGAAAGTATAGAGTACCACTGCAAGGGACTTCACTGCGTGTGTTGATGCACACTCCTATGCCTTGTCCTGTCAATCTGTTTACTTTATTGTTCAGCGTGTATGCGAAACCAGGAAGGTCTGCGAAGGATTCAGCACGGTGTGGTTCTGCTGAGGTTAAATATTTCATTGGAGCCAGGTGGATTATGGAGTTACCTGCCCTCCAGTCTAGATCAGTCTGGCAAACTAATACAAATCCTCATCCTCGTGTTTCACTCTTCTGAGTTCATACAAAATCCTGAAAGTGTGTCTCGTCTTTCGTTACCTTCATTGTCAATAGTCACTGTATTTAAATGTTGGATTCTTATCACTAAAATTAGCAAAATTATTTATAATGTTCCGGTGCCAGAAATTAGTTGGAGTCGCAGCAGTTAGCTGAGGAAAGAAGTGACACTGCTAAAAAGCTGTTGTATAATAAAGTATGTGAGCAGAGTTAGTATAAGGTCTCAGTAATGTTCAGTGTTGGTATTCTGGTGATCAACTACCATACCTCAGCAAAGGTTTTTAAGTCTATCATTGGTACAACTAACTGGATTTCATTTATATTCCATGCAACCAGACAAGCATTAAGCGACATGGCTCTTAAATATACACCAATACTGATGTCTGTTTTATGGAAGACAAGGGCTGAAACCAAGTTACTGTCCTTAGGATTTAGATTTGCATAAACATTTGCAAGGTTTTGAAGAATGACAATGTTTAATATAGACTTCCTCCATCATCATCACCATGACATAGCCTGCTTTAGAAGGATCTTTTCTAAAGGCCATGGAAATACTTTAATGTATATTATAAGACATCTTCACAGAAGAGCTTTATTCCGCAACAGGTACAAGGGAATTCTGAGGAAAGAGAACAGCCTGAGCTGGCGCACATTAAGTTGGCATACGACCATACCTTTTGCACTACCCCCGGGCTACCGCTGGCAACCACCCCCACATTACGCATCACATCTGCAAAGTAGTCAACCACTGCCCATGCAATCAATGCTTGGCAAGAGGACTGACTCACATGTGAACATAGAGAGAGCGAACGTGGGCTGGAGGGCTTTACATCGACATTAACCAGCAGCTCATCCCCATAAACACACAATGCCTTTATTTGCACGTCCTCGCATAAATAGCGTTAGCACGCCTTTGTCCTTTACCAATGAAAATATAACGTTTCTTGGGTCTGGCAGACGGCACGGCTGACTTTCAAGAAATTCCACAAGCGATTGCTCTCTGGAACTAAAGGGTGCGGTAAATCCTCTTAAAATCCTTTTAGACACCGTGGCAGTAGGGAGAAAAAGAAAAAGTTTCTCCTCGGCAAACATGTGCAGGTTTGTTGGGTTGATGTCGTGCTCTGGGGAAGGACACTCTCGCCCGTTTATTTCTTCAAGGCTAGAGAAGAACGCTAATACAAAACACATGCTGCATGGCGCGGTGACAGAAAAAAAGCTTCAAGGGAACTCTTCAGGGAGAGGACTCTTTGGGTATGAACGGCTTAATTTTTCAAGAACTCGAGAATGTGGTGTTTTACACGTTGTTTTGTGTTATACAGGAGGAAATTTAAAGTTTTAACTTCAGCTGCTGATGCCAGCGACCTGGACAGCTTGGATTTGAAGTTCTCCTCTTTGCAAACAAGAGTAATAACAACTAAAATCAGTGTGACTATCTACTCTGGGCAGATTTACTTTAGATGAAATTCTGCAGCTGCAGTGAAGTTTTTACATGGCTGTCAACAAGTGCGAGCCAATCCAGCCACTGTGTCTTTAGGCTCTCCAATTTCCTCCAAGTTTCTCAAAAACTAGTTTCCTTGCTCTGATTGCTATTTACAAATTTGGGTAAATGAGCGCGGGATTGGTCTCAGTGGTTTGTTTGTCGATTTGCTCTTTGCTTTTTCTATTTCCTTTGGGCAACAGATTGAATTAATGTTTGTAGACACTGTGATGCCACACACGAGGAAACAGGAGATTTTGCAAAATTACAAAACCCTCCCAATTACAGCTCTACAAACACATAAGACTGCGAAGAAAACTCATTTGGCTCGTGATGGAGATTTCTCATGTGTCAGAGGCACGAGGACAATAATTAGCTTAATTTACATGCTTTTCAATTTAAACAGACCAGCAAACAGATATTGTTTACTCAATATTCGGGCTTGGCAGAGCAGAGAATCTGAGGTTTCTCTATAAACTCTGTATTTGACACCAGACAAATGCTGGCTTGTTTATACATATCTTTATCAGCCCTGCCACTATATCTCCTTCCACCCTGCTCTCTTTAGCTCCTATCTCCTTTCCTCTTTAATTACTTGTTGGAAGGTGTTTGCAGTTTTGCTGCACGCCTGCTGTTTTGGTCATTACAGGCCCCTGTAGGAAATGGAGTGGCTGCCAAAGAAGCTTAGCTGAAGACAGACGCTGGGGATGTGTCTGCACTCACCTGGGGTAAATGAGGACAACTCTTCCTGCTGGCTTTGAGGCCTGTCCTCCCTTCAGGGGCCGTCCTGATGTTGAAGAGGGCCTGAAGAGCACACTGGGCCGCCTGGGTCTTGGCCAGCTTCTTGCTGCGTCCACAGCCCTCAAATATCCGCCCGTCCACGCGCACCGCCATCACGAAGCTGCGCAGTCGACGGCCCTCGGCTTGCTCTGAGAGACAGGCGTAGCGCAGGCCCGGCCGGAGCTCGTTGAGCAACGCCACGGGGCTCTTGGGGGCATCTGGCTCTGGAACAATCCCACCCAGTCTCTGTTGAGCCTGTACCATCAGGTCCAACGTGTGACGAAGTAGTCGTCCATGTCTCAGGAGCTCGCTCGAGAGCAGCTCGCTTTCGGTTGCCGAGCTGCAGAGTGAGAGGCCATCGGAGCACGGCGATGATTCAAACTCCTTAAAGAGGGTGTCAGGGAAGTCAGCCTGGTCTGAGGTGAAGTCGGCCGAAGGGTTTGAGATGTTTCCCATGGCTAGATGGGCCTGAGGAGCATTGGGGAACTGAATGAAGGACTTGAGGGCCAGCTCTGCAGCCCTCATCTTGGCCTTCTTCTTTGTGGGACCTGTGCCTTCGAAGGTAAGCCCGTTGACCTCCACGGCGATGGAGAAGACGGGAGCATGTACGGGGCCCGTCTGAGACACCATGCGGTACTGCAGGCCCGGCCGGAGCTCGTTCAGCTGCACCAGGGCGTTCTTAGGAGCCTCAGACCAGGACAGTTTCTTATAGATCAGTCGGAGCTGACAAAGGTGCCCGTTGTTGTCTTCCTCCAGCGGGCGTTTCCTCTTCAGGCCTGAGCTCCCACTTTTTGTCGAGTCAGAGCAGAAAAGCGACTGGCACTCCCCAGATCCTATGGAGCGGTCCTCTAAGTTACCAATATTACGGTTTTCCTTTACTTCTGCACTGCTGGTGCCTGAATTAAAAAAGAGCAAAAGAATCAGAAACAATGTCATTCAAAATGATAACAAAATACTCTAAAACAAGAACGAAAAAGAAGCAGTCATTACTTGCGTGACACGCTCATACTGGGCGAACAAAAGGAATCAAGGGACATCTCTCAAGGCAGATTGAGCCACTCGATACACAATGAAATGGTAATGAAGACATCTCCAATCATCTCCCCGAGCCAAGCCCACTTCACACCACATGGCTCGATCGTATTTTAAGTATGTTAAAATCCAAATACAAATCCCCTAAAAATGGCGATGCTATCTGCCAAATCATCCTGTGATCTGCCTCCAAATTGGTTCCGAGTCTGCGTCTTAAGTGGGGGAACATCGGCCCCTGTGGCCAACGCAAAGCATCAATCCTATTTGTAACGGGGGGCGGGGATCATGTCGAGAGGCAGACATTCCCGAGAAAGGATGAGAAAAATGTCTGTGGCCCGCTTTATTTCACACTTCTATCCTCCATGAGAAGCAAAGTCTGAACAGCTGTGATACGCTCTTCAAACCTAGTTACTGGGAAGTGGTGGCGTATTGCATTTCTGATGGGAAATGAACAAAAATAGGGCGTTCAGATCTCGCCACAGGAATGTTAATAGTGGAACGGGAGATATTCACTGGTGGGTAGATTGTAGCTGTAGATACTAATGTATGCAAGCAAGCACGTATCTATCTAATGAGTTATTTATCATGAAGACACTTATAAAGAATACAGATTTTAACACACAAGCTGACACCCATGCGTAATCAAAGAACTCGTTTCCAGATTAATTAATTATGCGGGGCGACAAAGAGATCATTTCCATATTAGGCCTGTCACCAGGAGAGTTAGCGCAGTGTGCTGACAGTGAGAAAGAAAAGAGGCTTACTTAAACTGTCCTCGTCCTCTGTGCTGCTGGTCCCAGGGCTTATGTACTTGAAGGGAGCGATCAATGCTGACAGCATACTGACTTTCTCTGGAGGAGAGACAAGAGACACGCAGAGTCAACAAGAGGGCAGCGGCGGAGATGTTCTGATTGTTCTATCGATTAAAGCCGCAGATCATCGTCGACCCAACACAGGGGCAGAGTGAGCGGGAGTTTGCACACAGGGCTGTTTCTCTGTTGCCCACGCATGGATCGCACAGTGAACACATTCCAGCGCAAGACAATAAACTGCACACTGGGTCGCATGCAGCTACCTTTTTATCCTAATCTTCTTGCACTCTGCTTGCCCAAACTTGGATTTACCAAATCTTTGTAAAAGGTTTAACGGCAGTGGTTATTGCTGCTTGTATCACCAACACTCCAGAAATTGCCACATAAGGCAGCTTGTTTCTTTCTTCATTCACAAAAACGACAGCACAGCAGAGCTCCAAGTCCTGCTGCTGGAAATCACCAAACAAATTTAGCAGCCAGTAGAGGCCAGAAGATTGGGAAAAGATAATATTCACAGGGCTGCAGGGTACAGCGTTTCATCACAGCAGAGACAACGTCAGATTAGACACCACAAAAAGTCTTTATAAAACAGATTGGGTCACAGAGTGAGACATGATAACACAATGTCTAATGAAGGAAGTTGTAAGAGTGAGGGAACCTCTCTAGGAGCTACTTGTAGGTCTTAAGATAAATGTCTATGATGTGCTGGGACGCATCATCAATGGTGTTCCACACGATGTCAGCAGAGACCCCCTCACCCAGGTGACCCAGCCAGATCCAAGGGACTTCTGGACCTCAGATGGAGGACGGGTTCAAATCCCACTCCTGACATCCATTTAGGGGAATTGTGATGAGGTGGTTAGAGGAGCAGCATCCCCCCCAATGTCCATGGCTTTAGCTTGTTACATGCTCCACGAGAAGCGAGAAATTTTGTTCTCGCTCCTAGGGCTCCTAGGGCTGCATCAACAAGAAAACTTTGTTCTGGACAGGTAATTTATACTTCATGAGAAACTCAAGTCCTGAACTTTGGGGTAGTCCTCATACAGCCCTCCTCTTGAGGGAGATGCGGGATATGGGTAACTAGGGGCACCCGCTTCCAATTTCTGACCAATAACAGAATAGTTGCCGGACCCCACATGAGAACAAAGTTCTGCCAGGTTGATGTGTCGGGAACAAACTGCAAGAGCTCCCAAACGAGGACTGCAAGAATAAACTTCTGTCATGCCTTGGGCCATCACCTAATACCCAATTTGCTCTCTGGGCACTACACAAGTATTTCAATTGACGGTTCAAATGCTGGGACTTACCCATGCAGAACTGATACAGTATAAATCATTATTATTATTTTATACTGTCGGGTCTTTGCTGAGTTAGCACTGATGCCTCCCAGCGAGAAAGTGTAGGTTTGAGTCCAGCTCGGGCTTGTCTAGGTAGAGTTTGCATGTTCTCCCTGGGTCTGCATGGGTTTCCTCCCACCTCTAGACATGCTTGTTAGGTTCACTGCTGATTCTAAATTGCTGTCTCTCTGTGTTGGCCCTGCAATGGACTGGCGACCTGTCCAGGGAGTACCCTGGTTAAGCACGAAAAACTTTACAGGAACAGACAAAAAAGAATCTGTTCAGTTTGATGTTCAACAATTTAGACGTTTCAAGTTTTCTTTTCACCCACTACCCAACACCCCCTCCAATAAACTTCCTTTCTTTATCAGAGCTCTCTCCTGGTCCCTGGGGCCGGCTGCTGTCCAGGTGTGCGTGTTGTTTACAGTATGAAGCCCTATTAGGGCCATCGCTTGGTCTGCTGCTCTCCATGCAGCGCTGAGCAGAATTGACAGACCAGTCTGGCTCCTTAATTAAACCTCCTCTCTCTTCCCAACACTGGCTAATGATCAATAAAAGAGAAAGGTACGGCAGAGGCAACAAGGAGGGAGGAAACAGCGTCGTACAAGAAGTACAAAGAGGCAACAAAGTAGGAAAAAAGGGGGTGGAAGAAATAGAGGTGGAATGACTTCATGTGGGTGTGCAGAGGGTCAGAGCGTGAGGCAGAGGTCGAGATGTCCTCCAAGCTCTTCCTGCACTCAGCAGCAGTTTAACACAGCTAAATGCTGCATAAATGGAGCACCACATTATGGCGCAATAAACACGTTTTGATAAGAGTGCAAGGTTGCGAATGAGCTCGGCCCCCGGTGCTCGCTCCCTCTCTCTATTTTTCTCACTCTCTCCTGTCGCAGCTCAACAGCACTAGAGGGGTTCAATGAGTCACTCTGACACACATGGTTACACTCTAAACACTGAGGCTGGAGCTGTGCTGGTCCTTGTGGGCCAACATCACAATACGGGCATTTGCATTCTGACCTAATTATGGACTAAAGCTCAACAGAAGCAGCAATTTGGCCGTAAATGAATCCCTCGGCCAACGCGGTCATTAGACAGAGAATTTTCAAATCAGTTCATATTGTTTTTAAAGCCACTACAGCCCATTTACAGTAAGAAAAACACGGCTGCTTACAGAATTCGAGGTCTTCAGGGGTCCGCTGGCTGGTGCAGCATGTCTAAGCTCATTCTTGCATTTGTACACAAAACGTATCCAGTTCTTTTGTAGCGTGAAAGACAAATCTTCACATCAAGCATGAAATTAGAGAGCACAACGAGGCCGGCAATTAACACACAGGAGCCCAAACTTTCCACACCGGGGCCCCGAAATGAATGTAATGTATATTTGATAATCGTGTCTTGCCGAGGGGTCTGAACCACCCACTCAGCAGCTTCTGTCGAGTCAAAGGACCCATGGGGCAATGAGATAGCAGGATGTGGTGTAAACAGATGAACGCAGCATGTATGATGTGTCGCAAGCTTTAAAATCAGAAACTGCTACAGCGTGAGTAAATGTGTTCTCCTAAAGGACATCAGCTACAGGTTTACAACACAAAGAGGACACAAGAAGGTATATATGTGCTTATGTCACACGTTTGTATAGATCTGTAGTAGAAACAGAATCCTCTTAACAGCCACTTTACAGTTCCCACCCAGAAATGGGCTAAACAGCACGTACAGCACATGGGAACCTAGGGTCCTAGGCTACATTTGACCTGAGTAAAGTTAGAGTAGCTGTAAAAAGATCTAATGACAGTACCTTCAATTAGGCTTCAGTCATACATAATCTGAGTTAACTGTGTAAATATGTGGATTTTGCTTGGAATATGTCACAATGTGTGCTGGAAATTAGCCAAAAAGTCTTGGTTGAGTCTTAATCGTGTCATCGTCTGAATACAATGAAGGACATTTTTTGTGTTTCCTGTTTTCATTTTGTAAAATTCTTCCTTGGTGGTTCTTGTCCTACTTTATTTCTGTTGTTTTCGCTCTTTGAAAGTCGGATTGGTTTCTCTTCGTGTCACCCATCAGTTTCACCTGTCTCAACGGCCCTCTGCACATGTGCGCTTACACTCTAATTGCATGTCTTTATTTTTTGGAGGATTTGTATCCTTTTTGGTTTCTGGATTTGTGTTTGTGGATAGCTTGCTTCCACTCTGTGGTATCTGAAGTTCCTGTTTTTATTAAGGTTATTTTTTGTTTCCTGCACCTGTTTTGCTTTGTCCCTTTGCGTCCTACCTCGTCTTAACCTCACCACCAAGACGCTACCGTTATACACACCTATAAAAAACTAAGTTGCAGATTTGAATTAACGCTGTTGGTAAATGTATGCAACATTTTGCAGATAAAAAAAAGTAAAGAATGTATAACTGCATTACTAATTAAAATCAACACAAACTACAAATCATACTAAACACCTTCTATATTGAGTCTTTTCTAATTAGGTCTTCACTGTGTAAATCTTAATTTAAGTGACAACAGGCTTAAAGTAAAAGTTGGAAATGGGTTCAAAATGTGAGAAAATATTTGAATAAATCTGATTTGATAGTGGAAGTTAAGTTTTTATGATAAATCAAATAGTCAAATAAACAATAGATTAATTAAAAAAAAAAAGTAATTGTTTGCAGCGCTAGTACAACAATCCCAACAGGCAAACTCATGCCCCTGAAAGGCGATGATAAAAGGAGGAAACAGATTCAGTCTGCTATCCTCTGTGTCTGCTGGAGTGTGCTGGACTCACTGTTGCAGCATGAAAGTCTGAACAGACCCTTTTATTCTGTTATTCAAAGGGATTTTTATTTGGACGAGGTGCACATTCAACAGCCAGAATATAGGGTTTTTTGTCTACGGAGCTCTTCAGGTCTGTGTCCGAAACAATTCTTTTCTCTTTCAATGGAGCGCGGTTCACTTCAAATGTCTCAGGAAGTGCCTATTGAGGAGAAAATATCACCGAGTTGTTTTTTTTTTTTTTTTGTGTGTGTGTGTGCGTGTTTTTTTTTTTGTTTTTTTTTTCAATAACTCTGATGTTGAATCAGCTGTGTGGAGGAGAGTGCAGCGGTCATCTTCAAAATTTGGCCTGTTTTGTGTTTTGTTTATGAATCAGAGCGAGAGCCGAGCGTATTTTCAGCCTTGTTACTATTAACTAAGGGAGTGGTCGGCTAGGAATGACGCCACGAGCACAAATGCTGTTGGTAACGAATTCATTTAAGCAGCTTTATCACTGAAGCTGGGTACACACTACACATCTTTCACAGTCCTTCCAGAAAAGACTGGGGATCGCACACTTGACAAATGCGCCTAATGAAGGATCACAGACTACACGACAGCTCAAAGCAGCTAAAGCCAACTGAAGGCAACAAACCCTCACAAGGTCGACAGTTGTGGTTTACCCTGCAACCAACATTATAAAGGCGTTCATGCTCCTGCCATTTATCTCTCCTCTATTTCCGTGGTCCAGGTTCGCTTTGTCGCCACTCTCCTGCACTCGCTTGTGTTTCCACTATCCCCAGAAATGTGCAAAACCTGAATGTCGCTTTTACGCTCTCGTGAGGGTTTTTTCAGATGTATTCATATAAAAGTGCAATGGAAACACTTTTTCGCATTTCCGTCACTGGTGAAGATGACGCAGGGGGTCATGTGACCAGTTCATTTGAAGTCTCACATGGCAAGAATATAAGGGGATTATTGGAGGTCGCAATACGAGACTTTACGAGAGTTACAGCTCGTTAGCAAAGTACCTTCTGATGGAAACACATACAAGACGTAATCGTACTTTAACTTAAGTTAAGTGCGTATGAGCAGCAGTTTGTTAGCGGTGACAGAGAGGAAAATGTGTCACTTTCTTTTCACCGGTTATGTCCTCCCAATGACCTCGTATGAAGTGAGCAAATAAAGCAAACCCTCATTCCTCTCTTCGAACGCCCCCCCTCTCCAAAGCCGAGGAGGAAAACCCCGCCCGCAGCTGAGTTCATCAAACGTTCCGCCGATCACCTCAGCTGACGTGGGCGCCCGTTACCTTACGCGCCCTTCACGGTATCTGTCATCCATCCCTTCTCATTGGGCTGCGGGCCCCCGAATGAACCAGACAATAGCCTCATCTCGCTACGTCCACCTCCCCCCCTTCGCCCCTCCCCAGCTCCCAACTGCACCAGGACACGGTGAGAGGAGACGCCGCTCATCTGTTTCCACCGCACAAAAGGCTGGGAGGCGGAGGAGCGCCAGGTTAGATAGGAAGAGCCTTGGCAGATGGCCATGCACTCCTGATAGTGACAATGCTGGTGATGGTGTCCATTCACAATGAGCTGCAGAGGAGTCTCTCTCTGTCTCTTTGCACTTCCTGCATCAGTTCTGAGGAGAGGGTAATGAGCCCAATCAGATTTCCCCATGGCTCAGCATAACGAATGGGTCAGATGAGCGACGGGAGACACTATTGAAACAGGCGCTGGGGGAAATCACTGACTCGCTCTCTCTCTCTCTCTTTCTCTCTCACCACCTGCCTTTTTCTCCTTTTCTCCTTCCTGTCTTTATCTTTCTCTCAGCGTCTTCCCGAGACCGAAAGCCACCGAGCCACTAAATGAGTCTGCATTGTTTCTCCGCGGCTCTTCAAAACCCGCTTCACGTCACTTTTCCTTTGCCCTCTAAGCCACGTGAAAACTGTCCATTCTGGGTTCGATTTTGATCTCCAGCATTTCGTCTGTACGCACATAAATCTGAAGCTCATGAAGTGACCAATCGCACAACATGACTCGCTCCTGCAGTTGGGTTTATGGAAAAAACATTTGTAAGAAAGTACTAATGTGGTCTGCTCCTTTGTCTTTGTGGCTCAAGGTAAGCTATTATTATAATGGGAACTGACACATGCTACTTTACCAATGCTCTTGCCAGCACGAGAACAATGCAACAAAACTGTAATTCACTGAGAAACCTCCAACAAATGCTGCTCTTTTCTGATTTTAGGGGATTTTAAAAGGGAATCCAGTATCTCGATCTTATCTAGCGCTGATTCACCAGCTTGCCCAACATGTCGAGTCTTTGTCAGCTGATTTACAAATGAACCCACTCGTAACCACTGTAAAAGTATGTGTTCACATTTGAGGGTCGTTTTACACCTCAACGCAAACCCTAACCATCTCAAGATTCAAATGTGTAGCACAACACGTACTATGCTATTTATCTGTAGTTCTGTAATCCCATGGTGCCCATGTTGCTGCATTAAAGTCTCCATCATGGCTATTACAAGTTCAGTTTCTGTTGAAACAGAGTTAGAAAGGTTTTAAATCAAGTGAATGTTCATTTTGGAGGATGCAGTTTGTGGTGCTGTTAAACTGTATTGGAGTGTTTCTGTTATTAGCCTAGCCTAGACTTTAATGAGATTGTCAAAATAATAGAAACACCTGTCAGTGCAACACAATACCATTCAATAATGCTACAAGATAAAAACACTGTTGAACCAGCAGCTCTTTGAGTTTCTTAAACCAACTGGAATATCATAACCTTCATGAAGATCAGATTTAGAGCAGGAATGTTATTATAGAGTCCATTTAATTCCCACTGGTGTACCTAATAAACTGGCAACTGAGCGTATAATCTAATGTGACATTTTATTTTTCCCCCCGAGGCTCGAGTTCTCACCGCAGTGGCACACGTTCCTCAATTGTTAAGTCAATGAATTTAAATACGGACACCAAAAAAAATCAAAGCTTTATTAAAATTGCCACTCAGACTTCAACAATAGCTCATTTAAGAATAGCTTGTCAAGTGTATGTTGGACCACACAATAAAAACTTATTATGGTTCTATAAAAAATAAAAAATGATATGGTTCTATAGGTTCCAGTTAAAGGGGCAGATGCCAATTCCATGCTTAGTTTTGCTCTTTAGCAGATACAGAGGTGGCTTTAACAACATGTTTTTAGGTCCTGCAGCAAAACAACGAGTAACAGTAACTCTCTGTAGCTCCATGATGGATTTCTGAAATATTTAAACAGCTCTATGTGTGTAGTTTATTTAATTTCTCAAGTAAGAACAAACCGTCAGAGGTAGAAAGCTGCTCTCGTCGACCACTCAGTGATTGTTGCTGACTTTTTCTACAAGCTCTTCATGTTTCACCCACCTGTTAAGAGTTTCTGAGCTGGGGATTAAGTGTTTTAATCAATTTGAGGCAGCGATTGGGGAGAGTTTACAGTATGCTCTGAAAAGGGGAGTAAACAAGAGTAGGAGGACGCATTAGCGCAGGCTGATGGATATTTAGCACCTGATTAGTGGCTGTGAGGACAGAGCAGCCAAGCCATCTGCTTTACATTTGCTCCTCTGGCCATGCATGCCAAGGACAGAGTCTTCACTGTGGACACTTTTATTATTGCCTTTTTGAGCAGATGTTATGTTGTACACCACAGGTAGCTTTTCATTCTCATCTTTCACTCATTCTGCAGGCACCTGGTGCCTTTAGGCAAAAGTCTGGCTTTCTCTTCATGTGCTGTGTTTCCTCGTTGTCATTAGAGGCCGCAGGTATCTGAGGTCTGCAGGTATCGTCTTTCATTAAATCGCATTAAAAGCAGTGCACGTGAGACCGGGACTGATGAAACTTCTGGGGGATTCACACATCAGCTTTCCTCATAATCTCATTCTGTTTGTTTGGTAGTTTTGGTAGTTTGGTATTTAGCATTCAGAGATGATAACCACAACAGAACAACAACAGACAAACGTCAAATATCAGCAATTTTAAAAAACATTTTGGCATTTTGGGAAGCACATTTATGTACTTTCTCAATAACTGCTTGACCTTTTTCATTTCTGTATCAGGCTACAACCTGGAGTCAGTTAGCTTAGGGACAGGTTGGACCCATAGACGACATATGGACCATGCGCCCTCGCATTGACCAAACTGATGCTCTTTTCCCGGGGAAATGACACCACCTTACAACTTTGGAGCAAACTCACGTTTTTGTTTAATTAATACTACATTCTGCTCTTTGTCCACCAGTTACAAGAAAGGCTGGATTATATACCGTCCTTTTTTACTTAATTATTTTTTTCCATCTCTCACTGGTCCACGGGAACACAACTTGTAGTCTTCACATGACACTTAGACATGCATTGATATTATATTAACTACCTGAAATCACATGAAACCATCCTTGAAAAAAAATTATATGTGATATGTACTTCTGTGTTTTAGTTTGGCCGGAGTCCATCCACTAACATGTAGGAGATGGAGCTTATGACCTATACTGTGGCCAGCCACCAGGGGGAGCTCTACTTGCTTTTGCTTGAGAAGCAGTTCTGCCGTCATCTTTATATAGTTTACAGATGGAACAGCTTTTTATGACCAAACAACAAAATATTTTTGAAAACATCCACATCCTCACTCTTCAAACCTTTCAAAAACTCCCACTTACGAGGTCATGAATACAACTAGTTGGAGACACTCACGTAGGCTTTTCTTTGAACAAGATAAAAACAACCACATCTGAATGCAGCCGCTTTGAGGAGGTGGACGAATAACAAATGCTGAATCTTTAAGCTTTATAGGTGCTCAAATGGATTTTGTTAAACCTGAACAGAGACGGGCTAGCTGCTTCCATTTGTCCTGCCTTTATGCTAACACAGGCAAACCACCTGCTAGCTTTGACTTTATGAATAGACTGTAGAAAGAGGCATCAAACAGGTCCAACTCTTAGAATATTCTTTCTTCTACGGTTCATCTCTGAAAATACATAAACAGTAGAGTGTTGCAGTTCAACACTATATCAAGCCACAGCTTTCTGAATTCACCTGCATCGAAGGCTTCTTTACTCAGAGCGAAGCTGAAGTGTCCACAGTGCACAGCGCTGTTTGCCACAAGGAGAGGAACTCCAGAGGACAGAGAATTGCTTAATCATATTGTGGCACAGGGGGAAAATTTGATGCTACTTTCTTGTTCCGCTTCCTCCACTTTTTTTTTTCTTTCTCTTTTTCATTTTGACACTGACACACTGTTCACACTCTTCCGCCCCTGAGAGGTGGCTCGCCATGGTTGAGTGTCACTGCAGGAACCTGCTCAGAGTGTGTGACGGCTGTGGATTGTCATGGAGGCCCAGCAGACGGTGCGCGCCGGTACAGTGCGGGGCTTACCATCACGCCGCGGCTCTGCCTTGTCGTCCGCACCGCCTCCCCACCCCCCGAACGCCGCTCACGTCTTGAGCACTCAAGCTCACTTTCAATTCAATGAGAACATGATAAAAGCTTTTTAATGTCATATCTCAGGCCTGGACCTTATAAAAGAATGGCTTCTGATGTAGGTAAAAAAAATATATAAATTTTTCACCGTGCACCCTGCACCTTGAACTGAAAGTGTGTTGTCTTTGGACGCCACAGAGTTTGACTGCAAAAGCTTTTAGCGCTAAAATAGCATCATCTGAACAATAGCACCTCCGAGTGCTGGAGAGGCCTTTATGAAAACAGTGAAGCACATGTCATGTCATCCCAAAAATGAACTGAACCCCGGCTGAAATGTCAGTGCGGCCTGGAGATGGAGTGAGAATAGAGATAAGCAAAACAAATCCCTTATGCATGCTTCCCCCCACCCTGAAAACCTTCTGGCAATTAAAAGTAAACAGGCATGACTGTTTTTTTCCCCCTCCGCCCCTCTCCCAAACTTCCAAACAGATCACGATCGCTACCTGATAAGTGGCGGATTTAATGCACACTCGCTTCCCTCCTTAACAGAATATTAATGCAGGCTGTCATCCATGAGAATGACTCATTTACAAGCAAGCAGAGGAAGCCGAAGACTCAAACCTGGATGAGGTTTGTCGCCCTGCTCGTTTGATAACAAGCACTCAAGTGTATTTACAAGGCAGAGCGAGCGAGATAAGTCTGTGGTGTAATGACACTAAGCAGGTCAGGAAAGTCTCTGCCTCTCAGTTTGTTGTTGCTCATCTCCTTCCCACGGTTATCCTTCTTTCTGTCAGGCGAGCTCGCGCAGCTGCTGTCACATGCGCCGATGCAAAGCGCGAACATCGAACGCTTCCATTCTCTAGTTTGACTACCGAAGCCCTGTTTTTCTCGCAACTTTCATCGAATTTGTGCGCCCGGAGTTGAAGAACTTGTCCCGCCGCTGCACTTAGCAAAAGAGGAAAAGAAAAAAAGAAAAAGAAAACACAGTGTGGCTTATTGCCTGCCCAGGCAGTAAGTGCAGAAGCACGAGGACATGGCACTCAGATGGTGACGTGACCCCCGTATGTGGTTTCCAATCTTGGAGTGTGTGGGAGTCAATAGGTAGGTGTGAGGTTAGATACAAATTGGCCCGTTTGTGCCAAAGCCCTGCAGTCACCAGCTCAAGTCTGGACGGTGGACAGAGCCAGAAAGCATCACTATGAGGAAAAGTAAGGTGTAAAGAAGAAAAAAAAAAGCTGAAGATTTTTTTTTTTGTTTTTTGCTGCAACTTCATATCAAACACAATTTATGTGTTTGCTGAGTTAAAAGAAATTTGTATTTCCCATTTTTTTTCTTTCTTCTTTGAGTTTACTCACTTTCTCTTTCACCTGTTCTTTCCTGCATCTAAATGGCCTCGCTATCCGCTCATCAAGCTTGTATGTGATCATCCCCAGTAGTGTTTCATGCCTCACATTGTGACACATATAATCAGGTTGGCTGTTTGCACTACTTTGTTCAGCACAAAATTGCTGCACCGATGGTCGCGGCGAGGCACAGATGGGACGTGGACAGCTTTTCATCAGCTGTTCCATACCACAGAGCTCAACACATCTGGTATGCAGCGAGAAGCATCTTTGCACTAATTTGTTTGTCACTATATATTGAAGGGACTATCTGTCATCCTGCCATGCTTTGGTTGCGGCATGATGTTTGAAGAACATGGCTAGTCATAAGTTTCAGGCAGCCCGGCTGCTTGGCCGCTTGGGACTCACACACACGAGCCATCTGAGTGTTGGAAGAGGAGAGCCAAAAAAAAAAAAAAAAAAATAGAGAGAGTCTGTAAATTCCACTTTAAATCAGCTCCTCGGCACCTCTGTATCTAAAGAGAGATGAAAGGATAATCCATTTTCTCTCCTGCAAGCTCACACAAGCGTGGAGAAGTATGAATTAAATGTGGTAGTAAAAAGGCTCAATTATAAGCGTCTGAGTGGTGTTTCCTTGTTACTGTTGTTATGCCTGTCAAGCTTTTCATTCTCACACACAAGCAGTTTGCATTGTGAGGGTGTCAGATTTACATCATTATGAACGATGAAACAACAGGTTCCTTGATGCCAGTTAAAGCAGAACAAAAGCGTAAATGTTGGTGAAGTGGAAGGGGATTTTTTTATATATTTTTTTAATCTTGTTTTAGCTTTAGTTGATTAAATGTTAGCGGTTTGAGTAGGCCAGATATACTGCCTCGTTTTAAGCTAACTTGAACAAGAACTGAGTAAAAGGCTCATCAGGATTCAAGGCTAACGAATGCTAAGACAAAAGCTTCATGTGGAAATGGTAGCACCATCCCTAGCTGATAAGATACAGCACCGGTTTTGATACTGCGATGTAGCGCTACTCTTCCCTAGCCTAAATGCTTCCAGACATGGAAGTGCTCAGGTACTGCTGTATATATACACTGCAGAATAACAGTGTATAAAGCATAAGCCTTGTAATTTATGTATGTTCTTCCAAATGCCAGGCATGTATCATTCAGGACATCTGGTTCATCTGTACGTTGTAAAGATGAGATTTCAATAATATGTTACTGTTTTTTAAGTATTTCTTTGTATTTATTTTACTTATTTTATTTTACAAGTAATGTTATGGCAGCCTTTCCAGTTCTCTTCTAACCTTATATAATAAAAAACTGGAGGAATGACAGACAGCCGCGCTTGGCTTCTAAAACATAGCTCTACACACAATCATGGTAACTTTGTATTTAGTTAAATCTCCACCTGTGAAAAGTACTTTCTTCAGCTCATGTAGGGGCTGATAAACTTATAAATCATGTTTATTCTGTACTCATGTACTTGTCCCCGCACTTGTGAAAACAGCTCTGATAAAAGCGCAGCTGATATTACTCATAGAACCCTGGGCTACAGCATGTAACCAACGTGAGATGTGCAGGTAGGCGACGCACGTAGGTGCTGGTAATACACCTCCAGCAACAAATAAACCAAGAAGAACAGGAAGGTAGGTGGAAGCAGGTGGGTTAGCTGGCTGTCATCAAGGATGTGAAATAGTAGAATTAAAACGTACCTAGTCTGACAAAAACTGGTAAGACATCGTCGTGCTTCTTACCTCCGGATTTGCCTTTGTTTTTAAATATATGCTGGGACCAAGCTAAAGCCTGCCATGCTTTATTAATGTGTGGTTACTAATCTGCGGCTAGATAATCGCCGTTCAGGGAAGGCATTTGGCAAATGGTCAATTTCATGTCCCAAAACAATTTGACACACCGACGTGAATGATCGCGACGACTTCCCACCTCAGACACCTCGGGGGTTTCTCTGCCTGTTCTTCTCGGAGCCTCAATTTTTCTATACAACCCCCAGTGAACATGAAAAACGAACGAAGAAAACATGATGGATGCATCCTGACAGCTCTTAATATCCCCTTTCCCATTCTATGCTCTACATTTAGTGTGATTCAAAGTCAATTAAAAGGACTGTTTGATGTTGATGCACTCAGACTTGGAAATTAAGCCTCAGTCTGGGCGTTTGTTTGTTGGTCTTTGCGTCCGTATTTACGGCAATTATCTCTTACACGCCATATAGCAGTAGATCCACTGTGGCTTTTAGAAGGACAACATGTGCTATGTGCATATATGGGGAAAAAAGGGAAACGTGGGAAAAGTTTTGGATCAGCCCACTGGCTGCTCATTGTTGGTGATATATTTTTAACTCTAATACAATAAAAACCGAGGAAGGAGGCTTGGAGAAGGGACTGGGAAAGTGGGACTGCTGAATGAAATGTAAATGGCTCTCTGCATGCACAGAAATCTTTTTATTTATTTATTTTCTCAGGAAGAAAAAAAAACACTTTATCTGACGACAAGCACTTTCCTTGGCTACTTAAGAATGACATTAATGTTGCAGGGGAGGATGACGCTGGGGTAATACCGTCGGCAGAGGGATTTGGAAAATTCCAGGGCACTCAATATCTTAGAAATATCAGTTTTACATGTGCTTAAATTGGAAAAGGGAAAAGGCTTCTGCGCCTTGCTTAAGGCTTGTGTTAGACCAATCTATGTCTAAGTAACTTAAAAACATTTTCCAATTTGCCATTTCATGGAGAGAAGGCTGAAAATGACATGAGTGGTGCAAGGTAGGGAAATGTGATTTCCTGTAATTCAAAGGGAGGGAATTTGTGAGGTCTGAAATGAAGAGTTTTTATGGGTCGGCAGAGAGACTCGACGGAGAGATTGTATGCTCTGTTAAAAGGGGTGAAACAGATTTTCACATTCATAGTCTTCTAAAACCTAAACTGAACCATTAAAGGGAAGATATACAAGAAGAAAATCCTGTAGAAATGAACACTGGTCTCTGCTTCGAGCACATGGAAGCAACAAGAAAGTCACAATCAAGGACACGTCGTTGTCCAGCTGCTTTAACGTACAGCCGGTTTAAAAATAAAATAAAATCAGAGCCTGGTCACAGAACAGATGTACATTCAGGCAGAAATGTAAAGAACGAGAAAGGATGCATTCAGTTTCCTGAAATTGTCACTGGTTCCTGAGAGATGCGCTGAATAATGGAGCGGTCGTATGTGGGCACGCAGGCACGCTAAAAGGTTTTTGCTGTCATTCTTTGATCTGGTGTCACTGAGATGAAGGTATGCCTCGTGTCATGGTGAAACATTATCGTTAGTGGTCTCTGTCCCCCACGTATAGGAGCCCAGTATCTTCACTATCACTTGGGTTTTAAAGCTATGATTCTCTCTGACAGAAGGGTATGTGCAATTTCCTAGAAGGTCTTAGGTTCATTTTCTGAGTGCAGCAACACGAGAATCTGAGAGAGGGAAAGTAAAAAATACAAATGCAATTGTATATGGACGTCTGTCTGCTCACTGATTACTGCAAAACATTATTATTATCACAATCAATTCATATAATGCCCGTACTTATAACATATAATACTTTTAGACATTACTTCCACTTTCACCCATGCTCACACTCTCCATATTCTGTGAATATTCTATAGACAAGCACCTGTCAACCCTGTACATTCTGTACATAACACAACTGTACACCCATCAGCCAAAACATTAAAACCACTGACAGGAGAAGTAAATAACATTTTGTGACAATTCAGTGCTCTGCTGGGAAACGCTTGGAGCGGGCATTCATGTGGATGTTACTCAGCACCAACCTAGACCAGACCAGGCACCCCCACCCCATAGCAATGATACAGCCTGACACAATCACACACAAAAACACTATAGGAACAACTCAAAAAGAACATGAAGAACAGCACAAGGTGTTGACCTGCCCTCAGAATTCCCTAGAACCCAAACTGATCAAGTATCTTGGGGATGATCCACAGAGCCCCCTCCCCTCAACCCATAGGACCCAAATACCCCCACTAACAACACTACATCTAATTCCAGACACACATTTGAAGACCCATGTCCATTCTATGATGTGTCACAACTGTTTTGGAGGCACAAGGGAGACCTACACAATATCAGACAAGTGGTCATAATGTTATGCCTGATCGGTGTCCATGGCTCCCTGAAGAGAGTTTATCACCATTTCAGGCTTAAATGAAGCATTAAGACTAGAATCCTGTGTAACAGCAAGCAGCATAAAACTAAAGCCTGAAGGAAAAGTCTTGAGCGGCAATCAAACCACATTTAAGTTAAGGATCTCCTTAAGCCAAATGTGGAATATAAAAATGACTATTATTCTAAAGGGGACAGCATGAAACCTCACCCACAACTACTCCAAATCACTTTCATTGACTCCACCCATCACCCCCCATCCACAAGCCAGCGCTGCCTTCCCAGCTCAGCCTGAGCGGCTCAATGAATGATGAGTAATGGTGCAGGAGAGTGAGGTCATTATCGAGATGTGGAAGCTTGAATTGACACACCGGAGGCTTCATTTGTGCCGCATTCACGTCTCCTCCTGACTTTGAAGTGTGCAGCGCACCTGACTTCGCGGAGGGGGGGTGTTGGGGGGGCTGGTGTTTTCTTCTCGCTTCCGCTCCGTCTTTTTGAAGCTAAAGCAGGCTGATCTATTTCGAGAAGGGGCCACCACAATACCTTCCTAAATGTTGCAAAGACGCAACGTGGGGAGCTGAGCGTAGGCAGAGATTTCTTGCCCACAGTGTTTCTCGTCGCATTCGTGCGAGAGGAAGAGAGTATGTGCTGAGAGAAGAAATGTGTAACTTCAATATTAAAATAAGCCAAAATAAATATTTGGATTATATATTTGACTACGATGACATACTGGATTTAATCAGTACCATCTGCAGAGGAAGCTAGTAGCTCTAGCAGTCACTAGCTCTTTGTACTTCTTTGTACCATAGTGTAGTCTGTAGTGATTACATTTGTATACCTTAGGTTTGAAAAGTTGACGTTTTAAGTATTTACAATATCTTCATGAACGTTCTTTTACTTTTACAGTTATTACACATTTTTATCCTTAAGATTTACGAGCATACTTCAAATGGACACCAAGACAGAGCTGTGATGCTAGAGTTGTGAACACTAATGGCTTTAAAAAAAAAACTCACAATCCTGTTATTATTCCCATCAAATGTGCTTTTTGTGTGTGTGTTAAAAGCCGTCAAACGCACTCTGCCGAGCTGTGTGTGCACGTCCTTCCCCGTCCTCCTTGAAATGCCTGCTCTGAATCAATCCAAGGTTTCCCTTTCTTTGATCTCAGGTGGATAGCTGAGGTGGCGTGATACCACACTTTTAGTCATTTCAAGGTTGCGCTTGTTTGTGATTACAAGAAAGAGAGTGTGTTGCCGTCAGTGTAGGCAAAGCATTTTGCTTCTGGTGCATGACCCAAAACAGACAAGCCCATGAAATGGAACACCAGCTCAGTATTGCACTAGTAGACTCTGATGGGTGGAAACAAATGGAGTTTGGCACTGCTACCCAACGTAGCTGTGTATGATACAGTGTGTACCAAATGCTCTGTGACAGTAATACAAGCCTTTGTCTGTTTACATCCATGCAGCAGTGGGGGGAGAGGTGGAGGAGAGCGATGAGTTCTTACAGCCCGTACTGTAACTTTGGTTTAATGCAAGTGTGCAAATGTTGTCCGCGTCCAAAGTAAGCTGACACTGGTGAACTCTGACCAAAACAGTGACTGTCCAATAAAACGTTGAAATAATAAATTATAAAACCACTAGGACTGTAGTTATAATTTATTATTTTATGGTAATTTTTAATGTTTTGGGTACTTTTTCTTATCTTTTTTGAGCGGCATAGGCATGATTTTTATTTCATTTTTTATTTTTTCGCTTAAATTTCTGTGTATTATTTAAACTTTCTTCGACTAAACTTTAATTATAACCATTTCTCAGGACTTCATTGTGTTATTCGTGTCCAAGTCAGTCCATTTTCTCTGTCCTTTTGGAATAGTATTTTATCCTGCAATGTATCCTGCAACTTTTTAGCATGTCTGGCTAAATACAATAACAATCATCTAGCATTACTTCCAACTTAACAAACCAGCCTGATGTAAAAAGATAATCACAGCTATGTCATCCATTTTGTGCATAATACTGTACTTTGTGTGGTGTTGCACTTGTGTGAACTTCCCCACAAACCATTACCAGTATATAACAGTCTGAAGTACGAAGCTAACAGACGAATGCTAACAAAAATCACAAGTCGGCTGTGGTTGCACCTGTTGTGGAATGCATTTAAAAGGTTGTAGCTTAATGAGGATCATCAAGCCAGAATTACACGAGACACGTGTCCTTGTGCTCGATGCCTTTTTTCCTCTTCTGTCTGTGCCTTTGCCTCTCCCTGTCTGCCTCCACCCTTCTCTAAGCCTCTCTACCTGGCTTCCTGCCGTCCCCGCCTGTCACACCGGCTATCTACCTATCAATCTGTGAGTGTGTCCGCCTGCGTCTGGTGATAAGGAGCCGTGGGTGTCTGTAGCCCTGACACCAACTGATTTATGCCGGCCTCTTTCCCTTTAGGGGGCCGATTTGTGAGAAAATCCCCAACGACTCATGCTGACTTTGTGTGCACGAGTGCGTATCGGTTTGTCTGGCTGTTTGCATGGACACGCGCCAGGTTCGTCTGTCAAAACAAAGATGACAGAGAGCTGTTTTATTGCCACATATCAACTCAGGTACATCACTCAAACTTGATTTAATACGTGAATTGTCATTTAATGAACAACATAGAGGAATGGTATGCATAGACAGACACATGAAGGGGTCTCTTCCACCTTAGAGAAGAGGTGAAATCGATATTTAATAAAAGATAAACAAGTAGTAAGCACAATGTATTGCTTACTCAACTTAAAAGACGATGAAGTCCACTGTGAATACCACTCAGTTTGATTTGGAGTTAAAAATTAATGTGAGAAACAGCCAGAAACCTATTTCCCTGTGTGGGGTAGAGAAGGTCTCTCATCCTATATCTTGTTCAATCAATTTACATGATTCTTGCCAAGCTTTACTTAAAAAAAGCTTACATACGAACAAGGACCTTAAAATATAAGTAGTTTGTCCATCTTCGCCTGTAGATAGAAAAACTGCTACCTAATCTTATCAATTTAGACCAGACTGACTTTATTCACCATAGACAAACCACTGATAACATAAGAAGAACGCTGCATATTGTAGACCAATAAAATACCTAAATAAAATTGGGAAAACGAGAAGATTACATACTTAGGAATAAATATAACCACGTCTGAGGGGATCTCCCAGGCAAATTATGAGCTATTGTCCTTAAGGATAAAAGTAGCCCTTCATAGGTGGAATTTTGTTGCCGTCCTGAGCCTAAGCTCGAGAATAAGCACAGTCAAAATGAACATACTTCCCCGGTTGCTCCACCTGTTCAGGAACCTACCAACCGATGTGTCTGATAATCAATCTGCAAATGGGATAAATGGATCTCCAGATTCATTTGGCAGAACCAACCCTTCAATTGGCCAAGGAGAAGGAGAGGCTGGGCCTCCCCTGCCTGAAAAACTATTAGTTTGCTGCACAGACAGTAACACTGCTCTGCTGGCTTAATGAAACATACATGGCAAAATGGAAGGAGTGGGAGTCTAACCTTTCACACTAGTTCCCCATCCAAGCTATAATTGCTGACAGGCGTTTGATGTACCATTTAAACAGGCTGGTTAAACCATACACTTCAAGTCTGGCAGGGGGTGAATAATAAGTTAAATAAAGTGATGAGAAAGTTCAGATGGATTCCCTACAGAGGTGACTGGTCTCACAACATTTTCTACACTTAAGCAAAGAGACTGTGCATTGTTTTGGATTTCTGTGGGAAAAACATGGTCTACAGCAGGGTGACCTACATAGATATCTCCAATGGCAATCATATATTGAACATGATTGTAAATTAACAAATTCGTACATAACAGAAAAATGGGAGAGGGAAGCAGGAATTTCAGCCATCTGATGATACCTGGACTAAGATCTGGAATTTCCAATGGACAACATCTAATTCTATGGACTGGAAGGAACATTGCTGGAAGAATATTTACTAATACCCTGTGTTGGAGACAGTGCGGCTTGACGTTGATCAACCACCACCATATTTTTTGTGAATGTCCCAAGCTGAGTATATTTTAGAAAGATATTCAAGGTCTTTAATACTCAATTGAGTGATGGTGCACCAGAGATTCAATAAGTCTTAACATCTTGGAATTGATACACACACTAGACATTTATGTTTTCATATTTTTCAGCTTTTACTTCTTTTTTGAATGATAGGTTTTGGTGTAAAGCATGGTGGGGCTCATGTTTGTGGGTCTCTTCTTTTGTTTAGTTGTTTGGCTTCAGCTTTTCTGGGAGAGTGTAGTTCACTCTAATGTCATTTACTTAGTTGTGCTGAGTGGAAACTATCAACGGTATTTGTAAAAACAAGTCCCTGTGCTTCCTCCAAAGTCCATAATATCGCCAGTCCATCACAGGACCAACACACTCACCTACGGCCAATTTAGAATCACCAATTAACCTAACAGGCATGTCTTTGGACTGTGGGAGGAAGCCAGAAAACCTGCAGGCATAGAGACAACATGCAAACTCCACACAAAAAGGCAATAGTCTTGTTTATTTCTTGGCACTGTGAGACAACACTGCTAAGCACTGCCCCACCATACGACCAATACGTTGTGGCATTCCAACATAATCTTAAACTGTAAAATTAAACCTGCAGATGCCTGGTCCTGGTTTTTCCGATGTGTCAGTCCCTTGTCACCAACTTTTCAGAGGATTACCGTGTGTTTAATAGCACCTAACTAGAGAATTGGCACAACCAACTGTTTGCCTCAATGCCAGGGTTTGCAAAAGCCATTGTAATTTACTGAAGTTTTTTGCTATATTGAGAATTTGTATAATGGTCATATATTAACAATTTCACTTCATTGGTCAGGATTCTGCTTCACTCCTTAATTTCTCACCCTTTACTTGTGCTTCTTTGTGCTCTTTATTTATATGATATGTCTTAAGATTCCCCAAAAAATGCCAAGGCCAAGGCTAAGGCCTTTTGCAAAATTTGCGGTTTAGTGCTTCATAAATAAAACTGAGCTGACTTTTTTAGGACTGTAGCACTTGATGGAAGGAAAGCTTGTCTCCTCCCCTCCCGTTGGTTGTGACCCATCTAATGTGTATGTTTGTCCAGTAATGATACAGCCTTCAGCTATTTATCTCGTCGCCATTCACATAAACACTAAATCCCATCAAAGCCCCCGTTCTGACAGCAAAGATAACAATGTCTGAATGTCAACTGCCTCAACGTGTTAGGGTGAAGGGGGAATTGAGTCTTGGCTGACCTGATGTGAACTGTGGTCTGTACCCATCTGTCATTTATCACAGGGTGATAGTCGCCTAAGTGGGTCTGCCCCCATTCTCCGAAAGCTCCTCTCAGAAATCCCGAGGACTGAGGCTTCTGGATTGACTGGGATCAAGTGTGCTAACGGGGGAGTGAAGCTAAGGAAGGAAGGCTAAGGAATAGATGGACACACTGGTCGGCATCCACAGTGCACGTTTTTTTGTAGAATCTCTCCTTCTCCTTCTTCTTCTTCTTCGTCGTCGTCGTCATGTTTGTGGCAAGCAAATGTCCGACATGGTGTAAAAAGGGAGGCATGTCTGAGAGATGTTTTGGCTTTGGTACAACTCTCGTCGATAGAATGTATACTCAACACACCCACAGCCTGTTTGCCAAGATAATTAAATTCTCAAAAGATGCGAGGAGACGCAACACGTAAATTAATTTGAGCAGCAGCAACAGACAGGATTTATGCCGCTGTAGCAGGGGGCATTCACTTCCAGAACAAATAAACGGAATGTTTTTTAAATTAATTACTCTTTCAGGGCGCCATTAAAGAGTATCAGCTATCAGATGACTTTGAAATACACACTTGGCACATTTGATGTGTTAATGATGACACAGTAAATCATCCCGCCTGCCATGGAAGACTTGGAGAGACAGAAAAGGGAGGAAAAGACAAAGCGGAAAAAGGCTAAGACCATCAGTGAGTGGAAAACTAAATAATGAATGTAAAGGAATAAACGGCCAAACACACGAGTCTGACAATCGTAATGATTTGAAGGCTATGGCCTTCATGATTCAGACACTTCAACATATCCATTCCTATTTTAATTCTCCACTCACCATCCATGAGAAGGTTTCAAGTGGCGATTCAGATCCTGCCTCAGGCTTGCTCGGTCTATTCTGCAAAACACGAGCTTGATTCACTTCAAATGAAGCAGTGTGCCTCTGAATGTAGGCCAGAATTACAGCTGATATGACTGATTGTGTTTTACCCTCCCTCTCTCTCTTTCTCTCTCCTCATTGTAATGTAGGGCTGGATTTAATCGCCTGGCTCTTAATCCATGTCAAGGAAGGCAGAAAAGGCCCATTTGACATGGGCTAACTTCCCTCTGTAATTAGAAAACCTCATTAGGTTCATTAAGTCATTCCTTGTGTTGGGGGATTTGTTTTACATGCGCCGCCAACAGACTCAGGCCACCGCTAGCTGGATGTAGGCTAACGGTTCAGTGGTGGAAATACGGTGTGGGAGTAAGTGATGATAAGGAAAACCTCAAATGTTTGGGAAAACAGTTAAATCTTAAAGGTTGTGTCACATCTTTCTGGCTGCAGCTTTCAGTCTACTACTACTATTAATACTACAAACACGGGCAGAGCATGAGTACATCATGATGGGGACGGATATCAACCTGACACATTTCTGAAAGGCCCTTTGTCTTTTCTATTTATCTGAGGCCTTGAGCAGACAGCGACGGGATACCTCCTACTGCCCCAGGGAGTGACACAGTAACAGATGAGGAGACGCCACTGCCAGAGTCCCTATGTTTTTTTTTCGTTTTGTTTTTGGTTTTTTTGTTTTGGCTGCTGGACCCAATGATTCCAATTTCGGCGTCAGCGAGAGGAGACCAGCGATTCATCACCGGCTGGGTTACTTAGTGGGCTGAGAGCAGAGGGCTATTCATCTACGTAGCTGACACCACCCCGGCCAGAGAGACGCCATGCTGCCAGCACAAAAGAAGGTCCCAGAGACTGACTCACATGCACCCAAAATACACTCAGTCATACACGTGGGAGGAGGCGAGCACTGTCACTAGGGTGCTAAAAAAGTTAAACGCAATTTAACACTGGGACGAGCAGAAGAGTCCTAAAACTGACTCAGTTCACACAGAAGATTCTATTTAAAGCTAACATTAGACACTGTAAGGTATTAGTCATACCAGAACAAGAAAACAGGTAACAACCGATGAGTGTATGGGTTTATATTATTGCTTATGAAATCCAATAAAGTGCCACTTTATTGTTATCAAAGCCCTAACTTAAACTAAGGTGATGGTTTTCTTTAAAGCTACGACGACCAATTAGTTTAGCTTAGGACAGAAACAGAAATGAGACTGAATATATTCTACTGCTAATACTAAGATAAAGTCTGAATTTTGTTTGGATTAAACCAATTTGATTTTATGTATTGTATTTATGAGTGATTTAGCAAACTTAGCATGGAGCCACGCTAGCTTTATTTTCCCGTTTCTAGGCTTCTTGCTAAACTAGGCTAGCAGCTGAGAACTAACTTCACTGTTGTCAATCTCTAAATTTAACCTATGCACGCACATATTCCTAATAAATGTGTGGATACGCGTTTTACCTGGGCACAAGCAAAACACAACACAACGCAAGTTCACATGCTTTCGGTTAGGGTTTCATATACAGTACTGAAAATATGCCCACGCAAACACATGCTCATAAGGAGCACCCCTGCCAGGTCTAAATACCACCATGTGCTGATAAGACGCCAAGCACTTGCTTCCCTGCAGGCGAAAAACAAAGCGGGCATCCATACGCCGAGCCTCTCACAGCCGGCTAGCAGCTACAATACACCTCGGTGGCATCAACATAAATCTGCAGCATGTGGTCGTCCAGCACGCACATGATTTAACGCTGTGGAATGGATGTCAGAGCCTCTATTCACTTCAAGGGCAACAATGCACACGCGGAAATAAAAGGGTTAGTTCAACATGGTAAATGGGGCGAAGGTAAAATGGTGCGTTTCTCCATCATGCAGCAGCACAGTTCTACTTTGGCCAGATAACAAATGGAGAGAATGGTTCAACTGTGTGTGTTTTGTTGTTGTTTGTTGCTTGACACGGTGCACGGACACACAAGAGCAGTGTGGCTTCATTTAGCCGCACCACTATTACTACTACTACTACTACTACCAGAGGCCAGCACCTGAACAACAAAGCTGGTAAGTGTGAGCAAACATCGGCCAGGCCCCGTGAACTGCGTTCTCCGCAAAGTGTATTACAGCTCATGGTAATGGACTTCTGAGTCATGGCCAGCCATTTGAAAATGCCACAACTAAATTATTATCAGCTATCAGCGAGCGGGGAGAAACATTGAGTGAGAGACGCGGACGGATAAAAGAGAGATTCCATCTAGAGTCCGCTTATTCTTGTGAGTCGCATCAAAAGGAAAAGTAATTAAGTCGTCTGAGGATGTTATTGGAAACGAGAATTTCTGTCAGTGAGGCTGTGGGCTTGTGGTGCCTGCAGCTTATCCACGGTGCGTGTGTGTGCGCACGTGTGTGTGACTGACAAACCGCCGTGCAGTGGAAGAAGAGACCTCTGTTGTGCGTTTGTAACAGCCGCAGCCAGCCGCTCCTCATTAACCTTTTTGGGAGATAAGCCTGTTTTAAGTCCATGTTTGAACAGCCTGTGTGAAGTATCTCCCACTGATACGTGGCTAGCCACCCACCCAAACCCTCCTTCCCTCCCCCTTCGCATTCAATATTCTTCTTCCCTCACCTCTGCCAGATTACCAGAATTAAATTTCAATTTTAATCACAGGCCTGCAAATCTCCATAAATCTAGCACCTGAGCCACCCTTAATTATGGAACAAGCATTCTGGGGCGGCACGCTGCCGCGGCCCGCTAACAAGGTTAAAAGGTGCAAAGTGTGTGTAATGGGAAGCAGAGGAACTCACTGAGCAATTGTTAACACCGTGTTAGCTACTCCACTTCTTTGTCTCTCGCCGTGTTCTCTTTCTATTTTCCCAGCTAGCGAAATACACAGAGCACCTTGTTAGAGGCGCTAGGCTAGAAGTAATGCAATTTAGCTAAGTGGTGAATGTGGAGGTGCCAGATGCCCATTTCGCAGCGGATGGTGCCGGCAGTGGTGATGGAGCGGGCGTGCAGCAGCAAAGCTGTTACATTATCCGCTGCTCGCTGGAGTGCTGTAGACAGGATCGGATAATTGGCAGAGAGGTGGCGTCAGTCTTTCTGGAGGGACATTTATTTAATTTTTTCTTCCTTTCCTGACGACAGACTACAACTATGAGTGCATGTATACACGTTAGACGCTTTTTCTTCTTTTGTATTTTTTTAAATTTTTTTTTAAAGTGACATCATCAAAAATTAGCCAGCAAGCGCAGACAATGCTCTATCAGCTGTATGACTTAATTGTTTATTTTGATTCCCCCCACTAGGAGGCGTTTTGAATATCCCCTTAGGTATAATCCAGTCCTTCCATGTTTTTCAGGCCAAGGACCCCCAAACTGATGGAGAGATGAACCCCCTACCTACTATATTTGTTCTATATTAAACTCGAGCTAGTGCTATTCATGAATATTCAATCTCATCATCATTTTGCATTCAATATTAAGCTACTTAAATAATACACAGGCTCATTTTTGTATGTCAAGCATGTGCAACCTCTATTTATCCCTCAACTAAACTATGTTTTTAATCATGTTGATGTGTAGTTAAAGTTATTTAAAATTGTGAGGGCAAATTAAAGAAAATATAAATATAAATAAATATAAAAAATGTCTAATCAACGAAAGATTTTGCAACCCCCCTGCAGTATGTCCACCTATATGGGATAATCTGCAACATTTTCCTGAAATTAAGCTCCTGCTTTCACACATCCATGGTACAGATGGCACGTCCCTGTAGCCATTTACAGTTTCACGCTTCTATACAGCAGTACTAATTGCAAGTGTTTTGTCATCCCTGCACTGGTTTCCTGTCACCTCTGGAAACTAGTCATGTCTCATTGTTTTAAGCAACCAAAGCGATTTGGAGCTAGACCCAATTAGACCTTTGCAGTCATCCGCATGTTTCTATGTTAGCTTGTTTTCTTTTAGTTTTATTATTAAGATTAGATTAGATTTCTGTGCAAAAGTAGAGCACTCATTTGTCCCCCCGACACGGCCGCCATTACTTCCAGATTTGTAAATTTAAGCCTCCGCTTATATGCAAGATGATCAGATGGGTTTCAGCCTATCGAGGAAATAATCACAGAATCCGCGGCATCACAAAGAAAGAACTGGGAAATCAGTGAATCCCACGTACGCTCCGAGCCATTGTTTCGTGGTTTGTAAGCCGCGGGCCGCGAATTAAAGCGGGACAATGTAGCGCCCATAATACAATTATGCGTGAGAGGACTGCGTGTAGAAATGGTGAAAGGGTTTTTTTTTTTGGTGACAGGATTTCATGAGTGGGGAGAAAAAGGAAAAAAAAAAGCGACTTTAATTAAGCAGTGGTGCATAATAGGAGTCTTTGAGCTTTCCACTGTGTGAAATTGTACGCCAATTAGATAATCATCTGTGAAAACATTGGACATGAAAGACAACTGCGTGATAACAGTGTGATTATACACAAATGCAGCATCACAGTAATTATGCATGTCATTCATTTTTTTTTTGAAAAGTGTGTGTGATTATTATATTATCTTTGCACGAATATACTCCCCTCGCCCACATCGCGTCCCACTAAAAAAATGACTGATAATGTGCTTTCTGCTTACCGTGATGTTAACGTGTCTTCTTCTGTTTTACAAATATATAAATAACATGCTCGAAAGAGACTAATTTACACAAGTTTCATCCTGACAGCTGGCCGACTGATATCGCTGAGACGCCTTGTTTTGTTTACACACTGGCTTGATTTTGATCACTGGTCTGCACAGCTTTCCAGATGTCTCACCCACACGTGTTGTCTGTCATTTTGTGCAAGCATGGATCATGGTCACCCCGAAAGCTTCCATTCAAACATTTCCATTTCCAGACGCCTCTCTCTGCCTGTAAAGTACATTTACACACATTATTTTCATACGTGTGTTACATGTCTCCAGCAGCAGTGAGCACTGGACACGTGCAGGTGTGTGTGTGTGTGTGCCGCATACTTTTGCCTGCTCGTCGTCAGATAGCAGTGGGAGGGGAGCCCTGCCTTAAACGTATGGCTAACCTTTTGGAGATAGCGCCGCGGTTTACTTTGCTGCACGGCGCTGATAACATCCCAGATCATTACCCCCCAAAAAAATCAAAACCTGTGTCACACTAAAGCCTCTCGCAACGAACACAAATCCGAGCTACACCCGTGTTTGAGAGAGAAAACAAGAAGAAGAAGAAGAAAAAAAAAAAGATGGCGTCAGAAATGAAAAACGAGAAACATTTAGTTTGGTCACTGAGGGGAAATCAGTACACACCTGCATCGCAAATAACACTTGTAACGTTGCTCTCCTTGACACACTTTTGTCTCTTGTCTGGAATGTCCCAATGGTTTTAGGGCTGCAATCACTGGCGCTGTTAGGCCTATTTTAGGGGGACTGAAGCCTCCCAAAAATATACTTAAGCTCCCCTAAATAATTCGGTAAGTTGGTGTTATTTTATTTTTTTTTACAAAAATGTGCAGAAAAATTCAATATAAAGTGGACAGAATATGAGTTTAAATAAGTACCTGCTGATAATTCTTACTGTAACCTGCTGCAATAATAATGCTTTTATAAGAAATGACACCTATTTACTATCAAAAACATGAAACAAAAAAACATACAATGGTCGTAATTAAAGTTATTGCTTTTTACCTACATCTATATCTTTTTCTATACGGGAACTGTCACTGAACTAAACTGAGCGTTGGCTCTATGTTTACATTCAGTGTGAGAGGAGCAGTCACACACTCGGTCCACGCTGGGAGGCACATTAAAATGTGCAGTGTGAATTAAAAATCTGTTAGCCCGCTAGAGCTGGCGACGACAACCGGTTGCTGTCCAGAACTGTTCAGAGCGCTCTTTAAGATCCCTTCAGTTCAATGCAGATAAGAACAGAGACGTGACAGACTTCTGACAGTGTTTCTCTGGTTCACACAGTGTTTGCAGTTACAGTTACAGAACAGAATTCAAACATATTTTTAAGAAATGCAGAATAGTTGTGACAAACTGAAATCAAAAACACAACTCGACAATGAACACAAGCCACAATATTAAAACCACTGACAAGAGAAGTTAATAACATTGAACCATCTTGTGACAATTCAGTGTCCTGATGAGAAACTTTTGGATCTGGTATTCATGTGGATGTCACTGAGACATGTACCACCCACCTAGACCAGACCAGAACAGACACCATCACCCCATAGCAATGACACTCCTTGATGGCAGCAGTCATCCTCGACAGGATGTAGCCTGACACGGACACAAAAACTGTTTAAGAACAATTCAAAAAACATGAAGAGCAGCATAAGGTGTTGACCTGGCCTCTAAATTCACTAGATCCCAAACCACCGTCACCAGACACCACAGGACACCCACAGAAGGCCCATGTCCATTCTCTGTGGAGGCACAAGGGAGCCCTAGACAACATCAGGATGGTGGTCATAATGTTATGGCTGATCAGTGTATGATCGAGCTTAATATAAAAAGAGGTCACAACCCATGGATGTAGGCTCAGAGAGTGGAGAGGATATTTTACATTTCATCAACTGACACCAGGCAAGACGAAATAATACATGATGAGGTTTTGATTAGTTTTTAATGAGTCACCGTGAACACTGACCACAAATAAAATGTAACAATTTCAAATTATTTTTGCTTGTTCTGGATCTGGACCTCAGCACATCAGTGATAGTCGACTACTTTCCACACTCCAGCTGCAGGTTGTAACACTAAACACTAACTTATCACTGCTGAACATCGTCCTTAGCATGTTTTCCACACACTTTCCTCCACCATGACATTTTATTTGAGTGATTCATGATCCAGTGGTTGTTTGTTGTGGGAAAAGCTTCCTCAGAGTCACACGCGGCTCTAATGCCAAGGGACTCTTGGCTCTCAGCTCCCTAACAACATTAAATGAATGGTCCACTTAGAATTAATGACTTGCTCACTGTGGACAAATTTGATTGTGTTAGGCTAACGACCAATCCTCAGTGAGAACCAGGCCAGCGTTTAAGTCGAGCCGCGATTGGTTCTGCCTCCGTTTGAGACCTTTATTGACGCTGCCGCGCACGCGCTCTCACAGACGTGCGCACGCGCATTCCAGCATGCGAGCGCACACCTTGAAATCAACACCTTCCCTCTGTGTCACAGTCAAAGAGGGGCAGCAAATCGCACGGCTCCCCAGACAATATTATCTCATATGCACAGACAAATTACCTCTTTGTTTTAAGGACATGAGTATTCCTCAAAAAGAAAAAAGAAAAAAAAAACACTCACACATTATGAAAATCCCTCCATAAATAGGAAAAAGAAAGCACTCAAAGGGAAGCTAAAGTGGCACTTATGGATACTGTTAGTGTTTTGCTCATGCAAAAGAAATTCTCCTATTAAATGGGTCTCTCACTCTCTCTCTCTCTCTTGCCTGCTCGCTGCAGAACAGATCAAATGAAGGTTACTCTGTCCTCTCTCATGGCCTACATCCTGATGCCAGAGCTAATTGCATAATTTGTTTCAGAATTAACAGCTAATAGCAGTCTCTTCTAGGCTCTAGCCGTTCCCCTCCCTCCATACACTCACTGTGTCCCCCCCCCCCCCCCCCCAACCTCTCATCCCATTATGTCTGTATTTGCAGAAGCTTTAGACAATACTGTGAAAAAATGATCCTAGTGTAAATTACAGACACACCGATAAAAGCAAGAGCGGTGATGAATTATGAGCTAATTCTCTCACTTGGCCCTCGGTTATTGAATCTAATAGACATTCCTCACTGTGTTTGTCAGAGCAACCGGTGAAATAAGACAAAAATCTGATCCTTTTGAAAGATTCATGGGGTTTTAAATAGATTAACTATTCATATCCTGACTTCCTTTGTTACTATTGCTAGATTAGAATAAAAATGTGGGGTTACATAGGAAAGCACTAAAACCTATAATAACAGAATCTGGAGTTAACGTGAAGGAAAGAATATTAGCGACCATGCTAACGATGGTAGAGACTGGAAAGTAACTGGTCTTTTCACCAGTTATGTATGATTTCCTGCTCCTATTTGTGCTATTTTGTGTTATTTTATATAGTTATTTCCTCCATTGTATCCAAACTGGTCAACTGTACATTTTCAGGTTTTTGAAGAAACACAATTTTGAGTTTCTGTGCCAACTAAGTCAGGTTTTGTATAGCAATGGACATCCCTGGTCTAGTTTAACAATCTAGTCGTTTGTAGTAGTTAAGTAAAGATTAATCGTCTTTTCATTTGTTTTCATGCTTTCCTTCGCTGCACACACAGATTTTTAAAGAGTCACTGCTAACTAAGTCTACAGGTTTTCAATGTTTGAAGCCGGGACCTAATAAAGAGAAGGAGTCTCCTAAACCTTGGACAGCAGACCAATCAGAAGGCTGACAGGGTCGAATGACTGTTTCTACCAAAGTCAGTATATAAAGACGGACAACAAGTATCCACTTCCTCCCACTGACCAAGGTGAGGCCAAGAATACTTGGCTCCTTGGTTATTCAATTAATAGCATTGCTAAAACCAACACTGGACATTCCCCACTGTATTTGACAACACAAAAACCTTCTAATTTATGAAGATCCATGAGGTACATCTTTCCAGTCAAACACATGAATATGAAATACTATGAGTATGTATGTGGAGCAAAACAACTGACATTAGCAAGCGTACTAACGTTGGCAGATATAGCTGTCTTTTCACCAGTTTTTGTATATGGTTATTACCTCTACTGTATCCGCTAGGGATGAGTATTGGCAAGACCTTCACAATACGTATCACGATACTTGAGTCACGATACATTATTGCGATATTATGATATTGCGATACATTACAATACTCTACATAGTGCACTGAGAAAATTCAAATGCAGCTTAAAATCCACATTGTACATATGTACATCAGATAATAATGATAATTAATTGGACAAAATGAGTAATTAATATTAATCCAAATGATCCATTTCCAATTTATTGCACTTGTACAGAAAAAGTGGTGGTGGTGGTGGGGCTCACAATCTTTTAAAATAGATATTAAGGCATTCAAAATCGATACTGTATTGGAGGAAAGAATATATATCAATATTTTTCCCACTCCGAGTATCCACACTTGTCGACTGGTGGGTGGTCAGCAGACCAATCAGAAGGTTGACAAAGGGCCAATTGGCTCCACTTCCTTCAATGAACAAAGTTATAATTCAATCATAGTGTTACTTAAACCAACAATGGACACTCCTTGCTATGTTTGCTTCTTGCCCATCAAACTCATGGACTTCTGAAATAGTCTTAATATTGTGTCCATTTCGACCAACCAGCGGCATATGCATAAATCAAGTCCGCCTTCACGCATGTGCACGGAGGACAGCCTACTTACAGAGGTCACAATAAGCCAATGCCCCGTCGCACCAGGCAATAACCTTCCTCTCCTCTCCATGTAATAACCAGCCTGAATTTCAAAACCAAACAAACAGGAAGTGAATCGAGGGAGGAGAGAGAAGGAGAGTGAGAGACAGAGACCAGCAGCGAAAACACAGAGACTGTAGATTCAATCAATACTGTGATCCACCTGTCAATCACAGGCTATATTAACGTTGGGGCGGGTGAATGTTTTATCTGTTTATCCGGAACTGACGCAACCGCCACGGCAGCAGCGAGCGCATCAGTGTAAGAGCATGGAAATTAGGCAAAATGTGTGGTCAACTTCTGATAACAGCCACAATAAATATTTCACCAATCAAGAAATATGTGTGCAGTGATATTTTTCCCCCGCACGTGCACCTTTTATACAAAATAAAGCACGTCACTGAAAGGCTACAAGCGCAACCTTGCCACATTTTTCAAATTAAAGGTCACTTTAACCTAAAAACTGGCAGGTAGCGAATTAGTTTACCCGCCTCCGCGTGTCTTGGAGAAATTTGATTGCTAAGTCAAAAGGGTCGACGTGGTGAAAATGTTTTTCTTCTCAACCACATGACTTGACCCGGGCAGCCAGTGATCTGTATCTGGCTCTCCCACGTTCTTCGTGTACTACAGCTTGCAAACAGAGCCCCAGGCGCCAAAATCTTAATTAAGGTCCTTCCCAATGCGCAACCTTCAGACGCCGCCGCTAAAAACAAAGGCCGAGAAATAATAGCGAAGAAACTTTTTTTTTTTTTTCCTGTCTTTACCATTTAGGAAATAATAGCCACTCATTCAAAACTCTTCACACCTTTGCCTGCATTTGGAATTTGATTGTAACCTCGGGTTGCCTTTTCTATTATGGTGGGAAATAATGTTACAACACACCGCGCCGGTTTTTAAATTGAAATTTGACAGCTCTACCAAGCAGGCATGTGGGAAAAAATATATAAAAATAAATAAATAAAGGAGACTTGATATTGCATATTCACAGCGCCGCTCTCACACTCGTTTGCCTCCCTCTGCTTTTCATGTGAAAATGACTATTGTTGCCATTTTCCTGCTGTGGAAATCAGTCTTAATCTTTTTTTTTTTCCTCCCCTCACCTGGTTCTCCTCGTGTCGTTAATAACGTGCCAGTCAGTATATACTGTATGCACAATGTAAAAATAGGGCTGGTGATGTGACTGGCTGCTGTGTTTATCTCATGTGGTGTCTGGGACTGAGTCAAAATGCAAACTATACTGAAACAATCCTGTAATAAAAACAGCTGATATTAGAAGTATTACGGCAAAGAGGAAGAGTTTGTCAGCGCGATGAATTTAGACGATATGGTGGCAATGGAAAATAGACACTAGGACAAACTTCTTTGTGTCACAAACTTTTGAAAAAAGAAAATAATATGAACAGTTCCTTAAAAAGCGTATTTGTGTTATGACACTGAATTTACGATTTGTTTTTCGAGGCTGGACTTTTCTTTTGTTCTTCCTCCATATGTTGTTGGTTTTGGACTTTCATTCAGTTTGGGTTTTCATGTCATTTAATTTAAGTGTTTTCTTGTGTTTTCTTTTTTTACTTCCTGTAAGTCTCTGTGTCTTTGCTTTGGTTTTGTTTTCCTTGTCTTTCCCACCTCTGGGATTGTTTGCTCCTCTGTAATTGGCGTCTTGGATTGTGTCTTGGGATTTTCTCTCTCTGGACAACTTTTCATTGAACAATTGTCTTTCAGATCATTTTCTATTCTATCATCTTTTGTTTGGATTTCTATTGGACTTTCCTGTCTATTGACATCAGTACCTTTTGTTACAGACTCCTTTAGTATTATTCAATCAACATCAGTTATTCTTCTATCTTTAGTGTGTGTCCCATGTTTGGGTCTTTTCTTATGAGAAATACGGGCTGGGTGGTATGAACAAAACTGTATATACTGGTAAAATACTGCCGGAATCACGGTGTACCATGGTATTTATGTATTATGTATTTATGTTCACAACATTTTCCACTAGTTGAGAGAGGAGTTAATGCAGTAGATTGAATAAAGATGGAATACACTGACAGCTCGGAGAATGTTTTTTACTTATTTTTTTGTTTTAAATATTATCAAAATGAAATGAAGAAACGGGTACAAATATAGTTTCATTTATTTTGATATCTTATTCATATTTAAACATATTTAAACTGCTATGTCTGTAATGTCAGAAGCAGCACAACCGACTACCGTAATAATTATAGTCTGTGCGCAACATTTATTTTTCTCATTCATAAAAAGCTAAAATTGGGGACTTTTGGGGACAGCTTTAACCATGGCACATGTCATCCAAAACAGGGATGTCTGGTCACTCTAAATTAGTGGAGGATGGCGCTCATCATACTCCGTCTGGCTTGTGGTTGTACTTCAGGTGGTGGAATAAATTAGTTGTTGTTGTTGCCATTCTCTTTTTTTGCAAACCTTGCATACGGGACAAGTTTGTACCACATCCACCTTATGATATCTGAACCAGATCCATATTATTGATGAGGAGCCTCAGGTGAGTTACGGCTGCGAGAGGCTGTGAGCCAAGATCGTCATGTCATCAACTTGCATTTATCACAATTATCGCGAGATGGCAAATTCTTTCGGATTTGGATTATTTTTGGTGATATATCTTGTATGATAAATTATCACCCATTCCTAATTCTGTAGGATTAAAGAACACACTTGCTCTCTTGTGAGCTTTAGACAGTGTCCTCTTTTTTAGGAGACTAAAGGTAATAGTTGATCAAAGCAAGTAAAGGATCTGGAGGATATTTTGGCCAATCGAAAATGCTCACGTGAACCCGCAACATGTGTTCAAAGGAGCAGTCAGCGTAAATGAAACCGGTCATCCTTGTGCCGCAATAGCAAAACTAATCCATCAGGTAGATAGCAGGAACATTAAGAGTGGAGGCAGGGCGAAGGCACGGGCATGCATGGCTTCCATTGGCACTGGATCACTAGTCTTTGATTGATGACGTGACAGAAGACGGAAACAGTCGGGTGAAGTCTGAAGTGCAAAGAGACGCAGCGCCTGCTCAGATTCAGACGAATGAAGCAAAGTTGACTGGACGCGATTCACTTCACTCTACGATACAGGGTGATGACATAAAAGATGGTGTGAAAGCAACACAGCGGTTTTTGATGCACTGGTTGGGCCGGCCACCTCATCTCAACTTGATTGATGAGGATACAACTAGAGGGAGAAAGGCAGTTCCTTCAGGTTTCCTGACACTATTTTGTAAATCTTAATTCTTTCATTTCAAGTCTATCGTGGTGGTATGCAGAACATAAATTATGAAAACTGACGCATGCAATACTGACACCTGACTGTATATAAGTGTAGCAGCCAGCAAAGCAGTCAAACTCTCTGCACTCATGTACAGTAAGTTACGAATTAAGTAAGGAATCATCCAGTTGTAACCTGTCAATAGTGTAAGTGTGTGTGTGTGCATGCTGGCCAACATCTGTTATTGGATGTGTGTGTTTGGTGTGTGCGTCATAATACTTTCAGTATTGCCCCCTTTAAGACCCTACCCACCACCACCATCACCACCACAGCCGGAGCAATATCAGCAGCAGCAGAGACAGCATGTGACCCAGCTTTACTCATCTCAGCTAAACCCATCTCTGACTGCCACACACACACACACACACACGCACACACAAGCGCACACGTGAACACATAACACACTGTGGAAAAAAACACAAAAAGAGGAGAGAGCTAATAACAGTCTTACCTGCTTCATCGGGTCAGCAGCAGCAAAGAGAGTGAGACAGAGGGGAGAAACAAAAGAAGTCGGTGTGAATGGCAGCAAGAAAGAGTAAAATATCATGTGAAAACGGGTTAAGCCTGTGAAAGGAATAAATAATGTAACAGGAAATCACGTTCACAGTGTACGTTCCTTCATGATGAATTAATCACAGCTCGGTTGACATGATTTAATTGGTGTAAATAAATGAAATCACACTTGAGATGAATACAGTATTTTGTGCTGCTGTGTATAAATTAGGAGAACATACAGCCGTCTTGCCAAGTCGAAGCTGCACTTTTTCACTGTTGAGCTGTTTCGTATAAGCCTAAAACTACTTTAAGAGCATAAAAAAAACAGACAGGAAAAGGGGTTGAAACAAGTAGCTTGGTTGTTTCCACAGTGAAAGAAACGGGCACATTTAACGCTGGGCAATTAGCACGCCACATCTCTATGTTAATTTGATGCATAAACAGAAATGTAAAAGAAAAAAAATGTTGATTTCACACATGCTCTAATCATTTCATAGCTAGGAGCTGTCACTCTGCTACAATTAACTTGGATCAACATGGAAACAGCTGTGAACTCCCAGACACTCCTGGTTACCTGGAAACTACCTGCTGCTAAAAATAGATACTTTTTACTCTGATAAGTTTACAGACCAATTCTTTGTTTACTGTCGAAACGTTGACATGTGTAAAAATTAATACCGCACCAACTCCAAAGCCTTTCGCCAATCACTACAGTTTTTGAAACAGGTTTGATTCTCTCTGTTTCTTTTACCATCAAATATGGAGGACCACAAGAGAAACAACAACAACAACAAAACTTTACACAAAGGAATAACTAAAGGCTCTTTTTTGAGTACTGTGGCACCTAGACGCAGTAACCTGCGCACCTAGCCAACGCCAGTGCGAGTCATTTATAGCTGTCTGTCTCACTATGTAACAACACCACCCAAACACTAGTCTCTTTTTGCCAGTCTGATTCATTTTTGTTTCTACTTCCTGCTTCACTTTCCTTCATTTTCAACAATGGCGACTGAAACTTTTGGCTGAACTTTTGCCAAAAATTTCAGTCGCCATACGAGTCATCCAAATCTCCGAACCTCCTCAGTTAACCTTTCCTTGATGGTTTCCATCTGTATTGATCCAAAACGATCAATACAAGAATGGTGAAGATAGAGAAGCAGCCAGAAATACTAAGTCGAAATGCACAAAAAACAAGCAAACCATTGCTGGGGTGGTGCAGGTCAGTTATGGCGCTAGGTGTCACCAGAGCTTCTGCGTCAGTTTAAAAAAAGCCTATAACTGCACAATACTGATTTAGATACAGATACAGTAAAAACAGTAAATATCACTGAGTTAATTAATGCATTTAAGAACCTATTAATTTACTGAAATATAGAATACAGCTTTTATTCGGGCATTGAAAGGGGGGTATTGAGCTCATCCTCATATGCTGCTTTTCCTTTTTACTGTTTGCTATTATATGATTTGCTTTTTCATTTTGCTTGTCCAATCCAACATTCAGTGACACTTGGGGCTTAATGACTGAGTAAAACTACTCAATGTTTAATGCAACAATCTCTCTGACTGCATATTACATGGAGCCATCTGTAGGGCACTAATGTATGAGGAAAGTTAACCTCCAATAGTAGCTAGCTAGTATTATTCTACGTTACACGTTGTTGCATGCTACAATCACTTATCAATTAGTGAAAATGTTTATTACTATTTCCATGACACATGTGGTCCTCCAATGTCAAAGGACCTGACCACCCAGAGCCTCCGTATGATCAAACAGTTCTGATAAACTGTGAATCCTTGCTTTAGACTGGGTCCCGTACACTTGGAAGCAAAGAAATAAACTGCACTGATATCCTGAAATAAACCTGGAAACATAACCTGGATAAGTTCACAGCTCCCTTATCAGCTGGTTGTTCTTGATTGGATTCAGAATTGGATGGTACTAATATTCCCTTTTTTGCAACAAGAGAGAGGACTACAACACTTGAATACATGCTTAATACATTAATCATAGGTCTTCAACAGGGAGTCCGCGACCCCCGGTTGGTCTGTGGAGGTACTGTAGGGGGGTTGCAAAATCTTCGGTTGATTAGACGTTTTTCTATACTTTTTTTTTTTTTAATTCCCCCTACAATTTTCGCACACATATTTAAATTGATATAAATACACATTAACATGAATCCAACATATCTTTGTAAATGGATGAATGGATGCAGAAGTCAGCACTTCACTCATTTGCATCCGATACACGATCTGTCTCAACAGCGCACTGTTTCACACAGAGCGCCACACTAGTCGAGACCTGTCAGTCTAAGTCTAGTAGGAAACGCCCCTGTCGCTGCTGAGCCAATCACGGGGATGCATATTACACGGTGACTCTGTCAGGTTCCCTGCAGTTGGCCAAGAGCCTATTCGGTCCCCAGTTAAAATTAAAATTTGAATCTGTCTATTTTTTCTTTATCTGTCAATTGTGTATACCGGCCACCCTACTGGTGCACATGTTTGAAAAAAAATAAATAAAAAAAATAATAATATTAATAAATAGTACTAGGTCGAGTTTAATATAGAACCCATATAGGTAGGGGGTCCCTACTTAGTCTCTCCGTGAGTTTGGGGGTCCTTGACCTGAAAAACGTTTAAGACCCTTGACATAAATACATACTAAGGGCACAAAGACATGACACATTAAACAATATATAAATAAAAATAGCTTAAGGGGTGGGGTGCTGACTGGAGGTACATGTTGGCTTTATGCTAAGCTAAGTAATCATTGTACAGACATGAGGGGTATTGTTCTTGTCAAACCTTCTGCAAGAAAACAACTATCAATAAAAAGGTAATTATACTAACGTATGGCTATGAATATGTTTGTAACTAATGCTTTCATATTATAATGCCTCATAACATGTAACCCCCAAAGACCTTTGGAAAAACTGATAATTATAACCTAATTTATACATAATGTGCCTATATTGTGTTAATGATCCTTTATGAGGTCCTCTTCATTAAAATAGACGTTTTGAGGCTCGATCACGTGATTCCTTCACGAAGATAAATCCCAGATCGACAGTGTACTTCTCTCAGCCATTGCGGCAAACACATTGTTTCAAACCTGCCACATACACGCTTCCAAAACAAATATTCATAACCTGAAAAGCGAGCGTGAGGAAGCGGGGAAAAGGAGGGAAAGGTGTTAGGAAAACGCCGGCGTGCTGATTGGCTTTTTAGAGCGAGCAAAACCGGGAGATTTCAATCAAGATTTCTGACAGTCTATTAGGATTGGCATAGGTTATCATTACCTTGTGTGTCGGCATCCTAATGCATGTTTTCCTTATCGACGGTTAGCACATTGATAACGCCGGAGAACGGCAAAATGTCATTCTCTGGCTAAAGGTAGGCCTATATGTGGCCGGGCAAACAATGTGGCTGTCTTTGAAATAATGAGGTTTATCTGGTGGAGACATACCGGTTGAGGATTGAGGTAATTTCACTATTTCGCCTGCTGTGAACATTGCTGTACCTGTCAAACGTCAATACTAGAGGTTAGAGTAAGGGCTATTAGGAAAGCCCCTGTCAACAAGCATTGATATCATACCAACTATGTGAGATTTATTTCGAAAGTGCTGCTCCACTGTCATTCACCCCGCCAAGTCACATAAAACATACTAGTTAATTGATGCATGTGTCTGTCTCAGATACTTTCTGAAAAATAACACAAAAGTAAACCCAAAGACACATTTCAGATGTGTAACAGCAACACGCCTTCATGCCTTTTCAAGGCTTCAGGGTTAAAGCTTCAATTGGCGCATGGCCTTGGGAATAAGTTTGTTTAAAATGTACTGCGTACTAAAAAGTACATAGTACTTAGAAATACAGCCTCAAGTACTTTTATCATTTTAATCTTGAGCTGATTTTCTTTTCTCCACTTGGTTTATCTGACAGCTGTAGTGAATTTACATACAGCACATTAGAGATTCAAAAGCTATCATGATGTGAGTTGTTCCACCGTAATTTAAGCTACCTGACAGCATGTTACAGCTCAGTCAGCTTCAATAGTTAAATACATCTTGATTTGTTTCACATTTCACATTTGGAAGCTGCCACTTGTATTTTCATGTAAAAGATCCACTCTGTAGAAGGCTAACAATACATTAGCATGCTAACATGCTCCCGCTGAGAACGTGTTAGCATGCTTTAGCACTAAACAAAATAGTAAGTTTGGGCAATGTGACACAAAAATTACAATTACAATATTTTTCAGTTGAAAGACAACCTACAATATATATATATTCCATAGAATAGTAACAAAGATAGTTGCAAGTCAAAGCTGCAAATGTAAGCGGACACTCTTAACAACAGACTGCTCTGCATTTAATTAAAAATGGCTATAAAAACTAATACATACATACAATAATATATAATAAATACAAATGCTCTTTGAATAAAAACGAAATAAAATAGGTGACAACAGAGGGAGATGGGTAGGACAAGGTGAAGTTGAGGGAGACTTGGGAGAAGAGAAATAAACAACTTGGGGGCTGTCCAAAAAATAATTTTAGCACAACATAAACTATATAAAGATACAGCAAACGCTGTACTTTCATCCTATATCGAGTATGAAAAGATCGATATATCTTAACAACTTATCGTCATATACCGTCTAGCAGCCATAGTTTATGGTAAAATCATTAATAGTCATAAACCTACGTATCAGACAGACGGAAATCTTGACCTGATAAAGGCACTAGTGAAAGAGCGTGTTCATCAGGTTTTATATATTTGATTTATTTCAACTGCACAGGTGCTTAAGTGTCAAACTTTGTGCCAACATATCTGCTGAAGATTGTTGGACTAAAGTCAAATACGGTCTCAACATGTAGTTTATACAACCCATTATACAACTGTAGCTTCCAATGTAGCACCTCCTGAAGCACTTAGTCACACATCCACAAGCTGCCAGCATTCCTCACACAAGGCTAACCTAACCTGAACCTTTTATTATCCCCGGACGACACCGCTGCCAAGCATCGCAGCTACTTAATATTCCACCTTGCCAAGTACGGTGTTCAAGAAACATGAGCCAACAGACAAACGGATGAAAAGATACCAGACTCTGAGTTGATCTAAGTATGTGTACCTATGGATATGCAAATCGAGAGAGAAATGGGAAGGAAGAGAGGAGTAACTGAGGCAGACAAAAGGAGGAAACAAAGCAAGAGGAGGCATGAACATGCCACTCGACTGACTAAGAAGGCTTCTTGGCAAAAGACAAACACACACGCGCACACACACTGTGAACAGCCTTGCTGGCAGGCCCCTCTCTTGTCCGCCACACGGATCGCCCAGCTCTAGCCAGATGTGGATTACATCTGTACCAACATGTGGTTTTGGATGCTGTTTGTTTGGCGACACAGCAGGCCAAGAATTTGGTTCTGCCTCTTGCACATTTAACACTGTCTTCACTAAATAGTAGAAATAGGAGTGCTCATAGTTTTCTTTTCAGGTTGTTCAAACGTTTGTGGCACAATCATTGGGATATATCGTTTAGGGTGGCTATGGCACTAGGTATTAAGCTCTTTCCCAAATGTGCTTGTCGAAATTTAAGAGTCCGATATCTCCGACCTGATGGTAGTAGGATGAGGTGTTGAGTGGGTGTGTGCTGTCCTGTTCTATTGAGACTGCAAATCGCCTTTGGGATCTATCTGTGAGATTGGGTGTGGGAAGACTGATGATTTTGGAGGCAAGGTGTGTGTTAATTTTGTCCTGTTGGTGACTGAAAGCATGGTGTAAAAGCAGTTGGAGCAGTAGAGGAGGATTGGCTGGATAAAGCTCTTGTGAAAGAGTAACAGTAGGTGGGGGGCGATGTGGAGTGCTTTCAGTTTCCTGATTGCTGACGGTCGTTGTTGACTTCTTTTCTGTATTTCTGTGACGTGATGATCAAAGCTGAGACTACTGTCCAGGGTTATTCCAACATATTTGAAACGTATCATCCACTAATTCAACTGTTCAGTCATCGATAGTGATGGGGTGGGGATACTGGGGATAGTGGGGGGACCATAACCCTAACCCACCAGTCTCCTAGAATCGAAGAAGCTACTTGGATGAGCGTCCAGTTGCCTTTGTCAAACGCCTTTTGGATAGCCATTATTATTTGCATAGTTATTTTATATTTATTTATTATATGTGTCTTTTAAAATTATATTTCTAAGATTTTTAGGCATTTAGTGGACAGTAAAAGGAGAATTTCATGCACGCGGACAATAAACTTTGAATCTTGAAAGGGACATACTTAATATGAATCGAATTCTTTTCAGGTCTTCAGAATCAAAATCATGGTGACGCATTATTATATGTATGTAACCTCTTCTCAAGAAATTATGTGATTTATTCTTGACAGATACAGTGTATATCTTTTCAAATGTCTCTTCCATACGTTTAACGGATGTGTCTAAATAGGAATAAAAAGGGGAATGTCTCTCGATAATTCCAAATTTAACGGCAGCAGTCTACATCTTTTTCAGTATCGTTCATCCACAAAACATCTGTGTTGACCTTCAATAACCCATTTTTTCAGTGCCCTCAATGGAATGTGGTGAGAAAGAGGAACAGAGTAACATCATTTGATGCTATTGTCCTCATTCTGCTGACATACTTGCCATCTTATTTTTACGGTGAACTGGAGCTCCTGGATTCGACTCCGACAATCCGATACACAGTCCGCTGCAACACAGATGTTGCTGTGTTGCAGTGCATAGCTCTCTCATGATTTGATTGGCAGGCCGAGCCAGACAGCGACACGGTGCTATAATTACTGATGGCGAGGCTGTATGCTCAAAACAAACACAAAAGTCGACACAGAAATCTTTGTCGAGCCGTGCTGCGCCATTCATCTCAACAGAGGCAACATCCTCAGAGTTGCGCTAACATCATTCAATCATGGAGGTAATTGATGTATTTTTTATTTTTTTTTTTTTTAGCAAGCTCGGGGGGGAAGGAGTAGCTGGTGTCGGTGTGGTTTCTCCTCTCCTCAGTGTCTTGCTTTCTCCTCTCACCACTTGCCACATGTTGCACTGGCAGACAATCGACCACACAAGACGATGGGGAAAGAAAGCGACGGGAAGGAAAGTAAGGAAAACGCAGAAATGCGCCGAGAAAGGCAAGGCACTGGGAGAAATCAAGAAACACACAGAGACAGAGGGATGATTGAAGGCTCAAAACTGCGAGTCAAAGCGGGAAAAGGAAGAAGAAGAGTGAAGGAGTAAGTACATCCAAACGGAGCAAAGCACATGAGGTTGAATGTGTGGCAGAGTCATGCTGGCAGCCATCCATCCACCACAGTGAGGGTGATGCTAACACGCATGTTGAGCAATTAAGACCCAGCCATGGTGGGAAAATCATAAATCATCAGCAGACTTATAAAACACTCCTCGATTTCATTATGAAGTATTGATGGAAATGTACATTGAGAGTCTACAAAACTACTGGAGAGTATTTATATGACATTATATTAAGACACCCGGAATATCTGAGCTGACGTAAATCTGTTGGAGCAATCGATAGTTCATTTTAATCAGAGGCCCTGCAGTATGAGAAAGATCTGAACCTTTTATACACAACAGATAAGCCAGAACGAGTCTTTGGATTAATACCAGTGATGGTACAATTCATTTAGACATTGGTATAACTGCTGTCAATGAACAAATGTTAAGGTACGGCTCCAAGAATTGTTAGCTAAATATCAGGTCCAACTGGTTGTCTTTTCAAGGAATAGTTCAACTTTCTGGCAAGAGTTAATACAAGAGTAGATGACAACTGGTTAGCTTAGCATGAGCCCTGAAAACAGAAGCACACAGAAGTAAACGTGGGTTCCAACACTTCTAAAGCTAAACAATTAGCACATTGCATCTTCATTTGTAAAGTTAGCTGTTCTCATTTGTATGTGCATAGCTCAACCTAAAATGAGATGCTAAGCTTAGGTTAGTTTATCTTGTCTTAGCTTAGCTTAGGTTGAGGATTGGAAGTAGATAAAAACAGCTAGCCTGGACGCGAATGTTAGATACAGAAATCGCATAAAATTAGCCATTTCCCTGTGTGCAGCAAAAGTTAGGTATGATTAGCTTAGCTTCATTTAACAAGGTTTGAAATCCAATCAAAAGGCAGAAGTTTAGTAATTAATATTTTACATCCTTTCTTTCTTTTTTCCCAACTCCTTGTATTTTGGGCTAGAAGTTGACCGGCTTACCTTAGCTTAGCCTAACATAAATACAGGTAAAAGGGGGACAGCATAACTAACTGCATCCAAGGTTCATTACATAATTTACAAATACATTATTGCTGGTTTGCTGCTGTATGTAAACAGAGCTAGAGGTGATTAGCTTAGCATAAAGACCTGAATATAATGACATGGATAATGAAATATTATAAGACTTTCTGAACCCTTGAGATGTTGGTATGCAGCTAATTTAACTGTGGTCTGAATCAGCTTTTCACACATCTGTAGTCATTATGCTAAGTTCATTACCTCTTACTTCTGGCAACAAACTGCACAGACACAAAAGAAAAGTATCTAAGCAGAATATATTTCCTAAATTATTCTTTTACAGCGGACTGATTTAAGGTCACTAGCTGAATCGGTTGCCACATGGCTGTCATTTGACTCTTTTGAGATGCTCTGGGTTATATTTGCCTGTCTTGTTTGGCTATGGCACTCCCCTTGATGAACCAAGTGGACTGGACACCAGCTGCCCCTGTTTTAATTTCAAGTGTTTATCAACCAATTAGTCATCCAACACAAGATCTGAGCAAAATATGTTTCAGAGACCCCAACTCCCTCGCTGCACAACCCCACCATAACAGAGCCACTGCTCCATGATATTATGTGACCAGTGATGAGAGCTGACCCATTTGTATGTTACTGAGTGTGCCACAGTAGGAGGAAGGGCCATTCTTCTGCCATCTGCTCCACACAGAGCCACAGTTGCCCACTGCCCCCATTGATTTCAACTGGCTGGAGGTGCAACTGCTGAGGCAGTCGAGACACAAGGATGTGCATTCAGGTCCTGCCAGCCCCGACTCTCAGCTTGGTTATACAAGCTCACTTGTACGAATTAGAGAGCCAAAAAAAAAGTAGGTAGATGATGGGGAAAAACAAATGAAGGAATAATGAGCTGTTTAGAATGCATGATAATTGGCAATACATCTGTTTGTCATTTTGCTGAACTTTCCGCCACCATAAAAAAAACAAAACCCAACTGACTAATTAGAAATAGGTTAGACGGTTAAATGTAAATGTGTCATTATTTTGTGAAGCCAGCGCATTCGCTGGTGAGGGCACGCATTTCAGTGGCGGGGCCTAATTAAATCTGGGTTTGTCTGCACACAGCCAATGAACCTTGATGTGTTGATGCCATCTCATTAAATAACAGTGATGAATAGATTCCTAGATGGATAGACAGATGACTGCTTGGATGGATGGATGGCGACATAAAGAGTTTGAAGACATGCAAGTGGTCGGTGTCGCTGTCAAAACAAACCCGAGATGGCCACCGATGGAAATAAAAAGACACATAGACACAGTCGGGCAAACAGCTGGCTACTGACAGGAGTGTCAACCTGCCCAGCCTTGTATCTCTTTATTGGACACTTGATGCGTGACCGTCGTGATGCTGCTAAGTTTGGAGCGCCCACAGACAAACAACAGGAGAAAGAAAGTTGTCAGTGAGTCAGAGCGAGACAGGGCTGAGACGGCCACCGGTGTCTGTGACGAAGGCGCTGCTGGCAGTTTGGTGGAGAAAGGCAAATAAAGTCATGCGCTCAATCATTAGTGCGACGTAGATGTCACGACTTAGCGCACTGCTCAAAACTGTGGGGTGAAAGCGCAGTAAGAAAACCGTTTAACATGGCGCACGCCACTGAGCTGATTATCAATTTATTTAAAAAGTATGACAGCATAACGTGTGGCTGCCAGCGCTCATACAATGTTGGCAGGGGTAGCCTTTCACAGAATATATTCACACTACTTTTTTGTGTGTGTGTGCACAATCTGTCTTTAAGGCTAAATATACAACTAAGAGTAGGCGCATGGCAGTCATTCAGATGTGACTCAGGATGTAACAACTAATTGGTCGACCATGACTAAAAACAATATTTAATATTCTTGGAGCCCTACCTCGGTTCTAAATCTGTAGAGTTGAGTCTCTCCCAAAGATGAGCACACACACACCACCATTGTTAGCTTTCTTCCTGACAGCGTTTTTCCTTTCTAGTATGTTTTTATAGCTTCTCGCCTGGAGCTGGAGCTACATAACATGTATTGTGCGTGTGTGTATTTGTTGCGTCCAGTTGTCTGCACCGACCAGCTTTTTATCTGCGCTTATGTACATGCATTAACCTGTCAAATGTACTTTTACTGCCGAGGTTGTGCGCGCGCATGCATGTGCAAAGCGGTGTGTGCTAGCGCTCGCCTAATACGCTGTTATTGGCTCTCCCAGGTAATCCTGCTGTGTATACATGAGCACAGCGGCGCTAAAGCAGCAGAGGGATCCTTCAGCATCAGCGCCACTGATATGCAACCGGTAATACACAGAGGATCGTGTTGTTTAATGCCTTCAGTACCATTAACTAACTCTGAGGGTGTGCGCTTGTGCGAAAAAGCGGGTGTACGTGTGTCTGCTTGCGTTTGTGTGTGAAAGAGAGGAACGTTTCCTCCGAGGGCCCTCTGGAAGACAACAAACACTTCAAAGGATCCTTCCGCGATACTGAGCTTGATATCTGCCCGAAGACACGAGGTTTAAGCAGTGATCCGCCACTGTTTTCTTTACGATTAGCCAGGCGGCAGAGCAAAATGTCATTTAGTCTAACGCTGTTCTGGCGGATTTGCAGCCCTGTTTGTCTTCTTAAATCTACAACAGAAGACTTGGCAAATGAACCCTGAGCCACATGAATAAAACAACAGGGGAGGAGAGGGGTGGCGCGAGGAAAGCCTCTCCCGGTCTGAGCGTTTGAGGAACAGTGCGGCGCAGACGGCAACGTGATTGGAGCCGACAGCGGCAGCCAGCAGTCACCTGCACAGGAGAAAAGGTCCCTGTCTGGCTTTTCTCAGAAGGGTTTCTGCGTTCCGTCAGTAAGAGAGCATTTTGTCAGGTGTACCGTCACGAAGGGCCTACGTGGCTTTTACCCCGCCGCAGCGGGGCTGGCAAGGACAAGTTGTTGCCATGTTGCATTCTGTTCTCCCATGACCGCTTTTAACTGCCGCGACCCAGAACACACACTTGATCATTAGAGTTATTCATCACCGCTCCTGACACCTCATAACCTGGACTATTTGCAAAAGCTGCTTCCACGGTTCAGCCAGGCACCTGGAGAACAACTGGAGAACACGTGTCTTAGCTCTGATTATAAATGACTCATATTGATTAGTGAAAACAGGTTGTGTGATGATTTTTTTTTTAATTATCTGTCTAACATGTTTTTAAATCAAATATTTGCAAAAGTACCTCATTTTAGAAGCTGGGCCATGGAGTTTAGATATTCATATCCACACTAGTGCCGTGGCTCAAGAAATGACCGTGTCAACTTTTAACTAGGAGGTTCATTACAAACTTTTAGACATTCATGATTCCCAGAGGGCAAATCCTTGAGCTTTTTATGATTTACTTATCCATTTGCACCATAAAGCTGAAAATTCTTTTGTTCATAAATAGCTAGGCGCAGGATTTTATACAGATACCATGTTCTCCTCCAAAAGAATCCAAAACGATTCCTTTAGCGACGCCGTGATTTTGATTTATTGCATTGATCATTTGGATGGTTTGACATTGTTGTCGTTTCATGATAAATATCTTCTGTTTGTGTCTATTGTCATTCAGTAACAGATTTTTAATTCACTGATTTGTCAGAGTAAAATTTATTGGGACTTCCTCCTATTCACATGAAATTCATTAGGACAACGCTGTTGGCAATTTCCTTGGTCATGTGGACACTACTCTGTTTAGTCATCTCATCTCATACTACCACCGTCGTGAAGATTGCTGGATCCTATCCCAGCTGTTATCGGGCGAGAGGCGGGGTACACTCTGGACAGGTCTCCAGTCTATCGCAGGGCCAACACAGAGGCCCTCCCACTCAGGTCAATTTAGAATCACCAATTAACCTAAATTGCATTAAATCAGTTTTAGGTGTAGTGACAATCCGCATCACCTCTTTATCAGAGGACATTCTGTCTGTGAAGTATTCCATCCATTACTTATGTCTACCTGGTCTGTACCTAAGTAATTTTGTTCAGTCTTTTTAAAATATTGGCCACCTGTTCAACTTGTTCCGGGACTCTTTTATTTAAATTCACATTTTTGTTCTTTCAAGTCTGTGTCTTGTATTTTGTAATCCCTTTGAACTGAACCAGAACATGGTTAGGGACCACCTCACATAGCTGCTAGCGTTGTTGCTTAACAAATGATCATCAAAGTTTGTTTTTTTTTGTCTGTCCACTAATTGATCAGCCATTTAAACACTGCAGCCATTCCAGTGGAATATGAATGTTAAAATGACTCTAATACAGCCAATCACTTTCGCCAATCACTGGTCATTTGGCCAGGAAAAGCCAACATCTCTAGAATGTTATGGCTCCTCCTAACGCAGACATGAAGGTCATTAGTCCTGGGAGACTTTTGGCTCAGTGACATTTCAACCAGCTCAGACAGTCATTCTTCACTAATGAATATGTTAGTGTCTGGTCTAGCTGGTGCAATTTTTCCCTCGTTTTATCACAGGAATGCAGGCGGACACAGCCGTGGCATACGTTCAACACTCTGCGGGGACAGACAAACAGGCTCTGCCAACAAGATGGAGTCTTTATGGATTTCCCCCCTCTCTGTTAATATTTAAATACTTCTGCCCACTGGCGCTGTTTGTCTACCTGTGGTGCACGAAGCCCTGTTTCCGTGTGATACCCTAACTCCTGGGTATTGATAACAATGCACTGGGCCCTCTTGACCCACTGGTTCTAATCACCATCATAATCCACCCACTGACTATCGCTTGCCTCCTCCATAACAGACCGCTAGCGGTTGCGTCACCAATGGGCTCATTAACTTGTAGTGTCACGAGAAGCTGTTTTTTTATGGTGTAGGTAGGTTGGTGGACATTAATTAGTCCAACACTTGTCCATATGTATTATTCAGTTGTGTAGGAGGTATTTTGGCCAAGGGAAGCCTGAAAGTAAAAAGTGATTGCTTCACTGTTCGCCTCCATATGAAGTGATTTGCAGTTAATCATACATTTACATATTCTCCTTCATTTTTTTGTGAGAAATGCACCCGGTTCCTGATTACAATTACTACATTACCAGTGGCGTGGTTTTGTTTTATTGTAGGACTGGCGAGGTAAATAAAACCTGTTTTGCCAGTTTCTAAGACGATGAGTAATGCTGAGATAAAGACGAGAGTTGGTGAAGAAACTCATCCAAGCTTTAATGGATCATTAGAGGCCCATTTTGGCTGAGAAAAAATGTCTTGGATGACATCTTGATGTAATAAACTGCCCCGGCGAGGTTTCAGATGAAGCTTTGAGGCCGACTGCCAGCAGTGATGGAGCGCTGGCACTGTCAGGCTAAACAAGAATATTTAAAAGATTAGTTCAAAGTACATGGTCGGGCATGTGCCAGTATTTCAAGTGTTCAAATTCAACAAGTCAGTGACTTAGGGTAGCACTCAGTCAAGCAAATATTAGAAGCTGTCGTCACAGCTCTCCAAACCAGTCTTCTTCAAATATGGGATGTGAACGTATGGGGCAAGTTTTTTAAATCACAAAGGAACAAAAATATGGTTCTTCACAGGTCATCAACAGCTTTCAGCATCAGCCTCTGTCGTAAAAAGCATCTTGTTCCTAATACATCAATATGTTTATGTATTGTGTTAGTTTTTTGTGGTTTTTCATCAGTTTGAAGCTCTTTGTTGCTAATTTGATTGTCCACTGCCTGTCCATAGATAATGCCACTAATAAATGGATGCCATTATCGACATTGTCTTATCTACATGTCGTGCCCGGACACCAGTGCATTGAGAATCATTCATGGAGGTGGGCGTGGTTCATGGAAAAAAGCGGAAATGCTAGCGACCACTCTGTGAGCTCCCAGATGCTTATATTCTCCTGGGAAGAGACCAGTGCAATCCGACGGACACCACGGTCAAAATGACTGGTTGATATCTGAAAATAATAAGAAAATTATTGGGTATTATTGGGCAGTGGGAGGGTCCTGTTAGGACTTAGGACTTGATTTTCTCATGAAGTATAAACGACTAGGCCAAAATTGACTTTTTTCTTGAGAGAACGAATTTGTACATAACAAGCTCAAATCTGTGAAATCTGCTTTCGGGTTGTCTATTGAGCAGCATTTCTGTGAAGGTCTTCAGTCATCCACGTCATGGTGTATATCAAAAAAACAAGGGCACCTGGACTGATTTCGCTACTCCTTCAAGTACCTTCTTCAGTTCCAAACAATAATGGGTTGTTAGAGTACCATTCATTAGGGAAGATAACAGGATTAAAACAGCGTCCACCAATTACAGGTAAGTATGTGGTAATTAACAGACCCTAGCCATGCGAGATGTTCCTATTTAAACCCAACTCCTCATCAGTGGGAAAGCATTGTCAAGAAGCTCTACAAGTCCAGCTGCAGTTTCAAAATTACACTTTATTTGAACTCTCTACTTTGGAAAACATCCTTATAGCGTCCAACTCTGAACAAACACTAAATTCTTCACGGTGAAGGTCAAATATCAAGCAGAAAATGAAAAATTCATGGTTTCTTTGCGGAGAGAGACATTTGACCAAATAAATAAAAAGTGAGAACCCCCAACCATACGTAGACTGATCACTTTAATTTCTGTTCAACTGTAACACTTCAGCCCAGTCCTGCAAACAGCCCATCTGCCAAACCAGCAATGTGGGGGGGTGGGGGGTGGGGGGGGGGGGGGGGGGGGTGTGAAAGGCAATCATCGCTACATTTTTATTAACAACTCCATTTAAATGGCTTGGTGGCAGCAGCAATCTGCAGAGGGCACCTTCAGCAATCAACAGCATTTGAGCACAGCTGCCACGTGAGGTGCACCGTGGGTAGCAGCGAGAGCTGAACAATGCGATTAATCCCACAGGACAAGAGAAAAAGAAGAAATTCCACAGACAATCACAGTGCCACGACCTATTTGCTATGCGCAGGTCCGTTTGAATAAGTGCTTCATTTAATAATAATTGATTGAGGACAGTTCTGAACAGTGGATGTGAGGTAGTGCTCCGGCGACACACTGCCTTCCCTCCGTTTTCTCTCTTCTGCCCTCTTTTTCCTCCTCTCACCAGAATTGTATTTTGTGCTTGAGTGAATTAGGTGATCATTTTTTATCTTACATGCCGCGCTGGCTTCTGGAGTTTCTAGCTCCAAGGAAATTGGAGGGGAAGAAGAAGTCGAACATTTATCGCATGCCGAGGTTAATCTCCTGAAATGGTGGGATTTGGTCAGAGAGGAAGTAGAAAATCCACGCTTGCACTCACGAGCTGCATTACAGTCACATTTCCAGTGTTATTTTTTTCTTCTCCCTCTCCCTTCCTCCCTTCTCCTTCACTCTCTCTCTCTCTATCCTGCCGTTCTCGTGTTGGAAGCAAAATCCTTCGAGCTGAACAGCGGTGACAAGAGGAGGAAGCAATGCATAAATTATGGTAGTGACTGGACTCATCACTCACTGTCTGATGAGCTAATAACACTACGCGCTGGGTGATTGTCTCTCATTGCTGCTGTTAATGCCTTGAATGAAAGCACACATCTGTATTGTTGTATTCTATTTAGCGGCAGTGTACCTACAATGTAACCTAAACATGACTGCAGGCGGGACACTGTTTCAACAGGAGCACTGCTCAACTGCAGGCCACAGAAAAGTAACTGAACACACAAGTCTTCAAATCTCTGTCACATAATAACACAATCTCGGTGTGTCGAAGTCGTTCGGAGCTAGTAAGAATTCTTGCTATGTCGTTCTCGAACAGCGGATACCCCTCAATGTAGTCTGAAAGCAGAATTTAAACCACTAAAAGGAGTTGAAGTGTCAGTTAAAGCAACTATACTGTCGCAAGCCTCTAGTGGTAACTGGTGGTATCGCCATCTGAGTTCAACAGATACACACCAACTGTTCAGTGCAACTGCAACAGGACAATGTGTGTTGATGTACTCATCAAATGGGTAATCATAGAAGTTGTAGCGACATAGTCCAGCGTTGCAAAGATGTTGCTCTCAAGTAAGAGATTTGTCAGAAAGTGCCACTGGTTACCACTGGTAGGCTTGGGAAAATGATGTTCTGTTTGCTTTCCCTGAATGTCAGTATGGGGAATTTCTTTTACCCCATTTTTCTAACGTCTCTTTTTCTAATTTTGCAAAAATCACTTCATTCTCAATTTCAGCTGTCGTCCTCATCCAGATATCTATTTGCCCGTGTGCTCTGAGCCAGTCCGTCCTCAGTCTGTGCTCTTTAAGTCCATCGTAATCCATTGTTTGTGTCGTTAACAGACCTTAGTCATATACCATCCATGGATGCTCCTTATCCTGGTAGATGTCTCCATCAGGGCTCTGTTAACTCTGCTCTACCACCACCAGTGATTTCACTCTTGTCTACCTGTCACTATCTTTCTTTCTTCATCTGGGACTCCAATCACCTTTGCACGCTCAAGCCACTACAGTAAAACTTTTGTTTGGCACTTCCACATAATCCCTGTTTATTGAACTGCAAGTTGATAAGATGAAAACCAGAGAGAGAGAAAAATATTCTCAATATTACAAACCAAACTTGACAAGGTGGAAAATCAGAAAAGCAACAAATGAACCTTCAAGAGATATTGTTTTGTAAGATGCCATTTCCAAAATCAAGGATGAACTTTTGATTTTTTTTCTTTCATAGTTTGCAGATAAAAGATCAACACTTCAAGGACTTTTCTTACAACTGCCTTGACAAGTTTCAAAATTTTAAGCTTCATATAACAGTTTTCAAACCTGAAATTCTAACTTTCACACTTTAAAGTGGCTGTGTTTCCAATGTATGTCTGTGAAGCGCGACTCTTTCCATAACTTTTGCCGACTAGCGGCGGTCTGTCTGTTTTTGTAACAGCTTACTCTGGTCCTGGGAGTCTTTGCTATGATTGCAGCAGATCAGTCAAAATCATCTTCGCCCAAAAGCTTTCAAGCTTTTTTCTGTATCAACAGAAAGCATCAGTCCACGGTGTACCAGACACTTCCATCACTACTGTACAATACACGCTTTTTTTTTTTTTTTTTTAAGCCGAGAACTGGTGAGGCCTTTTGCTGTAAACACACGGTTGACTAGGAGGAGGCTGCTGAAGAGCCCAGAAAGTTGAAGATTAAGTGGATCTGGGTGGGAGATTTATGCCTGCACTTTATGGCATTTGCAAATGGCTGCCTCAGTAGTGGCAGAGTAATTCCATCCTGTCATATTTGTCTTTAGAAATTGTAACAAATTACCGTGAGTTTGGAGCAGGAGAAACTCTTCTCGACCATTTTCTTGCTTCCTTCTCTCTCTTTTTCGGTCACCTTCTTCTTCTCCTTCTTCTTCTCCTTCTTCTCCGGGCCGCAGAGATAAGTCGCTGATGGCAAGATTGCGGGCTCATCCATTTACAGTGTGTGGCAGGTGACAGGGAGACATGTTTCATTCTGCCTCGTGCAGCGTGATGTGGTCCCCCCACGTCCCCTCTGTGTCTATTCTCTCCCCTCTGTTCACCTCCCCTCTCTGAAATCCCC